>NC_088929.1:26095000-26452500 GCF_038396675.1 Hydra vulgaris
GCACTAATGGTCATATTTCAAGTTGCAGAACTGGCCATTCAACAGACAGGTTTGACAATCATGTATATGATTGCCAACATATAAATAAAGAAATAATGGAACCATTTTTCCAGCTTTTTGTATTTCTGGAACTTAAAAGTGATAAAAATTTATTATCTTATGAAAGTCATTTGCATAAACAAAAGCATGATACTTTTAACTAACACTTCCTGTTTTTAAAAAATATTAGACAATGGTAACTAATAGCAACAATACATTAATTGATTAAAAAATACTTTTGTAACAAAAAATAAATAAATTTGTACTTAACAGCACTTAAACTAACACTACTGATGAAACATTGAAAGGCCTCTAGTGTTAAATATATTTTGTACTAATTTCTTACAAACCTTTAAAGAAATATATTAAAAAAAAATTTTTTTTGAAGTTGAGATTTTGTTTGACATACATTTTTCATTGTATTGGTTAAAATTATATTAATAGTTGTTTATATATATATATATATATATATTTATATATATATATATATATATTTTTTTTTTTATATGTATGTATATATAAGTAAATATATATGTAGATGTATATATATATTTATATATATATATATATACATATATATATTTATATACATATTAATATATATATATATATATATATATATATATATATATATATATATATATATATATATATATATACATGTATATATATATATATATATATATATATATATATATATATATATATATATATATATATATATATATATATATAAATATATATATATATATATATATATAAATATATATATTATATATATATATATATATATATATATATATATATATATATATATGTATAAATATGTATATATATATATACATATATTTGTATATAAACTTATTTTTATTGGTTTTTGTGGGTTCGATTTTGTGGGAGATGGTTAGACTTGTTATAGATGTAAAGTAGGTTGCTGTTTGGTTTTTTGAAAGGATAAGTCTTTTTCCAGATTCTAGCAAGTTGGCAATTGATAGGTTTATCCTAATTTATATTTGGAAGCTGATTTTTTTAAAAATTTTTATTGTATTTTTTTGGATTCTATTTATCTCTATGATTTTTTATGCATCACTATCCATCATCTTGTTAAAGGCTCATATTGTTGTATCAGTTTCCAATAATGAATTTGATACTTATTTTATAAAAAAACATTGATAAAAAAAACTAAAAAACTTTTCAAAAATAAATATTTGTTATTTTTAGTTGAAAAATGTCATTTTCTTGGCAGTAAAATCTTAAAAATTTTTTTATAAAATGATGATTATTTTTGAAATTTTTATATAATTGCTATATATACGCTACTTTTGAGATCCAACAAGACATACTTTTGAAATAATTTTTTTAACTAATATTAGGGACCCAGTAAATGTTCAAGGGTCTTAAGGCACCCCCTTTTTTTTATTAAAAACACTTTTAAATCCAGTGTTATTTAATCATATAGAACACTTTTAGGTGAGAGTGAATACGAATACCTTAAGGTATATATTTTTGCGGTGTACACACATATATACCTTAATGTATATATGTGTATATGTATGTATATATACATTTTGATTATTATGTATATATACATATTGTGTGTATATATATATATTGTATATTGATAAATTTGTTCTCAAAAAATCATATATATCATATGTTCATAAATTTTATAGCTGCAGGAAGCTTATAACACCAAAATGGAAAGATTTTCGAAGTCAAAAACTTCAATTTGATCAAAAGACTCGTTTAAATAATGCTATATGGAGAGGATGGCATATACAATGTATGTAATATGTGTAGTTAAATAGATATATTTCTTTTTTTTTTTGTTTAAAGACTAAAATATAAAACTTTATTAAATTTTGTTTTCCTAGTTTATACAATTTGCTATATCATTTTAACTACCTCATCTTTTGTCAGCCATTTTTAAATAAAATTGAGTAAGATTATATCAAATTTGATACTTCAAAACTCATTAACCTCCTAGTGGTTGTTTGTTTATTCGGAGTTAGTTTATCAGGACTGAATTTATGACCGAGTTTATCAGGACAAATAGAAAATAAAAAATCTAAAATTTAAATTAATTGGAAATTTTTAAGTATTTAGAATGTATTATGTCTTATCACTTTTTATGAATTACTCTTTGTTTCTTTCTTACTTTCTTTCATCACTTTAAAGTTTTTATACCTTTTTTATGGTTTTGATAAAGATTGATTAAGTTATATTCTGAAAGAATTATATGCAGAATATATAGTATTTTGCAGAATAGTATTTTAAAGTTGTTTAGTTTTTTAACCTTTTGTTTAAATTAAAGACAAAATGAAGAAAAAAGCACGCTTTTTTCAATTTGCTGCACCTTTCTCTGATGAATCAGTGCATAGTACATCACAAGCTGTAATATTAGATGGAAAGTATTGGAAACGTCGTCTCGATAGAGTAACCAGAAAATTCAAAAAATGGCGAAAGTTTTTATATAAAGAAAAAGTAAGCAAAAATTTTTGTAAAATTTTTAAAGTTTTTGTTTTAAGGGTTTTTTTAATTTCTTTTTTTTTTTAATAATTTTTTTGTATCTTGTATTTTTTTTGTGATAATTTTTTCGTATCTTGTTTTAGAAACTGTATATGATATGCTTAGAAATGTCATTATTACCATTTATTTCAAAATGTTATTATTAACAATAACAGAAAGTTGTATATGATGACCAAAAATAATGCAACTGATTCATTCTTTGCAATTATTAATTTTTTTAACTACTAAATTTTGTTGCTGCTAATTTCACAATTTATATGTTTAAAGTCTAATCTTTTTTTTTTAAGTTGAGAATATGAATAATATTTTGTATAATATGACACTTACATCACTAGGATGAATGTAGAATGAGATGAAATAATATGACACCTACATCACTAGTATGAATGTATGATGAGATGAAATTTTGAATATGAATGGTTATCTAACCATTAGTTAACTAACTATATTGAAGTTAACTAACCCATATTGAAGTTTTTTTTGTTTTAGTTACTTTAAAATTGGACCTTAATAATTTCATTTTTGTTTACTTAGTGTAATATTTTTTAAAATTTGCATTGTTTAGTTATTATTTGTTATCTTTAATTTAGCTTGTGTAAATTTTTTTTAGTTAATTTTAGTTAATTTTAATTTAGCTTGTGTTAGCAATTTTATTCTAATAAGATAAATAATAAAAAATTAATTTAAATTGAAATGAATTATTTAAAATTATTTATTTATAATTATTATATAATTATCACTTAAGTTGTTTTATTTTCTGTTAGAAATATTTAAATTATGATATATAGTATTCTCTAAGTTTCTAGTTTTAATTTATAATGCCCAGTTAGTTTTTTTAAACCATATCTTATTGTTGAAAATATAAACATGTCAGCCTCATCATATTTTTAAGTTTTTGTCTTGTAGGAGGCCTCCTAGGCAAAGACTTTAGCAGTAAGCAAAACAATTCTGCTAACTATCCTCAAACCCCTTCTTCATTGCTTAGGAAGCAGTGCTTTATCTATGAATGAGTCAAGTTCTCTTTAAACTTATATCATGCCTTAAGTAAGTCAAAATATTAAACATAAAAAGCCATCCCCACCACCTAACTGTTTTAATATATCTTTTACTAATATTCGTGGTCTGCAAAGCAACCTTCCATCAGTTGAATCTTACCTCTTGCAAAATTCACCAGACTTGCTTGCTCTTAGAGACTAATTTAAGTTCTGGTATTCCTTCTTGTGATTTTAGTGTTGATGGGTACTAACGTTTGAGTAGCAAAGACTCCAATAGTCACATGCTTCGCTTGGGTGTATACATATGCATTAATTCACCTATTTGTTGTGAAATCAGGGTCAAATCCTTTGAAAATTTTTTTATGTGCTTTTGCTTAGCACCTCTTCACTCTATCACTTTTCTCTTTGTTCTTTATGGTTCTCCTTCTTCCTAAGACTACACTCTTTTAGATGTAATTTCTGATCAAATTGACCATACCCTATCTTTTTATCACTGCCAATATTGTTGTTATTGGTGAGTTTAATGCTCATCACACTGAATGACTTGGCTCTAACGCCACTGACCCTGCTTGCACTAAAGCCTATAACTTTTGTATTTCTCAATCTCTTACTCGGGTAGTTAACTTTGTGACTCGTTTTCTTGACAACCCTATTCAATTACCTTCACTCCTTGATTTATGTCTGGTTTCTGATCTTAGCTTGTCTTCAGTTTCTCTTCTTATTCTCCTTTAGGTGGTTATGACTATGCAATAATCTCTTTAAATCTTTTATCTCATACTTCCTTTTCGGACTCACCCTATGATTGCACTACTTTTTACTACCCTAAAGCTGACTGGTATTCTTTTCATGATTTTCTTCGTGACGGTCTTTGGGTTGATATTTTTTCCCTCTCAGCTCAAAAATGTGCCTCTTACCTAACCTCTAGATTTAGGCAGGAATGGAAGCTTTTATTCCTTCTAATTGGTTCCAAGTCAAGTCTCATTCTACTCCATGGTTTTCACCCTCTTGTGCAGCTGCTATATCTAATCATTTTTTTCATCTTTTTCAAAAGGCCATCTCTCTTAAGAACAAACGGCTATTTATTATTGCAAGAAATCGAGGTAAAAAGGTGTTGTCAGATGCTAAGCTCCATTATTCTTAGTTACTAAATCTTGTATCTTAACTTAAGGAGTAATTTTTGGAAAATCTTCAACAGCATTGTTAACAAAGGAAGGTCTAACATTCCATCTCTCATTTATAGGCTTGATCTTATTACCTCTCCTAAGGATAAGGCAGAGCTATTTGCATAGAAATTTTCTTCTAATTCAACTCTCCAATCTTATGGCCATTCTCTTCCTTTCATTTCAATTAAACAGGTTAACCCATTGTTAGACATTCAATTAACTCCAGGTTCTGTTGCTAAAGTCATATCTCAATTAAACACTTCTACAGCTTGTGGTCCAGACAACATTTCTGTCATAGTCTTACATAATTGTTCTCCGGAACTCTCTTCAATTCTCTTAAAATTATTTAGTAAGTGCTTAACTGAGTCTTGTTTTCCTGCCTGCTGGAAAATGGCATCTGTTGTTCCAATTTTCAAAAACTCTGGTGAACATTCTGACCCCTCCAATTATCGCTTGATCAGTCTTCTTTCTGTTATTAGCAAGGTATACGAGTCTTTGATAAACAAATTTCTCACATCCCATCTTGAGTCAAATAATTTACTGTCAGTCAATCAATAAAGTTTTCGATCCTCTGGCTCTGCGGCTGACTTGCTAACTGCTGTGACTGAAGATGGAGATGGAGAAGCTATTGCTCCTGAAATATCTGAGGGTCTTGACAAAGTTTGGCATGCTGGTCTTCTCCATAAGCTTGTTTTATATGGTGTATCTGGAAAAATTTTTGAGATTATGAAATCTTTTCTTTCTAACCACTTTATTAAAGTCATCCTCGAAGGCCAACACTCTTCTTTATTTTCATTATTTTCTGGGGTACCTCAAGGTTCTATCCTTGGTCCTGTTTTTTTTCTTATTTACATTAATGATCTTCCCAACAACCTTACATTTAAATTAAACTCTTTTTGCTGATTACTCAACTTTATACTCCTGTCTTGACAAAAAGTCTTCTCTTTTCGATTGCTTAGAACAACCATCTTGAAACTGATCTCTTTTCTGTAACAGATTGGGGCTCACAGTGGCTTGTGAATTTTAACTCCAACAAAATTAGTTATTTACTGCAAACAACTGTTGCAGTACTGTCAACATTCTATATTAATAAATGGTAACCCTCTCACTGATTCCTTTTCTTTAAGTCTTCTTGGATTGTTTACTACTCACTTTTCATGAAATTAGCATTTGCTAAGGTTGCTACTCTTTATTTTGCTCGCCATTTTCTCTCTCTCACAATTCCATTCTCTACCTCTATAAATCTCTTATTTGTCCCTGTATAGAATACTGTTGTCATATTTGGGCTGGTTCTTCTAGACTCTTTCTCTTTCTCTTCTAGACGAAGTCCAAAAACGCATTGTAAATGTAGTTGGACCCGTTCCATTTGCTGAGCTTGAGCTTCTTTCCCATTGTTGTAAAGTTGCATCTCTTTCTCTTTTCTACAAATACTATCATGGTCGCTGCTCAAAAAAGCTTTCATCTCTAGTTCCATCAACTAAAACTCAATCTCGCTTGACTCTTCATTCAGCAAATTCTCATTCTTTAACTGTATCTGTCCAAAAACTTTTATTTGTCTAGTTTTTTTCCCCGCACTTTAATGCTTTGGAACTCTCTCCCATCTTCATGTTTTCCTGACTCATACAACCTACAACTTCAGTCTTCTGTCAACAGTTCCCTAGCTCTATAAATCTGTTCTTTTTTTCTAGTAACTCCTAACTTATTAGTGGTTGCTTGCAGCCTTGTTGGAAGTGAATAATTAAAAAAAAACCTTGAAATTGAACATCCGCTACATTTACAATTTTGGACAGATATCTTTCATAAACAGACACATAATTGCTGGTAAAAATTTTGGACAGATATCTTTCATAAACAGACACATAATTGCTGGTAAAAATTTTGGGCAGATATCTTTCATAAACAGACACATAATTGCTGGTAAAAATTTTTAATGAAGTTGAGTCCTAAGGATTTTAGTTTGTTAAGGTTTACACTAAAATTAAAAGTTAACCATTGTGTGTTGGGCAAAAAAGTTGAGCTTGTTATTTTAGTCTTAAAGTCTTTAATATGCAACTTTATTTTGCAGAAATATTGTAGACTTAACAATTCCATTTAAGCGTGTAAAGTTCTTAAAAGTTACAGTATTTGACATTAGTGCACAAGACTTAAAAATGTAAAACTATGTAAAAGGTACTGATTTACTTAATTTTTTTTATTATATTTTATATCTGCTGATTTTTCTGAGTTATTTGATGATAATATTCTTATAATTTTTTTTTCAAGAATGAAAGAAATTAAAGATAAAGGAATAAAATTCCTTTATCTTTAATTTCTTTCATAATAACTTTTCAATTTCAAAACACAAACATTGATAAACTAGGCAGTTTTATAGAGAAAAAATATTTAATCTGCAATGCCCATCTTTATTGCGTCTTTTTTCTTGAGTACCATCATTATTAAATCTTTTTTTATTTTAGAATTTTTTTTTTGCAATCATCATAGTATTTAGGTTTTTTGAAATTCTTCTCAATCTATTGATATTGTATTGGTATTGTTGATTTAGCAGCATTTGTATTTTTTTGTTAATTCAATTGAAAACTCCTCATCGCTTATTTTTCTCAATATTTTTGTATGTTTGTTGTACTATTTAAAGATTAATTATGATAAAAGCATTGGCAGTGTTGATCCTCAATCTTCTTTTGTTAATGAACTAAGCTAATGATGCAAAACAGTCAACATGTTTTTCACTTCTAATAAAGAAAAAAATAATTGTAATTCTTATTTAAAAGGTAGTTTTTAATGCAAAAAAAAAAAAAAATTATTTTCAGAATTTAATGAGGTCACTTCCTTTACTGCTCATTATCTCATAAACCAGTTTTCAAAGACTTGATGCCTTTTTGTATGGCGCACCTCATATAGGTCTTTGTTTAACTTTTTTGTTTTGGTTAGCAATTTTTTTACTGTTTGCACTACTTGTGTCATTAAAAGTCTGAAAAAAAAAAAAGGTTTTTAGTTTTCTTATAACTGATTGTGATTAGATGTTTCTTCATAACTGCTTGCCCTTTTAATCTTAAGAAAATAATCCTTATTACTGACCACTAACTCTTTTATTATGAGGTCATACATTTGTTATGTAATTTGTTACTATATTTAATGTAATATCTTAAAGATTATTTGTTTTTATTATTTTTTTACTGAGGCTTTTTTTACTTTTTTACTGAGGCTGAACGATTTACATGAACAATTATAAGTATTTAGGCAGTCATTTCATTTCCCAGAATTTCTTCTTTTGTTTCATTAGTAGGCACTAACCTAATAAATTAAATATCATATTTTTGATTGGTTGGTTTGTTAGAGCTTTTATCATTATAAATTCTAAGAGTTTATGATCACTGTAGTTTTATTCCACTTTTTATTTCATTTTGATTTGATGAAAATGTTTTCCTCCAAAAAGTAGTCCTAGATGTAACTTTGATGCGAACACAATTGATTATTTATTTTGAATTTTTTATCTTCAGGTTTTAGCATTTTGTTGATGGCTTTTAGTTTTAGATTCATCGTCCATATGTTGATAGTTTCTGTCCTTGATTCTTTTGTCCGAAATTTTTTTTAAATATTTATGGTAATTGCCATTTTTTCAGTATTTTCAGCTAAGTATTTTATAAAATTTTTGTCATAGTTTCCTTTTTGATGTTTGTATAAATGAGATCATAACTACTTAGTTTAATGTTTTTCTTAATGAGATCATTATGTAATAGTAGTTCATTTTTTTAAGCCATTTTTTTGGCATAACATCAACTTCAGCACCAGCGTTGATTTTTTGTGTACCATTTTATTTATAATATTTTTGGCATAACAACAACTTCAGCACCAGCATTGATTTTTTACTTGAAGATACAGATTTAACTTAGAATTGAGCTGCCCAATTTTTGTGTATGTTTTTTAAATGCAAGTATTTCTTACATTTGTGTAGTATTTGACCATAGGCCAGTTTCTTGGTACATGTAATTTATTATTGCATTTTTTGCACATCTTTGGTTGTTTAGTTTTTTTTACCATTTGTCTTCTTTTTCTAGTTTTGTTGATTCCATCATGTTGCTATTTTGACAAATTTTGATTGTTTCCAGTTTTTTTGAATTGTTGTGTTGGTCATATTAATGCCTTTATTTTATTTTATTATTTTATTTATTTATTACTTTATTTTCATTGCAATCTGCATTTCTTTACTACAATATCTTTTTCATGGTTTGTTAATTCCATTGTTGTGTTGGTCATATTAATACATTTACATTTGATGGTTTATTAATTCCATTTTTGTATTTAAAATTTTTTCAGCTGTCAATCACTCTTGTAATCATTTACTTCTTTCTAAAATAGATTATTTCAAACTTTGTCAGGTTAGATTCTGTAAATTATTTTGTACAAAATATGGCCATGTTGGATATTTTCAAGTTCAGTTGTTTTTTTAAATCAGTCACAAATAAGTCCTAGGAGTCACTAGTGTATTTTGTAAGAAAAGCTTTCTTTGTTCCAAAACTATTTTTTTTTACAGTATTTAAAGAATATCATTAAAATTTTTGTTTTATCATATAATCTTTAATAATTTTTTTTATTACCTTTAAGCTTCTAAAGAATTGTACAACAAAAAAAGAAGATTTGGAAGATTCAGATGAGGTAATCTAAAATGATTAGTTGATGCTTAGTGCTAGCCATGTCATGTCTTAAGCAATGTCACCATGGCATGTCTTAAGCAATGTCTTTCACCATAGCTTGCATGTTATTTAGTATGACTAACTTATTATTCACTGTGTTCAATATCTTGTTTTTTTTATATCATGCTTTTGCATGGTCTTTTACACCTCCTTGGTTGGGCCCATGGTTACATCTCCTCTGCCTAATTTTGTAATTCTCAAGCTCAACTCCTCATTTTCTGTTTTTTAAAGATAAACCTCTCTGTTTTTACACTCTTACTTTTACCTTTATGATGCTTCAGTTCTGACAATGATTACTTTTCAAAGGTTTGATTATACATTAAATGTTTTTAAATATTGTAAATTAATACATTTATACATTAAATGTTTTTTAATATTACAATTTTTTTAAGGAAATATTTGAAGTTGATGACAAAGAAAAAAAAATAAGGTTAGAATGTTTTATTTTTATAAAATCAAAAATTTAATCAAAATTTAAATTAAAAGTTTCATATTAAGTGTGCTTTTTTAATTCTATAATCTTTCTTTAGTTTTTTATAAAATGTTATAGTAATGTAATATAATTTAATAAATTATATATATATATATATATATATATATATATATATATATATATATATATATATATATATATATATATATATATATATATATATATATATATATATATATATATATATATATATATATATTAGGGTGTCCCAAAAAAAAAAATTTTTTTGTGCGCCATCGAAAATTTTACCCTTATATGTAAAAAGACAAAATATATAAAAAATATTGATCTGAAACAAGTGTAAGAGCTCGGTGTAAAACTTGAAATTTTTGAAAAATGTCAATTTTGTCATATTTGTTAAGTTTTTATTATTTTAAATGTACCTGCGATGAAAAAAAGGATGAAATTTATTTTAAAGTATCATTTTTTAACTATTATTTTCTAAAGTAGTCATCTTTTACTTACATTTAATAGTTTATTTCAATTTATTTCTTGATTATTGGTATTTTATTGATCATCGCTATTTTTTACTCATTAACTTTTGATTAGTTTAATATACATGTGATTTAAAATGGTTTCAACATTTTTAGTTTTATAATTAAATATATTTTTAAAAATGGACCGTACAGTAAAAAATCCAGCAAAAAAGGACAAGGGGAAAAGGAAAAGTACATTGTTCATAGCAGTTTAAGATGATCTCTATATCTGTTAAAATATCCCATAAATGAGCTTCCAGTCAACCAGCTGCCCATTGTCAAAAATATGTTTCACTTTTTGAAATCTTCAAGGTAATTTTAATATCTAGTTTTTATCTAATTTATTTATTTAACCCACAATTCATGAATATAAATATATACTTCAGTTAGTTCTCTTTTATATAGGAGCACCAGATTGTAATATTTTTCAGTGAAAGGATGCTAAAACTCACAGAGAAATATAACAAAATAAAAGGATGGAGTAAACTAATCTGGAGTTCAAACAAAGGGATCTGGACTCAAAAGCAAGTAGGTTTCCGGGTGGAGGTTAATACCTTGTTTGATATATCTGTTCCTCAACGGAACATATATCTGCAGCCTTCTACGAAGACCAGAGATCTAAAAGGAATATGACCATGACTGCACAGCAAGATAAACAATTTGAAATTAGGGCTCTGCGAAGAAAGGAGAGATTTGAATAAGTTAAGCAGTTAAATGATCAGAAAAACACAAAGGCTCAAAAAGAGAAAAGGACTGTGGAAACATTTGACAGATTACAAAAGTCAAAAGACAAGAAAAGCATAGACAAAGCTTTGAATGGACAAATCAAGTTTGAAGATGATGTTAGCCCATTTGAAAGTTCTATTTTATGTGAAGAAAGTGATGATTCTGAATATGATGTATCCAAATCAAAAAAATCAAAAACAATTTTAGAATCAACACCTGATTAACTAATTAAAGCTACTTCTGCTGTTAGCGTTCGATATAGAATCGGTGTTAGGCCCCAGGCTGCTATCTGCAATAAAGCAGGTGTTGACTTGCATGAGATAAACTTATCAAGATCTACTCTACACAGAAAAAAATACAGAATTATTGAAAATCTTGGTAACTATTATTCACAAAAGTGATTAAGTTTATTTGTTTCATTATCTGTATTATTTTAAATGTACAATTTAATTGATTTAGGAGAAACACTACAACAGGATGTTGTTAATGTTTTAAAAGGAAAAAAACTCATATTCCATTTTGATGGGAAACTTGTTAGACAGCTGGAAAAAGAAAATGATCTGACAGTTACCTGTGAGAGAATTACAGTTAGTGTAACCAGTCCAGATTTGGAATGTAGAGATATTTTTTTGCTTGGCATAGTGCAGGCAGAAAATTCAACTGAATCCGAGCAGGCACATTTAATCCTCAATTTCTTGGAATACTATGATATTTTCGAGATTATCATTGGTGTTTGCTGCGACACAACTGCATCCAACACTGGAAAGTTTGCGGGAGCAGATACAATCTTATCAACTACCTTTAATACAAGTCTTGTCTGGTGCATGTATCATTGCCATATTATTGAAGTACATATTAAACATTTGATGACTACACTGACTGATGCCGAGACCAAGTCTCTGAGAATACATATTTATGTGCACTTACAGCTTGGTCAAAGATTGTTGACAAGGTAGACTCATCATCAGATAATCTGGTTAAGTTTAACTGGACTTCTTTAGAGATTGGATCACCTATCTATAATATAGCTAAGGCAGCATTAAAGTTTGGGGAAACTACACTAAATGAAATTATTTTCAAGAGAGGAGACTACAAAAATCTTTGTCAGTTATTTGTTTACTACCTTGGTGGTCATGTTCCTGGTATAAATTTTCATCAGCCAGGAGCTTGCCATGAAGCAAGGTTTATGGCAGATGCAATTTATTTACTTACATTAGAAATGGCAAAAGACATCTCAAACATCGTGAGTGAAAAGGAGAAGGAGATGGTTCAGATGGCTTCTTTATTTATATCTCTAACATACTGTCCCTGGTTTTCCAAAAGCTCTCTGAATATTAAAGCATCAGCTAATGATTTAGCAGCATTCAAAGTTGTGTTTGATTTAAGTAGAGAGTATCCTGAGTCTTCTCAATCAATATTGAAAAGCATGTAAAATCATACTTGGCATTTAAGTCAGCAGCTTGTTGTAATGGCTTCAGTGGATGATGATGTTGAAAAAGACAATAAAGAAGAATATACTCCATAAATTCTTACAGTTTCCAGTTCCTGAAGAGTTTATGAAAGGTAAACCTAAAATGCCTGTAATCACACCGTCTACAACACTATCAAATTTAGTTGATTAGAGCTGGAATTTGTTTTGCCTAGCCCAGGTTACCCATGACCAGGTTGAGTTAGCTGCACAAGGGGACTTTACTGTTTTAGAGAACTTTAAATTTTTTGTTAAAAATATGAAAGTCACCAATGATTGTGCAGAAAGAAATATAAAACTAATCCAAGACTTTATTATGTCATACCAAAATAAAGATATGAAGCAGAATGTCTTGTTGGTTGCAAAAAAACGCAGAAAAACGTTGAATACAAATCTGATGAAAACCCAGCTAAATCAGATTTGAAGTGCTTGTGATATTTGTTCCACCTTTCTTTCCATGATTCTTCAACATATGCAACATATATTTCACATAAATTTTATTATAATAAATGTTTGTCATAATTTTTTTTTTAATATTTACAAGTTTTATCATAAAAATAGGAAAAATTCAAAAAATTTCAAAAATTTGAAGTTTTACACCAAGCACTTATAACCAATTAAATTTCAAAATTCTAATATATTTGGTCATAATATACCTAGTAACCAAGTTCTAGATAGCGCATATCTCTTTTTTCCATCAAAAATATTTTTTTGGGACACCTATATATATATATATATATATATATATATATATATATATATATATATATATATATATATATATATATATATATACATATATATATATATATACATATATATATATACATATATATATATATATATATATATATATATATATATATATATATATATATATATATATATATATATATATATATATATATATATATATATATATATATATATATATATATATATATATATATATATATATATATATATAAAGCAGTAATTAATTATTGCAAAAAATATTTTCACCAAACTTGTGAAATCATTTTTTTTTATAGATAAAAAAACAGATAAATCAAATAAGATTTTTTTAACTTTCTGTTTTTAAAAAAGGACATCAATGACAACACATTAAACCACTGATCTATCAAATTTATGCATGCAATTGAAAAACAAACCAATTTATCAACTCTTTTCAACCAGGTTCTCTTAAGCGCAATATTATTGCATAGCATCTAATATAGCATAATATAACAATAAACAAATATGTTATATGCAAATGTAAAAATTTACTTGTGTAATGTTTTATACAGGATCGTGTTTAATATATGAAAACTTTTCTAATTCTTTCTAATTCTAATTTTTAAGTCTTTTTTGCTTAAACTGTTTCATTTTAAATTTTTGTATTTATGTTATTGTATTTAATAAAATTGACAAGATTAAAAAATTACAAAACGTATTGTCTCATCCGAGTGGAAAATTTGAATATTTGATTTTAGATTTGCTCTCTCTTGATAATTTCTGATTGCTAAAACATGTCATCTTCTTAATTACGCTATTTGTATAGTATTATGTTGAAACATCTGTAAGTGTAAACATCTCTAGCATATGTTAAGTTTGCAGGTGGTATATGGAAAATCGTGTAAATATATGTATAATATGAGAAAACTTTAAATTTTTACTTTAAAAGTTGATTTTAAAAATTAATTTTAAATTCATTTTAAAAAGTCTTATGTTATGTATTTTTTTGCTATAAACATAGACAAGATTGAAAAAAATTCAAAATTTAATACACTAAAAGGAGGTCTTAAACAATCTGAAATGATACTAATGACAGTGCACTAAACCACTGAGATATTGGTAATAAGCATTTAGGAGAAAAACGAACCTAATTATAAATTTCTTACAAGCTCTACTTATGCTAAAACAGTGCACATGTTTTTTGCTCTTAAAACAATTTTTCAGAATGAATTATTATACTAAAAAATATTGAAGTAAATAAGGAATAGGTATAAAATTAATCGGTGTGAAATAGATAAGTTTAGAAATGATCGATTTGGTAAAGACCTGTATTTTATTGGTCTGGAAAGCTAGGATATATATATAAGGAAAAAGTATAGAAAAGCTTGTTGTGGAATAAACTTTCAAAAACCAGCATTTTTACAGGTCTGGTCAGCTAGTTAAATTTAATTTATGTTCGCTTTACATTCAACTATTTTGTTTATTTATAGTTTTATTTTTTTATTAATTAATTAATTTATTTTTTATTAATTAATTTATTCTTATTTATTATTTATAGTTTCAAATCAATAAATTTTTTTCATTCTGTTACAAAAGTGCCAATATGCAAAAGTGCTTGGTGCTTAAATCTGTATATAAATTCATTGCCGAATAAACCATAATCAAGTCTGTAGGCATAATTAATTTTTTTGTAAACTTTATGCAATAAATTTATAAAAAGATGATTTTTTTAGTTTTAAATTGCTTTTAAACAAAAGTTTTTTAATGATTGGTAAATTTTTAGATTAAACTTAGACTGAACATCAATTAAAAATGATTAACTAGTTTATAAATTGTAGGCCAAGCTATTGTTAAAGCCAAAATGTTAAAAAAAAAATTTTTGATAGTTTTTTTTTTTTGACCGTTAAAAAATTAACCCTTAAACAGTTGCTCCCTAATTAAAAAAAAACAAACAACTAAATTGTGAGAAAGCAAACATAAGACGATATTGTTGTGTTAAAAAATACATATTATAAGTTTAAGTAAGTATAAGTTTTTAATTTAAACACAATTTTTTTTCAAACAACACATTTAAGTTTGATTGATGATTTTTTTTATAACAATGTTGCGAAAATTAAAAATATTTTATAAATAATTTATAAAGATAAAGACTTTAAATGATTTTTAATGTTGTTTTAAATTAAATTTAATTACAATGCAGGATATATTAATATGCAATATTCATATATATAATGGTGGTGGTGGCAGTGTGTCATGTTCTTAGACAAAGTGTAAGTTAAGCAGTTTGTAACACACGAAATTCATGTTCCTCAGCTACCAAACTCACAGTTCGATCCCCAATACATATCACTACTAAGTGATATGTATTGGGGATGCCTAATAGAATATATATCACTATTAAGTGATTTATATTCTGTTAAGCTGCTGTATAAAAAAATGCTAACTGTGTGTGTGTGTATATATATATATATATATATATATATATATATATATATATATATATATATATATATATATATATATATATATATATATATATATATATATATATATATATATGTATATATATATATATATATATATATATATATATATATATTTTACTTTGATAAACTTTACTTTAATATACTTTAGTAATGACAATTCAAAAGTTAGTGATGTGCTTGATATTGAAGATCCTTCAACACTAAATGGTTAGTATTTATTTGTCTTAAACAATTAAATAGCTTTTAAATTAAAACAGTTACATTTTTTTTCATTTAGAAACATGAATTTTTATATATAATTAACTGCCCAAATTATTTTGATTATTACAATAAGGTTTAATATTAATTACAAAAAATTAGATTAGATAAAACAATTACAAAAATAAATTTAATCACAAAGTTTTACAATAAGCAGAAGTAAATAAATATTTGAAAAAATGTTCTTTGAAAAAATAACTAAACTAAATTTATTCTAAAAAAAAATTAATTTAATTTTTTTAGGTTTTAGCTTATTTTTTAAATCTGCTCACTTAATACTTTAAATAACATATACTGTCAACTCTGTTACACACTTTAAATAAAATTTAGTTTCAACTCCATTACACACTTTGAATAACATATAGTGTCAACTCCATTGCACATTTCAAATAACATATAGTGTCAACTCCATTGCACATTTCAAATAACATATAGTGTCAACTCCATTGCACATTTCAAATAACATATAGTGTCAACTCCATTGCACATTTCAAATAACATATAGTGTCAACTCCATTACAAATTTAAATAACATATAGTGTCAACTCCATTGCACATTTCAAATAACATATAGTGTCAACTCCATTGCACATTTCAAATAACATATAGTGTCAACTCCATTGCACATTTCAAATAACATATAGTGTCAACTCCATTGCACATTTCAAATAACATATAGTGTCAACTCCATTGCACATTTAGAATAACATATAGTGTCAACTCCATTGCACATTTCAAATAACATATAGTGTCAACTCCATTGCACATTTAGAATAACATATAGTGTCGACTCCAATACACACTTTAAATAACATGTAGTATCAACTCAATTACACACTTTAGATAATGTACAGCGTCAACTTCATACTATTTAAAGATTTATTTAGTTATTTTTTTGTAGAAGTTATTAGTTATAAATTAATAACTAATCAACTATTGCTGTGCCATTCAAACTGTGCAAGTGTGCTGGTATTTAGCAAACTCTTGCAAGTGTGTTAGTATTTTAAAAACTTATGCTATAAGAATAAAGTTTAATAAAAACTTATTTTTACTAAACTTTATTATTGAGTAATTTTTTGAAGCAAAAAAGACATGGTTATCAGACTTAATGATTTAACAGATGTAAGCATTTTATTAACAAGAATAAAATCTCATGATAATGCTGATAATTTTAAGTTTGTTTACAATCAAAATCACTCCACAATCTTTTATACATAATATTTCAAAAAGACAATTGATTACTATATTTCTAGAGGTTCATGTTGCATATTTCGTGTACTATATTTTTAGAGGTTCGCATGCTTTATAGATTTCAACAAAGCTTTTAATAGCATGAATTTTTGGAAACTGCTTTTCTAAATTAACAAATTGGTCAGGTTATAGCCAGGAACATTGTCTGTCTACTTGTGTCTTACAAAAATTAAATTGTGCGCCAGATGGCAGAAAGCATGCTCTGGTAACTTTAATATAAACAATAGTGTATGGCAAGTTAGAATCCTTTCTGTATTCAACCAAAGAACTTTTTTTAACTGAAAACTGCCAATATTAAGAACAAATTTTGATAATCAAGAACACGCTTTGATATAATGATATTTAATATTTTTTCTTTGCTAAACAGCAGAAGGTTCATATTCTCATAAGGTTCATGTTTTCTCTGCTCAATGGCAGAAGGCTCATATTTTCTCTGCTCAATTGGCATAAGGTTCATATTTTCTCTGCTCAATGGCAGAAGGTTCATGTTATCTTTACTTAATGGCAGAAGGTTCATGTTTTCTCTACTCAACAGCAGAAGGCTCATATTTTCTTAATGTTTAAATGGTTTTGAATTTATAGGGTTGAAAAAGAATTTAAAAGTCCAGATTAAAAAGTTTTAGTTAAAAAATATTATTTGAAAAAATAATATCTTTTAATCAAACTGTTTTTTTGATAAAAAAGGGTTGAAAAAGAATTATAAAATCAAATTTAAAATTTTTTAATTAAAATATGTTGTTTGAAATTTTTTTTTGTTAAAACATTTAAATATGTTTGCATATTTTTATATGTTTTTGTTGTATATTCGTATATATTTTGATGTATATTTTATATATTTTTGTTTTATATTTTATATATTTTTGTTATACATTTTTATATTTAATTGTTAATTTCAAATGAAAATTTAAAATTTATTTGTTAGGTTCAGCAATGTATGCTCTTTCGGACACTCTTTTCTCTAGTGTGGGTACAGATAAACTTAAACCATTTGAAGATTCTTTCTTATCATTTTATAAAGGTACAAACATATTTTATAATTAACATATTTTCATTGTTTTGTTATTTTTAATTTGAAAGCATTTTTCAATTTTAATTATTTTAATTATAATGGTTTTGATTGCTAATATAGCATTATGGTAATAGTTTGTGATTTAAGTGTCTTTATTTTTTTATTTAATTTTTAAATTTAATAACAAGATTCATCTGTGATGATCCAGCCAACTATTGATCATTTGAACCCTTGTTTTGATGAATTGATGGAAAATTTTGATTTCCTGTTCTGTAAGAATTTTGTAATCACATTCTCAACTTTTTTTATTATGTTCTGTCATTTTATTATGTCATTAATTAATGACACAATCAAATAATAATTGTAAAGTTTAAATTGAATTTTTAAATGATTATTAAATATTAAGCTGACTGTTCTACCATACCTCCTGTTGATATTATTCATTCTGGTGATATGCTAAGTTCTAATGTATCATATGATGATTCATCTTCTCAATCATTTGGCAATTCATACTTTTCAATGCACAACTCAAAAACATTAGAGACAGACGGAAGATATTCTTTAAATGAACATTTTAATAGTACTAAAAATAGTTTTCCTCAATCTCTGGGAAATAAAGGAATGTTGTTAAAAAATTCATGCATGCATGATTCACTAAAGGGTTCTTTTCAAGACTTGCCTCCTCAACTTCAGGCACCTAACTTGACTGCTCATTTACAATCTGTAATGTTGTCTAAAACCCCAGTTAATTTAAAAATTTCATCAGAGTCTTCTGTAGCTCATACCAAGCGAACAGCATCACAAGTTGAGAATGCCTCACTTCCCCAAAAAAAGTCACGCAGAAAAAAAAGTTTAAGTGAATCAAATGACTCAGTTTCTGTAAATCCTTCTCAGTCATCTTATTTACAAAAACTCTCTACTCATATTCAACCTAAATCAAGTTTTAGTATTCCTGATAATAATGTGGCTATCAATAGTAATATTGGAAAGAATCAGGAACATTCTAATTTTATCTGTGACTCAAGTTCTTCATTTCAACAGTCAAACTATACTTTACAACCTACCTCTTCTACTTCACAGAATTGTAATGTAAAAACTCAAAATCAAGAGAATATTATTACACCTGTTATAAATGATCAACAGTTGTTAACCCTAGCTACTTTATTACAATGCTCTCAACCCACTCAAAGCACAGAAGCAACACTTGCTTATTTAGAACTTTTACAACAGCAAGTGCAATTGTTGGTTAAACAGCAGCAAGAGCAGTTACAGATGAAATATCAAATTCAACAGCACTCTGAAAGAGTTATTAAACAACATGAGTATAATTTGCAGCCTATTGAGCAATCAGTGCCTGATTGTATGCTGCAACACCAGAGTCATTCAACATATTTGCAACAGAACCCCCAAATTCACCAGCATCGTCAGTCTGTTATAGGTTCTACTCTTGGAAATCAAACAATAATGAATGCATGTCCCTTGAAAGATCTTTCTTCAGAAGAAACAATAGCTACCTACAAATTTACAAAATCAGCTTCGTTGAATAAAACAGTTTCTCTATTGGAAAATAAAAATTCAACGGTTAAGATTTCAAACCAAAATTCTTTAAAAAAATCATTACATTGCAAACTTGATATAAAACCATCTGAATCAACTTTCTGCAATGCAGCAGTTTCATATAATGAATCGTGTACTCCAAAATATTCTACTGTTATTTCACCTGATCAACATATGGGTGATATGTCGAAATCGCCTTTTAATAATGTTAATTGGAACAGTTATGAAAAAGAACAATGGAAACCTCCAACAACATTGGATAGTGCTATTGCATTAGTAGCATTAAGGGATGGAGCACCATCAATGGTAAATAAGATTTAATTTATTTGTATTTAAAAATATTTTTACAATTTTTGTTATTAAATGTTTTTGTGCTTATCTAGAATTCTTATTACAATTTGCATCATACAACCACTGTTCAAAGTTCTGATATATCAAGTGAGTTAATAGTTTTTGTTTATTATTGTATAATTTAATATATAATGTCTAATTTTTTAAAATATAATATTCATAATAATTGTTTTTTATTTTATGTAAACTAAGTTGGAAACAAAATAATTTATGGGGTTTGGTAGTTAGGCATTTATTATTGTTAACATAAAAGTTTAAGGAATATCAAATATTTAGGAAATAAGATATTTTTTATATAAGATACTTTATATAGTAAGGTTTTTGTTAACACAAGTATGTTTTCATAACTAATTTAAATACCAGGGTAAGTTGATTTTGAAACTAGTAATAGACTCAATAAATTTTGCAATTACAACAACCATTTTCATTAAAAAATGTACTTTTTTTAATGAAAATGGTTTACTTTTCCTTATGTTTTCATTTTTTTTTTGTGGGTCTTATCAATACTTTATAATTACTTTATTAATTTGAAATCAATAGCACTAAACTTTGATTTTGCTCAAACATAACCAATAATTTAAAAATATTTTGAAAAAAAAAGTCCATTATGTCTCATTACCAAAATATATAAATCTTATTTAAATAAAATTAATACCACTTTTCCATCACAACCTAAAGACCAATTTGAGTTATTTTAAAAATTAAAGTGTCAGATAAAACTAAAGATAAAAATAATGTTGTTTTGTAATTGTCAAAAAGCCTTATCTTCAAATGTTCAGTCTATAAATATTTCTGCAATTTAATCATAAAAAGTATTTTTGATTTTTGATTAGGCAATAAGTTTAAACTAAAATGAAATTATAAGAAACATCCATCTCGTGCAAGTGTAGAAACAAGGATGCTTAAGCGATGATAAAACGATGGTGATGATGATAATGATGATGATGATGATAACGATGAAACAACGATGATGATGATAATGATATATTAGAGGGTGCATCGATGCATTAACTATTGACTAAGGAACAAATGACCATTGATCAAGTTAAAGCCAATGCATTGGCATTATATATATATATATATATATATATATATATATATATATATATATATATATATATATATATATATATATATATATATATATATATATATATATATATATATATATATATATATATATAATATATATATATATATATATATATATATATATATATAAATATAAATATAAATATGTATATATTTATATACATATATATAAATATATACATATATATATATACATGTGTGTGTGTATGTGTATATATATATATATATATATATATATATATATATATATATATATATATATATAGTTCTATAGATTGTTGCATTTGGGAAGCACGGAAGGAAAAAAATGATTCTTACGCCAACAAATACGTCACTTTTAATTACTTTTGACTTTTGTCCAACATTTGTGTGTTGGACGAAAGTCAAAATTAATAATTTAATTACAAATTAATCGTTTTTTAAAAAAACCGCAAAAACGCATATTTAATTGACCAGCATGTTTTTAAAAACATTCTGAATGTTTTTAACAATATAAACAATTTTTATTTTTTTTTAATAAAATGTTTTTTTTTTTACTGTAAATCATGCGCGGAGTGTTGCTACATCAACTATCTTATAGCCTGACTCGCAACAAAGTGCTGCTACATCGACTGACAAATAGCCTGACTCGCAACGGAGTGCTGCTATATCGACTGACAAATAGTCTGACTCACAATGGAGTGCTGCTACATCGACTGAAGGTTTGGTTGGGGGAGGCAGTCTATCAATTAATAAAAAAAAATTCCGGTCTTGCATTTTAATTTTTACTTTTTGTCAACAAAATACGGAAAAAACTTTCTGACAACATATAAGAGTTCTATATATATATATAAATATATATATATATATATATATATATATATATATATATATATATATATATATATATATATACACACACACACACACACACACACACACAAGGCTAGAAATAAAAAACTTTCTTGTTCAGGAAAATTTCTGATAAATACTCAGTTTTGGCAGACATGTCCAATAAAACCTAAGGAAATGTGATAATGTGATCAAACACCATTCCTGACTACCCTTATTAAATTATTTTATTTTTTCAACTTGACCATGTCAGTTTTTTTTCACAACTTTAAAGCTTTTAAAAATGAGCTAAAAATAAAATGAAAATTAAGATAATTTATCTAAAATATAATATATTAAATACATAATTTATTTTGTTTACCTATTAATTAAATAAAGTAACAAATTAATTCTAATGGTTTCAATTAACCCAATTTATTTAAATTATTAAAAAATATTATACATAATTACATTTATAGAAATATGTATTTTTTGATAAATCTTTTCAAACTTTTTCTATGATTACTTTTATAAACACTTTTAATAGCGAAAATCTTTTGTGTGAAAACAAACATTACATTACAACTCAAATTTAATAGTGTAATAAAAAGTACTGTTTTCTATAAATATTAGATAACTATTATGTTAAAGTTTTTATAAAATAAATTTAAAATGAGTTTAAAAAGTTTAAATATGTTTAAAATTTATAAAAACCATTGAACAAAAACTAAATCAAATACTGAAATATAAACTTAAAATAATAATTAATTGCAATGCTTTAATATAAATTGATAAAAACCAGGCTTTAATTCAAAAAAGTATAATGGTTCGTTGTTATTTAAAAATGAATTAGCTCAAAAAAATGAGGTATTTTATAAAGTATTTTATAGGTACTTTACGCAGTGTGTTCAACATTTTTTTTATTATTATTGAAATTTTTTTTATTAGTATTGTTTTATACAAAACTAACTTATTTCAGTTACAATATATTTTTAAAAAGATATTTTTTTAAAGATTTGAGATGTTTTTTTACCAGCAAATGATTTTTTATTGCTTTCTTAAGAAAATCTTTAACAGTATAAAAAAAGTTTGTCTAGTTTTTTTTATGGCTTAAAATTTATATAACTTTTTCAATAAAGTTTAAAATAGTTGTAAAAACATTGATTATTTTAAATTTTATCAAAAAATATT
Source organism: Hydra vulgaris (assembly GCF_038396675.1). NCBI lineage: Eukaryota > Metazoa > Cnidaria > Hydrozoa > Anthoathecata > Hydridae > Hydra > Hydra vulgaris. The sequence continues at coordinate 26,118,300 of NC_088929.1, forward strand.
AGTTTTTTTTTTATAACATTGTTTAATCCTTTACACGGTAGGTAATTATATATATATATATATATATATATATATATATATATATATATATGTATATGTATGTATATATGTATATATACACACGCAGTGCTTTCAAAAAAAATAGGCGCAGTAAAACTTTGTTGCTTAAAGCATATTTAAACTAACGTTAAATAAAAACAAAAGAACATATTGAACAAATTTTATTTTAATTGTGAGAAAAATCTTTTTCAAATAAATTTTGCATATTGGATGGCATACTAAAACATAAAATTGTAAATAAAAACGTTATCAAACATAATTACAAAAAATATCAATAAAAAACTACAATATATAAAAAATTAAAGCAACAAAAATAACATCTAAGCTAGCATTTAAAATATCCCCACGCAAGTTTTTTGCAAGCAGCACATCTTTTTTGCATCGATTTTACAAGATTGTTGCAGATTTCATTTGGAACTCTTCTCCAAATGGTATCTAGTTCTTGCTTTAGGCTATTTATGGATCGTATTTGCACCTTGAATAATTCTTTGTCCATCCAAGCCCAAACAGACTCTATTGGATTCAAATCTGGTGATCAAGCTGGTCAGGGCATTAAATTTACTTTATTTTCTTTCATCCATGCTTTTCTGTACAAGCTGTATGGGCAGGCGCCAAATTTTGTTGAAATTGCTGCCATTTCTTTTAATCAGCATTTCTATTGACGGAACCATGCAGTTCTCTTGCATCTCTATATATGTATGCTGGTTGATTTGACCTGTATAAATGTTACACACTCCTACTCCAATAAAGTTAAAGCAGCCCCAAATACCAACACTGCCGCTGCTGCTTTGCAACCTTGGTACAACAAAATGATTATTATATTTTTTTGATTTAAATCTTTTAACAAGAATTTTGCTTTTTCTATTTATTACTTCATAATTACTTTTATCACTAAAAATTACTTGCTTCCACTTCTCCAAAGACCACCCAAATTATCTCCTTACACCACCCAAATCTTGTAAGCAGAACTCTGATCGTCAACATAGGTTTTTAACAACTGCATAGACACCAATTTTTTTCCTTAGCAAAATGTTTCTAACTGTGTCTGATGAAATATATTTTTCATGGTTTTCATTGAATGGGTCAGTGAGTTCACGATAACTTAACATCAGATTGGCTCTTACTTAACAAAATATAAGACTATTTTCGCATTCTGTAGTTTTTTTAAAATGTCTTTAGAGTATATGCAATTCTCTGAAATTTTTAATTTTCTTGCTATTTTTTTATTACTGACCATTTAGCCATCCTTTATATCTATTATTTGCCACTTTCTTGCATTGCTAAATGTTTTTCGACCCATTTTTTTTAAATGTATATTTACTTTTAGTTATTTACAAATTATTTAAAAAGGTTTTAAATGTGACTAAATTAGTCATAAGTAATTTTATCCGACATTTTATGGAAAATTGTCAAATTAACATATATTAGTTAATAAAATAATTATAAATTTAGTTGTAGAGAAATAATTTCCCTGTCATTCAAAAACAAAATTAAATCTTAATAGAATATATATATATATATATATATATATATATATATATATATATATATATATATATATATATATATATATATATATATATATATATATATATAAATTATGTTAGTATATTCTACAAACAGAGTGCTCAATGTTCTAAAAGAACAGAGCAATAATAAATTAGTAAAAACACTTATCTAATTTTTGATTACTTCAACACTGTGTTTCACCATCAGTAAGTTCATCAGGAAGAATGTCTAAACATAAAAAAGTTTTCAAATTATAGAAAAATTGTTTCACAGGAAGTTGGGAATTGTTATAATTAATTATGTAATAACTGCAGTATTTTGCAGCCAGGAAGTTGCATCAACTACGTTAGATAATTAAAAAATCATGAAAAGAATTCTTTAGAATTAGGATAAATTTGGACTGGTCATTTGTTTTTATGATTTTTTAAAAGGAACTTTTTTTCATGTCTGCATTTAGAAATTAATTCTGATTTTTTATTCAGTAAATTTTCTTGATCTAAATGAGTAATAATTTCAAATTTTTCTTGTAAAGATAGTATACTTTTTTGGAAATGTTATTATAGGCAGGCACTGTTTTTAGGATAGACCAGTTTAATTTAAAATTAATACTTTTTTCTTTTAGTTGCCAAATATATTTAGACAGCATAGTCTCTTTTGAGTATTTTTTATGTTTAAAAGATTGTTTGTGATTGGCATAACGTTTTTTCCATTTATTATTTTTATCAGGGTTGTTTTGCAAGGAAACAATGCATTTGTAAATAATATTTTTTGATAAGCATTTGCCATTCATTGGGCAGTCAATTTTTTGTTTGCAGTTACAATTTTCAGTATTTTTTTCTTTGAGAAATTCATTTTTATTAATCAATGCAAAGTTATGGCCTTTTATAATTCTTTCAATATTTTTTGTACAGCTATTGCTTACTTTAATATTGTTTCTGTTAAAAATTTTGTGCAATTTATTAGAGGGAGGGAAATGTTTGTCAACTAATTTTAAAAACGCTTTTCCAATGTTTGTTGAAACATTTTTGCTGTACAGAGGGTTGAACCAAATTAAATTACTATTTCTATTTTGCTTTTTTGCAATTTTTGTTTCAAATTTTAGCTCGAAATTTTTAAATCCGCTTTTTTTAAGAGCATCGTCATACACGCGTTTGGAAGAGTTAAAAATATTTTTATTAGAGGAGTTTTGATTAAGTCTATTGTTAATTGAAATGGGAATTTGTTTAAGATTTGAAAATTCCCATTTCAATTAACAATGACTTAATCAAAACTCCTCTAATGAAAATATTTTTAACTCTTCCAAACGCGTGTATGAAGATGCTCTTAAAAAAAGCGGATTTAAAAAATTCAAGCTAAAATTTGAAACAAAAATTGCAAAAAAGCAAAGTAGAAATAGAAATATAATTTGGTTCAACCCTCTGTACAGCAAAAATGTTTCAACAAACATTGGAAAAGCTTTTTATGGGCTTTTGCCCCTGTTATGTTCGGCTGCAGTTTAACTATATAATAATTGACTATATAACTAGAACACCGATCAAAATTATACAGATATTTAGCTTTCTAGTTTATCTGCCCACTACACACCTATCCAAAAATGGTCCCAACCTCAATTTTGAGGACCAAAAAAACGACCTATTGGACATTAATCTGCAAGGTCTCTTGTATCACCAGATGTAAAAATTTAAATCTAATCTCTATAGCCTAAGGAGAAAAACATATAAAGTTTTATAGCTCTTTGCGCTACTGATTGCACTTGGAGCTCCGTTGTAAATCTATTTTGTTTTTTTTTCACTTTTGGGTTATGGAGTTTTTAAAAAATATCAAAAACTCTTTACATATATGTGTTGGCTATAACCTGACAAAAAATCAGCTCTTTAACACTTGTGGTTTGTGTACAGGGAGCTAAAGTATAGAGTATAGCACTAAAACCTCTTCAAAAAGAGACAACGGATGCTTAACGTTTTTATTAAAACTTTATTATTGACTATGGAAGTTTCAAAATTTAATAGAATGAAGCCTTGGCATGTATCTTTTAGGGAAAAAAAATAGGAGCAAGATATCTTTTATCTGTGAAAAGATATAGCTCTTAAAGTAGAAACCTCGCCTTTGAAAAAGCGGCCAAAATGTAGCAGTTTTTTGTGGTTTTTATGTCTCTTAAAGATTCAAAGTTACATTAAATAACTAATCTAGTAACAATATGAGGTTACTAGTGGATATGGGATTCTATGGTTGTTAGACATCACATCTGTGTGTACTTTGTCTGCAAAAAGAGTGCTTTTTTTGACCTTGTTTGTACCAAAGTAGGAGCAAAAAACACATAGAGAAATTTTTTTCTAGTTGTTCTGAATTTAAAACGCATAAAAACCTCTTTTTGTTTTAGTAGTTAAACCCACAGGTTTGCTTTGTTGTTTTTTCTAAACATTAATGAACAAATATTGGAAATACACACAATAATAACAACTTCTTTTATTTAAATAGGAAATATATCTTTACTGAATTGGGTTTTAATAAGATATCAAACAGAAGAAAATCCCATATAACCTTAATCTCCCATTGAAAAAACACATACACACAGACATGAAATGATTTCCTTTAAAAAAAATTACTTTATGGTGTTGTTGTGATATTTATTACTTTTTCTTCAAATTGCTGTTGATTTTTTTCTATTTAGTACATGCAAAATAAGCTATATACTTCTGAAAATTTTTTTATTAACTTAATAAATATAGTTTTTAATATAAACAAAAATTTCAGACAAGAATATTTATTATCAACAAATTTTGTCTCAAGTATTTCTAGAATGAAATTCTAGAAATCACTGCTTAACTGTAAAAAAGAATTATTTAAATAATCCAATTCAAAGATGCTTGCTGTTATAGTCAATAACACAATTCAGTAACTGGCTTCCATAACTAGAGTAATCAGGGTTTCTTTTGTACCTTGTCCATTAAGCACTGAAGATTGAATGCAAGGTTTCTGTTAATTGCTCACTAAAAATGCCCAATGCCGAACCCTTTAGAGCAATAAATTCAGGAACATGGTAGAACACTGCATGGGCTTTTGGTGTGACTGAAACTGAGAGTTGAAGATTTGAGTTCTTAAAGTCTTTGATATGTTGAACATATGCAGTATTTAATGTCCTTCCAAAACAGGAGCTAACAACACTCTTAAAATGTTGGAATGTTTTTACAAAACCAAGCATGTGTTCTGCTTTTTCGCTTTCAACAATTCTTTGCAAAACATCTATGTTCTTCAAAAGCTTATGACAATCATTTCCAACAAACTTTCCACCATGAAAAGGTTGCAATTTCAATTTGAGAAGTAATGGCCAATCTTTGCCTTTAGGCCATATCTTTAGCATTGATTTGTAAAGATGATTTACAATTCCAAGGAGAAGATGAAGTTCCATTGGGGGAATAAACTCAATAACTTGTTTGACATCTTCTTGGTCAAACAATGGATTATGAACAACATTATGAAAATTTTTAGCGCACATTTTTCCATTCCCTTTCTCAATGAATGCTTTGTATTGCATCTTAATGGATCTGAAGTTTCTTGGAGTTCCCTGTTCTTTGAGGTCATCAGATTTAACATCACACCAACAGCAAGGGTGTTTGCTTGAGTGAGAATGAATGCCACAAATGATACTGGCTAACTTCATGTCACATGCAATAATGAAAGGCACATCAATTTTCCCAATTAAACTTAAAATTTTTTTGACATTTTCATAAGTTTCTGAAACATTTTCAGCAACAGCAACAAGTAGCTGACGCTTGGCACTTGTTTCTTTCCCGTGTTTTACAGTCAGTAAGCTTTTGTCATTTGAGGCTGAAGTTTTTGTGACATTTCGACATCCAACATTGGAGATAACACTCAAGCTGAACTTTAGAAAAGATCCTCCACCATCAATACCTAGTTTGATGAGAGGTGATGAAGTGATTGCTCTAACACTGAGAATTGAGTTAATAAAAATCTCCTAAACTCTTGCAATGAACAACATCCACTAAATCTTTAGTTTTTGTTGATGGCTTTGTAAGTGAGATTTTAGAAACTTTGAATAAACCTTCAAATTTTCGACCAGCCATTGTAAAATTTTCCCTAAATTTTGTTTCAACAATTTTTGCATTTGTAGTCTTGTTTAATGTTACAGCCAGTTCTTGCATCTTTTTATTTGAAAGACCAGTATTGATTTGAACTTGAACCATGTCCAAAGTAGTTAGAGAAGTTCTTGATATGCACTGAGCTCTGGAGGTACCTGGAGTAATAGTTAATGCTTTACCACTTTCTCTGCTCAACCTAATTGTGCCCTGTGGAGAGGATACCTTTTGAGTTATTACAGAGGACGCAAATTTTTCAGCAGTTCTTGAATCAGTTGCTATCATTTTCTTTAAGTTTTCATACTTGGTGGTTTGTGAACAAACATGTGTTATTCCTCTTTTGACTACACTGAGACAGTTTGAGCATAGTTTATCAAAGCTACTTGATGTTTCTTTTAAATCTTGATTGGTTAAAAAAGTGAGCTTTGTAGAATGTCCTTTTAGTTTGCCAACTTGGCAAATTAAACAATTACAAGAATCCAATCTTCTGGTCTTTGGTCTAATAATCACTTTGTTATAGTCATGAGGCTTGGGAAGAGGCAAGTTTCTATCACCCTTGCCATGCTTTTGTACCATCGCTCTGCAGGAATTGCATATGCCCAATGGAACTCTATCATCCTTAAAGTCAATAGAATTTCCAGAAAAATATCTAGTATCTTTTCCTTGATGAAATCGGTAATATGTCTGTCACATTTTGAAAAACAAAAAAAGCATACAGATTGCCGACAATCATGATGAGTTTTTCCTTTATATGGCATTTCAATGGTTAAAAAACTGATCTTTGAAAAATAATTTCAGTACAAGCTTGTGTTGATAAAAAATCTTTTTAGTTGTTTAGGTTTTAATTACTTCGAAGTTGCGGCTTTTGTAATTACTTAAAAGTAATTACTTTGAAGTTGTGGCTTTTGATTTTTAAATAGAAGAAACAAATTTGGTCAGAGCAATAAAAGATAGGAGGTCTAGGAGATACTTCAAAACAAAAAAAAAGCACAACAAGGTTATGCATTTTTGATTTATATAAAAAAAACTTGATTCTAACATTAATACTGAAATCATTTCATAAATTACCAACTAATTTTGAATATACAATTCAAACATAATTTTTACAACATGAAAAAAGTTGTTATTATATCCAATTTTTGTTCAATAATGTTTAGAAAAAACAACAAAGCAAACCTGTGGGTTTAACTACTAAAACAAAAAGAGGTTTTTATGCGTTTTAAATTCAGAACAACTAGAAAAAAATTTCTCTATGTGTTTTTTGCTCCTACTTTGGTACAAACAAGGTCAAAAAAAGCACTCTTTTTGCAGACAAAGTACACACAGATGTGATGTCTAACAACCATAGAATCCCATATCCACTAGTCACCTCGTATTGTTACTAGATTAGTTATTTAATGTAACTTTGAATCTTAAAAAGACATAAAAACCACAAAAAACTGCTACATTTTGGCCGCTTTTTCAAAGGCGAGGTTTCTACTTTAAGAGCTATATCTTTTCACAGATAAAAGATATCTTGCTCCTATTTTTTTTCCCTAAAAGATACATGCCAAGGCTTCATTCTATTAAATTTTGAAACTTCCATAGTCAATAATAAAGTTTTAATAAAAACGTTAAGCATCCGTTGTCTCTTTTTGAAGAGGTTTTAGTGCTATACTCTATACTTTAGGTCCCTGTACACAAACCACAAGTGTTAATGAGCTGATTTTTTGTCAGGTTATAGCCAACACATATATGTAAAGAGTTTTTGATATTTTTTAAAAACTCCATAACCCAAAAGTGAAAAAAAAACAAAATAGATTTACAACGGAGCTCCAAGTGCAATCAGTAGCGCAAAGAGCTATAAAACTTTAAATGTTTTTCTCCTAAGGCTATAGAGATTAGATTTAAATTTTTATATCTGGTGATACAAGAGACCTTGCAGATTAATGTCCAATAGGTCGTTTTTTTGGTCCTCAAAATTGAGGTTGGGACCATTTTTGGATAGGTGTGACTAGTGAGCTATGGTGTTTTGAAGTTTAAAATCTAATTTACTCAAAACAATAAAAATGTTGCTTGATCATATTTCTAGTGTGGTCTTCACACAAACACACACACACAAATATATATATATATATATATATATATATATATATATATATATATATATATATATATATATATATATATATATAAATACACACACACACACACATATATATATATATATATATATATATGTGTGTGTGTGTGTATTTATATATATGTATATATATATATATATGTATATATATATATGTGTGTATATATATATATATATATGTGTGTATATATATATATGTATATGTATATATATATATGTATATATATATATATGTATATATATATGTATATATGTATATATATATATATATATATATATATATATATATATATATATATATATATATGTATATGTGTATTTGAAAGATGACATCTTTTATGAGAGTATAGTATATAATTTTAAAAAATCAAGAAATACAGTTTCTCTCAATAGTAATAATTTTATCATATAAGAAATTTTTGCTGGATTATGGATACCAGCATCATCAGCTTGTAAAACATTACAATAATTTTTTAACTGTTCTAGTTTATATAAAATTGTTACTACTGACATCAGCGGTTGAATGGCTTCTTTTGTTTTTAATTTTAAAAAATGGCATTTAAAACATTGTTTTGACATATTGGTCTTCATCGAGATTAATCCCACCTTTTTGCGCAGAGCACATGTTATTTTGTATTTCTATTTTGGCCACCCTAATGTGTGTGTATATATATATATATATATATATATATATATATATATATATATATATATATATATATATATATATATATATAAGATATCACCAATAAACTGACCTTATTCGAATAAATTGTCAATACACACCAATAAGTTGAAGTTTATAATACAAACCAACAAGTTGAGGTTTGTAATACTTCAAAACTATAAATGGTGACCCCGTGCTGCAGCGACACATATTTGTTTGAGTTTCCTTAAAATATAACTTTGCTGCCAAGTTGTTGTAACTAAATACAATTTATATTTATTGTTTAAAGAATTGTCATTAACGCAAAATTAAAAATCAAAGATTTTAGTTTTATTATGTAATGTATATATTTTATTTTATTATAATATAAAATGTATTAAACTATATATAAAAAAAATAAAAAAAAAAAGAATTTTTTCTCTTGAAAATGAGAAATTGTTTTTTATAGACAGTTTGTGCTTTTGTTTGATTCTGCAATTTAACTAGCATTTTTGCAAAGCATAAACACAACAGCCCTCTAAAAATAGTCCCATAACTGACATACTTTAAAGATAAAAAAATTTTATATTGTAGTTTTATTTAGCGATTACTTAATTGAAAAGTATTTCATATTTTTCTGAAAATGCAATCTAGTTGTTTTTTTATTATAAAAATAAATCAAAACTAAAAAAATGATAACAAAAAAAAATTAAAAGTGATTGAATCTTTAATTTATTTTAAACATATATGTATACATAATAGTAATAAAATTGCTTTGTCAAATGTGTAATGTCTGTAGGTCTAATACATTGTATATGTAAATGTTTGCAGTACTCCCACACTTATTACTGTTTTAAAAATGGTAATAATGTTATACTTATATTGAAACTCATGGGAGTTATTTCAATTGATAGTGGGGAGTAATTTTATGGTTACCTAAATTATATTTGACATGTATAAATACTTCGGAAACTACTTTTTGCACAGCTTTTGTCCTTTTTCAACCTGGCTGAGGATAGGACATTTCGGAGTGATTGCTTTATTTACCCAGCTTTGCATTAATACTGTCGTGAAATAAATAAATGAATGTAGAACACTTTTAAAAGTATAATTATATATAATTTAATGTGCCATGAAATTATAAATAATTATACTTTTAAATAGATGTCATTTCAAAATTTGTCATTTAGTTATTTGTGTAGGTACTAAAACTGTTTAAGTACATTTAAAAAAATACTATCTACATTAATAGAAACTAATTATTATAAAAACACATGAATTGTTTTATCATAAAACAAGTTTGTATTGATTTTAAAATGTTACAAAAATGCAAAATATGAACTCGATACTCATAATTAATTTAGTTTTTGAATTTTATGATTGTTAAAAACCATTTATAGGTTAATAATTTTTCTTATGAAAAAATATCATAATACGATTCAAATATCTACTTTGTTTTCATAGCAATTTTGTTAGAGTTATTATGCAAAATCCTTATATGATTGCGCTCAATTAAATTGAACTTGTGCAAACATATAGTAAATATAAAAATATATGTCAAAAAAGTAAAAGTTGCTAAAAGGCCCAAAAATGGATTGAAAAGTGCCCATATTTAAATAAAAAAGTGAAAAGGCGCATATATTTAAATAAAAAAGTGAAAAGCCCATGCAGGAATCCTGCATGGCCACCACGCCCCTGTATATATATATATATATATATATATATATATATATATATATATATATATATATATATATATATATATATATATATATATATGTGTGTGTGTGTGTGTGTGTGTGTGTGTATATATATATATATATCCATATGTATATATACATATATATCTTTTTATTTCATTTCACTTTCTCAAGGCCATGAAGGCCACTACAGTCGAGGAGGCTACTTTTAGTTGTGGTTAAAATCCTTTCTCAACTTTCAAACTGCAAAACACGCACATTGACGATCAAAGCCACTGGGTGAAGAAACAAGTTGAGTGCTGTACTACCAAGGATCATGGTAGGAATCGAACTCGGAACTTCTCGCTTATGAGGCGAGCGCTCTACTACTACATCACTACCACATATATATATACACTACCATTCATAATTGAACCCGTCATTTTGAAAAGGGCACCAGTCCATTTATTCAAACTTTTCAGGATCAACAAAAATAAGTTTATTAGAAAAAATGGTGCTAAAGAAACTAAATATAAGAGTAGATTAAAAAAAAATCATACATAAGTCAGGAGTTTTATTTATTAGAAAAAAACAACATATAATACATATACTATTAATTTAAATTTATGGACTTTTCGAAATGAGCACTTTTTATATAAAAATCCAAAGATTATCAGAATAATAATGATTTATTATTACATAAAACAATTATTGTTAGTTAATCATCACTTATTTCTTGGAATTCAATGTTTGCCAAAGTTGTTGGCCATGCATCTCTGTATAGAAGTTTTGGTACTCTTCTATTGAATATGGAATATATTTTTCTATTTTTTTCAAATCTGATTTTTTTTTTTCATTAATAGACAATTTTTCAACATATGCAGGAGTACTACTTAATGGTAAGATTGGCCTTGTATCCATCCTTTGTAATAGCTGGAAATTATAACTGACTAAGCAATCTATGGATTCACGTGTTGTCACTAAACCTGGCATGGTCTTAGAGAGCGTGTGATTTTTTAGAAATACCAAAAGTTACTTTTTTGTAATTTGGCAGGAATGAGTGACCTCTTTTTGGTATTTAATATTGTATCTCATTTATATTGCTACCTAGTTCAGCTACCAGTGATAAAAGTATTCTTACCATAACATGATTTCTATTTTAACCGTCACAACCATCAGAAAATAGGTGCAGTTTTTTGGCTTCGTTGCTAATAATTTAAAAATAAAATCCAGTACAAAGGTACATACTTCGTTGGAATCTTTATTAACAACTCCTTCACAATATGAATAAAATACTGGTTTACCAGTTTTAAAATCATATATCCAAAACTCATATAGCCGTAGTTAATGTAGACAAAATATTTCCTGGACTGGGATATGTGGAAGTAGCAAATTTTGTATAATATCAAGTTCAATCCCATACACATTTGGATCGTTTTTACACTTAGTTTCAACTTCCTGTATTTTTTTGTAAAATTTATTTGCTTGTCTTTTGTGGATCTCAATATCTGCTTGATAGACTCTTTTTGCATTGTCACTAAGGTGCTGGTTTTTTAGTTTAATTTTTAACTCTTCGCACAGTCCACAGACATCAATTTGCTTTCTGCCAAACAATAAACTAAAATTTTCTTGGAAATATTTAAGGTAAGACTTATATTTAACAGGATGATCTGGATATTTTTGTTTGTATAATGTGTGCATAATTTTCACATTGAGTTTTTCATCCAAATAATAAGAGGATGTATCTTTACTATAGCTGTGCAGATATTTAACTGGAAATGATTCAATATGCTCACGTACTTTTGTTAATGTATCTCCAGGTAATGCGTTGCATCATAATCCTTGAGATTTACCTCTAATCTATAGGCTGCTCTTTTTTTTTTTTTATGAAAATGCATAAACATCTAACTTGTTTCATAGAAATTCCATGCATACTGCAAAAAGCTTTCTTGCTACTTTTTTTTATCACACCTTCAATCTTAGTGTGATAAAAGAAAATTCTTTTTTCTTTTATCACACTAAGATTGAAGGTGTGATAAAAAAAAGTAGCAAGGTTCTTCAGATCTAAATTGTCTTCTCTCTATTTCCTTCTTTTCAATCAATGACTGCAAGTATGTGTCTTGGGCAGTTTTACTATCAAATTTGTTAAACTGAATTGTATTTTCTATAACATTTTCAGATACAAGCTCCATACATTTTGCATTACATCTGTAAAGAAAGAAAATTATCGAGGTAATATTAAAATAATAATATATCAAAATGTTTTATCTCTAATTATTGGTGGTAAAACATAAGTAAGCAAAAATTTGAGAACGAATGTAGTCTATATTCTATATTATAGAACAAAAAACTAACCTGCAAGAAGCATCCATCTGCCTTGGTGCCACTCATTTCTTTTGTGGTTTTTATAAGCTTCTCCAGCAGCTTTGGCTTTTTTTTCTTTCTGTGTTTATAATTTCCATTGTTCCTTATACCAGACACTCTTTTTCTAGATCTATATGCATTTTCAGGAAGCTTGCAATTTTCCATTTTTGTTACAAATAAAGTAAGATTATGTCACCTCAGTTGTGTTTCATTTCACTTGAAAAAGGCAAAAGTCCGGGACTTGTGCCATTTTCAAACAGACTTTAATTATCATTTATATTTAAAGTTGACTTGTGTTCAAACAGACTTTAATTATCATTTATATTTAAAGTTGAATTAAAAAGTGAAATTTGAAAAAAGTATGACTTGTGCCCTTTTCAAAATGATGTGTTCAAGTATTCGAATGACTAAATTTTTAAAAAAATGCTATTTTTTAATTTAAAAGCAAGTCTCAATTAATAAATCAAACTTAATTAATTTAAAAGCGTTCTGATTCATAGTTTAAAGCTATTAATTTTTCCTTTATTTCCATGTTGTTGTAGCGCATAGGGTTATTAGTTGTGTCATTTATGAGGCGCAAATGTCATATTTGCATTTGTCGAGGGTTCTAATCCTTTTAACAGATATTTTTTTCAATGTTTTATTTGCTTTGTAGACATTAGAAAATATCAAAGTTTCAAATTTTTAAATAATTAAGTTTTGAAGTAATTAAAATTGAATTAAGTAACTTTGAAACTTTAATTTTTTCTAAATTATTCATAGTAAAACACTTAAATTAAAATAAAAACATATTAGTTTTGAGCTTTTATTTTTTCTGGTTTATTTTTTATTTATTTATTAAAATTTTTATTGTTTTAATTTGTATTTTTGTATTTTAATTTTGTATTTCTTTTTTAGTTTTCATTTCTCTTTCCGGTTTATAGTTTATTTAATTTTAGTTTTAAATGCACTAACTTAAAACATGCAAAGAGATGTGGCCAAGTTGTCAAAACAAAATACTGTATGTGTGGTCATATAAGGCATGTAACCCATGTCTTTCCTGAGAAAGCTTGGATATATATATATATATATATATATATATATATATATATATATATATTTATATATATTGTTTAATATAGTGTTGTATTAAAATAATACAGTATAAAACTCTTATTTGATGAAAAGTGCTCCATGTTAACGAAATTTATATAATTACATAAAAAAAGTATCATTGTAAAATTTTATTTTATCCATGAATTTTTTTGTATAATTGGAATTAATTTAGCGTGAAAATGGAGCTAACATGTTCAAATTATTGTTGGTCAAATTAAATACTTTATGAAATATATATATTTAAAGAAAATAACAAAAGAACTATTGCAATTTTCATGTAACGTAAGTTAACAAAAACATGATAAAGTTTTGTTTTTTCTAGAATATGCTAAGTTTTTTAATAATAAATGCGAAAGAATATTAAATGTTACGTCTTTGCATTTAAAGTTTTGAATAACGATGCTTAGTTATAGCACATTAGTTAAAGCACACTACATGCATTTACTAAAGTTCTTGTGCTTTTTCATTAAGTTTTTGTTTACAAAATGAATTACGTCATTAAGTAATTTATATAAAAATATTTTTATGTAAATTTAAATCTCAAATAAACTTTTAAGGTTCACTGCGTCAATCCAATGAAAAGTTACCAAAGATAATAGAAGAGGTATGAGTATGAGTTTTAAAAGTTTTTTTAAATTTTAATTTTAATTTTTTAAAACACTTTAATGAAATTTTTGAAAAAGTTATTATCAAAAGTAACAGAATAAATTAGTAAGCATGAAAATAATTGTTTTAAAGTTTTTTTTGTAATAATTTTTATATTTTCTAGAATTTGAAAAATGTATACATGGAAGAAAGTCTTTTTTGTGATATAATCTGTTCAAATTATTAGAATTGATCATATATTTTAAATCTTAAAAAATATTATTTTTAAAGAGTTTCTTCTAGTTTTTTTTGACATATGTCCTTAGAATTCTTCGGAAATTCCATAAATACAATTCTTAGAAAAATAATTTAGTCAAGTACACAATAAAAATGTTTTCCATGAAAAAATTTTTATTGTGTACTTGACTAAATTACTTTTATCTTGCCTAGTTAAGCATTTGTATAAACATACATATATTTTTTAAATTGTGTTTATAAAAATGTTTGTTATAAAAAATAACTTATTGTAAAAAATAAGATAAACAATGCTGAAGATGTTGTATAAAATTAGTTTAGTATTGTTGCATGATCAAGGCAATAAAGAAAAAAAAAAAACATTTTTGTATGATCAAGGCAAGAGACAGTATGATCTAGACTGCAAAGTTTCAGGAATGTTTATGATAAATCATAGTTTTTTTTTTTTTTTCTTTCAAATATTCTGCAGAAAACCTTAGAGTTTTTTTTTCTTTTAACTCTGAAATTATAAAACTTGACTAAGAAAGCTTTGCAGTTTCAAAGAGAACTTAAGAACAGTACTAACTGTGATGTAGAACAGGGACAGCAGCATGTTTTTTTAATCATTCTGTATGCTTAGTTTTCTTCTTTTTCCGAATCTTATATCACTAATACTTTTTTATTTTAATGCATTTCTAATTAAATAAAAAAACAATCTGTCTTTCGAATATTGTAAAATTAATTATTAAATTATATATTAATAAATTCATGTTTTAATTTTGCAATCAGTTTTCTTTTTTCTTCACCACAATACTTTCCCCTACCCATAATTTTTTTTAAACTGAATCAAAATTCTCAATTACAAAGAATATATCATTGAAGGATAACTAATAGTATACCAATAAATGTCAATAATGTCCAATAAGCAAAATGCGAATGCAAATAAAACAACAGCAAACAACAGATATGTTGTTTCAAAAAAACAGATCTAAATATAAATTTTGAGGACTTAAACACCAACAACATAATGCAATGCTTCCAATTAATGTCATGATGATAATCCTTATTAACAATCACACCACAATTATGTAAATGATTAATAATTGATTTTTAAGATTAAGCTTTAAGATTTAAGATTTTTAGTATAAATGATGATTTTGCTAAAGATTACTATTACTTTGTACACAACTGTCATTAATAATGTTATTGATAGCAGACCCCTCAAGTTCATGGTAATAAAATAATTGAGTTCTAAGTTTTGATATAAATGATGCTTTTAAAAATTTGGTTTATATTTTTGTTAACACGGTTATTATGTGTGTTATTGCATTAGTATTTTACATAAATAAAAAGTTACACTAAATAAATAATTTGTTTAAAATAATCAACTTGTTATAAAGATTAATTATATTTAAAATAAACAAGTGAGATATTTCTAAAAACTGTTTCCATTACAATAACTTCAAAAAACTATTTATGGATTGTCTATAAATAATGCAACGCAAAATTTATTTAAAAAACAGAAGTAGGAGATCTTAGAAGGAGATCATAGACTCTTTTATGTAGTGATTTTTATTAAACCTAATGGTTTTGATTTAACTTTTGATTTAACTTAAGGCTCTGCGAGGGAAAACCTTTGATCTTTTTTATTTTGTTTATTAGTGATATTTAGCGTTGCAGAACAGTACTAACAATAATAAGAAACAATAAATTGTTTTATAAACACTAATATGAACGAAAATATACAAAAAATTTTTGACCATACAAAAAAAAAAAAAAATTGATTGCAAAAATAAAAAGTATGCATACAACAATGAAAGGCCTCAGAATGGAAAAAAAACATTAATGCTAATGTGTAAACATAATTTGTGTAGTGATTAAGTAATAAACATCTCCTCAGAGTCGTGTCTATTATTATGGGCATTTCGATGAGGATCAGCACTAGTAACTAGTTTATCCCGTCAGGCAAACGTCATTGCCACTTATGCTTTACCCCACAAATTACACCTTACTGCAGTAAAAAAGGATTCACTGCAAATAGCCAAAAACCAACCATACCCTTATTAAAAAAAAGCTTTAAATTTTGTAAAATAAAGTCAAAAAAATCAAAAATTAAAATTGATAAATATTTTTATGTCTGTAATTATTAAAGTTTTTTTTGTAAACATTCCACAGATTAAACATAAAAAGGGTAAAGCTTTAGAGCTTTACCCTTTTTAAGAGATAACGGAAAGAGTTACATAGCAACAAAGAAAAGATGCTAGTTCCCTAGTTCCCTTTATATGAAAAGACTAACAGTCTAAAAAGCAAATAAAATAAAGTTTATTGTTTACTAACATTAATTGAGATTTTCATTAAGTCTTTTTGGGGAGACTAAGACAATAAATTCATGCATTGGTGACTAATCCAGTCCCAGGTCCTCAAAAGTATGATAAAGATTATGGCTTTTGTCATACACTTAAAAATAAATATTTTGCTATAAAAATAAAAAATATTTTTTTTATTTTATTTAGGAACAAAAACGCAAGTTGCATCTCACTGCTGAACAAAAGAGAAGAAGCATTATAAAAGTAATTTTATATTTCGAGTAAATCTAATGTATTCAGTGAAGGGTGTTTCTAATGTATTCAGTGAAGGGTGTTTCTAATGTATTTAGTGAAGGGTGTTTCTAATGTATTCAGTGAAGGGTGTTTGTTAAGTAAATCTAAATCTTCTACTTGTTCAGTTTTAGCAGAAATTTTGGTTTAAACTGTAATGAACTAAAACTATTATAAAAACATTACCCCATTTTTAATGATCAAATAATTTAGCACCATTGTCATGTCCCTACCATCATCCTTTCACTTTATTGTTTTTTTTTTAAAGTTTAGATTTTCCAATCTTAGGCAATTTCTAGACTTCAATCTATTAACTGATTTTTATCTCATCAAAGAACATGGCTCCAACAGCATTCTCAAAAAATTGTGCAAAGGTTTTACTCACAACTACCTTTAACCCTGAAAATATGCGACCTTTGATCATGTCATTTACATATACCCTTATTCTTATATAATTTATAAAAAAAATTCTTAGGTCTGTAATGATTGTTGTCAACTTAAAACTACTACTGTAGCATGCTCAGTCCATCCTATAAAAAGATTAAGCTTTCAATAAAAAGTATTCTTGATGAAAATATGTTGTAAAGGTTTCTGTGTTTTTTTGACGGTTGGTATTTTATAATAGGTGCTTGGGCATAAAGGGTATACTTCATTTCAGATGACTGGGAACAGATCAATTTCAGTTTCATGTTTTAAGTTTGATGAAAGGCATTCAAATATTTTTCAGAGTTTTTTAGAATGTTGTTAGTGGAAGTTGTTTAGTAGAAACTAAAAAAGATTGAAAGATCACAGCCAGCATAAAAACAATTTAACAAAAATAAAAACAATTTTCAATGAACCAGAGTGTATTTGAAAATTTACTGTTTGAATTAAAATAAACTGGACACTTTTGATCAAGAAAGAAATTTAACAAGCTTGTCTTATAGGTAATGTTCCAATACGCTGCAATTCAACTTAAAAAGTTTCTATCCTTGATATGTTTAATTGCTACTTCACCTTTCTCCAATTTTCTGTAAAGGATTTGATTTTTTTAATCTCGGACAATGTTTTCTTAAAAAATTGCTAAGATTTACATAGCTTCTCACAGGTTCTAATCCTGCTTTTATGGTAAGCATTTTTCACAGGTTCCAATCCTGTACAGTGAATCAGTGAAGAGTAATGTAGGCGCATAGATTCCTTACCCCACTAACAACAACAGAAGTTAAAAGATTGTTTTTAACTGACATTTTTTCAAATGAAAGAAATACTCTTGCTGAAAAACATAGGAAAAATTTTGCAGAAGAAATATTTCTAAAATATTAAAATGTCTGTACATTTTCAACTTTTTTAAATTTATGTTGCAAACTGGTTGTATGAATATATATGCAATATAGTTGTTGCATGTCAGTTTGGCTTTATATTGGTGACCATAAAAAAATTAGTTTGATGGTTAAATGTTTTTCTTTATTACATATACATACATTCTGTAAAATCTATACAGTATGCATAGATTTACAGAATCTATGTATATGTAATAAATAGAAATTATACACATGGTAAAATCTATACTATATATATAGATTTACTATATAGACTGTATAGATTATACAGTATGTATAGATTTTACAGAATTTATGTATATGTAGTAAATCTTGCGTCTTAATGACATCACATCATGTAACTAGCATTAATTTCAATAAAATCTATATAAAACTTGTGATTTACTGGAATATTTAGTCTAATATTAATTTGCTTTTTTGTTTGTGTAAAAATCTCTGTTATACTTAGATTATTCTGCCCCAACCTGAATCTGTATTTGGTCTCTGTTATAAATACACTTTTTTATAAAACTGTAATATGTGCATTAAATGTAACAATCATTTTTTGTTAATAAAAATGGTTTGTTATAGAATGCTTTTGAAGATTTGGCTGCTTTGTTACCAACTTCTAAAGATACCAATCAAGCTAATAAACTTACAAATGCATCTATTCTGCAGAAAAGTATGTCACTTTTCACAATTGTAAAGCTCTTTGTTAGTGCAGATCATTTATAGATAAAATTTATTTTAAATTATGCAATTACAATTTTTGTGAAAACATAATAAAGCATTAAATTTACAAAATTGTACTATATTATTATTTATACTATATTACTATGATATTTTTTTTTAATATTATTCTCCGATTTATCTATTTATGCAGGAAATAGTAATTTTAAAAAAGGACTTTCATAGATTATAAAAGATTATCAAAATCAAACTATAAAAAATAAATTACTAAAGAAACGAAAGTAATTGTTTATTTTTAATTCACTCTCAATGATTGAATTTGTTTTTAAGCATGTGACTATGTTAATGAATTGCAACAAAAGAAAAAAGCCCATGAGTTTCGAATCAACCAATTGAAGCAAGAGATAGAACAATATAAGATATCAATTACGTAAGTAACTAATTTTTATCCAAAAAAACAAACAAAAAAAACAAGGCAAACAATGTCTAAAACTTTTTTTTAACTAGATAATGAATGATAACTATTTACATATAGACAAGATAGTGTTCAATTTTGATACATTGCAAAAAATATCTGTGTTTAAATTAACATAAATTGTTTTTGGATAATATTTCCATCATGTTTTTGGAATAGTTTTTAGATTATTAAAAGAATAAGTGGAAAAAAAAAAAAAAAAAGATTTGCAGTTACGAACTCTAAAAAAATGATTATCATCAGTTGAATTAATTTCAATTTTGTTATAGTGAATGTCAGAACAAAATACCAGAACTAAGCTCTTCAGAATTACTCCCTCAGGTTTGTTTTTGAACAAATATTATTTGTAATGCTAAAGTTGCACAAATATTTTGGTGTGTTATAACATATTGATTTGATTTATAACATTTATATCATATTTATAACTTATTTTTAACATATTAATATTTAAAGTTGTAAACATTATAGTAGTAAATTAAGATGAGTTGCTACATAAAAGAAATTTTTAATTTTGTAAATTTTTAAAACTTTTTTTGATACTTTTTGTTTTGTAAAGTCTTCTCAAGACCCTTCATGAACCCTAACTTCTCTTGAACCCTAATTGTTTGTGAACCCTAGTTTCTTGTGAATCCTAAGTTATGAATTTATGACCTGTTTTATAATATGGCTTCAATCAGATCAATGAAAGTAAATATATTACTTATTATATTTTACACCAACAACTTGTTTTAAAGGATTCAAGGCTATTTTTGATTAATCATATTTTATATACTTTTTGAACGAAAAGTAAAGGTCTTCTCTTTAAAACATCATCTACAGGAATATTCTCTTTTTTGTATGTGAAGTTTAAGTATGGCTTTTGGATGGGTATCCATAATGCTTTTTTCTTATTTAAATATCACATAACTAAGCAATTATTGAATAAAGCTTGATCTATAAAATAGGCATTAACTTGTTTTACAGATCAAGACTGACTTTTTTTATTGAAATACTACTTTTAGAAAGATTACTATTCTAGGTTTTCAGGCTTTTTCTATTCATACCCGCAATTAAATTGTAGGCTATATAACCAAGTTTTCCTTCTTTTTCTCTTACCTTTATCACACCTGTTATGATTAGGACAGGGCATCTTTACAAAAGTTAATTAACACCAATATAGCTAAGTTTTGTTTTTGGTGGGTAAAAATAGATTTAATCTATTTCCTACTATTATTATTCTAAAACAGGTTCGTGGTTAGTTAAATGCATGGTTGTTTAATAAAAGAGCTAGTAATATCATTTTTTCAAAATTGCACCAACAAAAAATATAACCAAAAGAATTTGGTTGTTATAAGCTATCTTCTATTCCTTTATGGTCAAAATTTGATTTGAGGCAAATACTTTTTAAATTGATATAAAAACTCATCTTGATTCGAATAGAGGACAGTTTGTATGAGAATGAGTTTTGTTAGTTGGAACACAAGATAATAGCTCATTTAAGCAGCGATCATGGTAGTATTTGTAGAATAATGTAAGTGATACTTAATAAAATAGTTAAAATATGATAATATTGATAATATATTAATTATATAATAAATTGCGAAAGCAGGTTTGTCTCGATTTAAGCTTATGAAGTCTAAGGTTGAGTATTCTGCACAAGTGCAGACGAGAGATTTCTTTGATAATAAAAGGTAATCAGAAAAAAGAGGTGAGCATAATAAAAAAATGCAACCTTAACAGATGCTAATTTATTATTCGAATAGGTTTCCATAAAAAGTTAGTAATAAAAAATAATTCAAGAAGTCATAAAGTAGAAAACTCATTGAGAATTTTACCATCAATTTGTTTATTTTAATTTTGTTTTTTTTAAACTTAAAATCAAAAATCAATAATATTAGTTTATTCTTTGATTGTATCTAAATAAGATTAGTTTCTAAAAGTTTCAAGCAGGTTGGTTAAGCCATGATGTTCATTTGACTATCGAAGTAAGTTCACGACTTTAACATATTTCCGTACTTTTTATGCACATTCTAAATTTTTAGCATTTAAGTTGCAAGCCTCCACCTGACGCAGCAAGCCCAACTTCCCATATGCAAATTGCTGTTATTACTGAAAGTCACTGCTCCACTCACTCAGCTTCTAAAATATTTTTTTAACGTCATATAACATCTTATTAGGGCTTTTCTTTTATTTTTTTTCTGATCATAGGCAAGTCTTGTTCTCTTTATATTTTTTCTGATCATAGGCAAGTCTTGTTCTCTTTATATTTTTTCTGATCATAGGCAAGTCTTATTCTCTTTATATTTTTTCTGATCATAGGCAAGTCTTGTTCTCTTTATATTTTTTCTGATCATAGGCAAGTCTTATTCTCTTTATATTTTTTCTGATCATAGGCAAGTCTTATGCTCTTTATATTTTTTCTGATCATAGGTAAGTCTTGTTCTCTTTATATTGCTGTATACTGTTACTTCATTAGTTTTCATAGTAAATTTATTGGTTCATGGTTCAACCATATATCAGTTAGTTTCAAAATATGCTATATTTTGAAACTAACTTTTGCTTCATTGTGGAATAAAGATTTCTATACAGTCCTAAAAATCTTAAAGTTCCTGCATCTTTGTATACTAAAGTATTTTTTTTTTTTATGTTATGTGATCTTGAATGTCTTTTTTGCCGGTTTTTTGTAAATAGTATTTATAAATATAGATATACCCCAGCCAGCACAAACACATCTTTTTAGAATCTAAAATGTTAACACCTTTTAGACGTCTAAATTCAGATAACTATAAGACATCTGACTGTATTCATCTTTGAGACGACAAACAATAGCTGTCTAAAGCCATATAAAAGATGACTACTATTACATGTCTTATATTTATTCGAATTTAGACATCTAAAAGGTGTTAACGTTTTTGATGCTAAAAGACGTCTAAAAGACGTGTTTGTGCCGGCTGGGATATTTTTTAAATGTATAATATCTAAATTTACATCTTTGTTTTGGAATTTTTTGATTCATTATTTTATAATTATTTTATATAGTATATATTTTTGTATATGCATTGTAATTGCATTTGATTTTATTTATGTTATGCTCATAACGTTCTTAGATGCACAAGTTTTGTTTTTTTATAGAAAGCTTCAGACAGTGTAGAAAAAGATTTCGTTGCATTCTGCAAGGAGCTTATCTATGCAAATCCAAAATCCTGGATTGTATCTTTAATTATTATTAAAAATCATTTGAAATATTTTGTGTGGGTGTTATGCATATAGCATAGTATTTTGTTTTGGTTGTTATGCATATAGCATACTATTTTGTGTGGATGTTATGCATATAACATAGTATTTTGTGTCGGTGTTATGTATAGGACAAATGTATATTTTGTGTTAGTGTTAGGTATATAGCATTAATGATTAAAGAAAGTATACTTTGTATAATAAAAAGTTCACGCATAAAGATGTTAATTATATTAAATTTAATCTTATTTATTTAAAATCAATTTATTATCTTTAACAATATTTAAAAAAAGTTTTGTCAAATAATGCGCCCATTGTTTAATTCTTATAACAGCACCGTCGCAACAAAAACTGTAGATCAATTTGTATCTTCAGTTATGACATGGTTCGAGAAATATTTTATGCTTTCAGCTATTCGTACAAGTACGTTAGTTTTTAATTTTATGAAAATGTTATTACTTAATTTGGTTTACATTGATATACAATGTTTGGTTTACAGTTGTGTTGAATACGTTAACAAAACTCAGTACAAGCACCTCGTTACTAGATGATCCGAGCTGCTTAATCGAACTGGTAAACGTTGCTGTCAGAGAAAATGATCCGACTTTAATTCCTTCTATTTCTACGAAACGATAATTTTATTTGAAGTTGCACGAATCCTTTTTTTAACCGTTCTTTGATTGAACTTTTTTTTCTAAGTTTTATATTTTTATAAAAATTATTTTAATATTTATATTGAAACCACTTTGTTTTTTTTTGTTGAGATTTTTTAAATATTTTATTTGTTATGGTGGTCTGACTGATAATTTTTTTAAAATCTATTTTAAATGGTAGTGGTAAAAATGAATAACTTTTTTAAAATGTAATATTTTGAAAATACATTTAAGTTAACAAATATATTTAGATAAAATCTATTGTTAAATTAAAAATAAATTTTTACGATTTTAGTACGCGTACGCGAATATGATTTTGTAATACTGAGCACGCAATTGTAATCATCGTTCGTGCTTAATATCTTACTCGTGTTTTTGGGAAAACGTTTTTTTTGTCTTTTTATGGATAAATTATTTGGTTGTTACAACGTCACAAACGCTAGAGGAATGGTGACCTATGTCCTTCTTCAATTTTGCATATCGCCGTTTTGTAATTAAAGTTTGAAATTACGAAATTTAAATTAAGTTTGGCACTTGAACATATTACACATTTAAAAATAAAACTTATTTAAAAAAAGAAAGAAATGAGCTGACTTGCACGTCGGGACATTTCTTTTTCTTTGAACTTTTTAGCTTTTCAAGTTTTATTTTTTTATAGAAAATAGTCGACAAGATCCTAGACTACCTATAAATAACATTAAAAGTTTGTAATTGGTTTTAATGCATTTTATATTGCTTTTGTTAGGTTGTGTCTTAAAGGCTAACGTGCCTCGCTATCGAGGTAAGTTGATCCATGGATAGAAAACAAGGGCAAAATTAATTTTCATTATTATTATTTTTTTTTATTTTAATTAATTTTTTTTTTAATTAGTTGTTTAGGTGCTCTAAAAAGTCCTAACAGTCTTCTCACAGAGCACAGCTGATTATCATTTAACCAGAAAAATAGCGCCTCCTTTCTTACCTGTGATGCACATTCGACCAGAGCCGGCTTCGAACCACAGACCTCCGGGTCTGATGCCAGAAATCTGACGACTACACCATGACTACATTTAATTAATTGATTTTTGAAGTGTGCTGGATCTTAGTATGAAATTTTGATTACAAAGGTTTATTATTAACCCTTATAAAATTTTTATTTTTTACTCCAGTTTTGGTGTTTTGTTTTCAAACAATTTAAAACGCAAAATATTATTATCAGAAAAGAAAACAAGCTATTTAACAAAAAAAAATTGTTGATATCGGTTTTAACATATCGCCAACAATAATCCCTCCACAAATTTTTTAAAACTTGTTTTTTCCATTCAAATTTTGATTCTGGTTGTCATAGCCTCGTTTATTTCTAGAATCACCGCGTGGAATCACCATAGTTCTCTAAGGAAGCGTGATTTTGGAGTTAAGGGTTGAGAGAAAAAAATAATTCGTGACAGTAGTCAAGTCAAGGATGCCCTCGGACTTAGGTATGTGAACCAAATTTAAATTGAAAAAAAAACACTTTTTCAAAAAAAAGGTAGGGGAGAGTCGCCCATTATGGACCGTCCCCTTTTATGGACCACCGATGAAACAAATAAATGCGATTTTATTTTTAAATTTTGGAAACGTAGCATTAAAGAGTGACTTCCGTTCAGTTAAATCGCATTTCAATGATGGCGGTCAGCAAGATTACTTCAAAAAGGTAAGTTAGTATTTTATTTGGTTATTTTTTTCTAAAAGTACACTCGCTTTTTTGTGTGTGTCATTTTACAAATAAATGAACCAGGACAATGCTTCTATGCTAAATGGAAAGCTTTTTCATTTCATTTCTTACTAAATACAAGCGTGTTGCTCCAAATGACATCGTTTTGGTTTTATTTAGTAAAATTAGATGCCCATGTGGTTCTCCCAATATGGACCAACTGCTGTCCCTAAAATGGACCAATGGTTCAAGATGGGAAACTGTAGTCCATATTGGGGAACATAAATTCTTATTCTCTTGGATGTTATTATTTTATCATAGGCTATTAATAAATTAAATTATCTTAATCTTATGTTTTATTTTAATCTTTGATTATTATTAGTATTTGAAATTTGAATAGACTATAGCCAGACTATAGAATCTATAATAGATTATAATTATTTAATTATAGTAATTATAGATCTACTAAGTATTTAATATTACTATAATTGACCTATTAAATTTAAATTAGATAATTATATAATAATATAAGTTAAGATATAATTATAAGGCTAAGGGTCTAAAAATAATTAAGAATCATTATTAATATTATAGTATTATTATAGTTATAGGCTATAGGCCTAATGATTAAAATTAAATTAATAATAATAATAATAATAGCCTATTAATAATAATAAATAATGATAAATATTTATTAAGTATTATATTTGTAGTGGTAGATTGTAGTGGGTAAATTTAGACAAATTTATTTTTAAAATTTTGCCCTGTCCTACAATTTATTTCAATCTTTTTTTTTTAATCAGCGGCTGCTGGACTAATGATGATCTTCAACGTGCTATTGAGTCGTACAGAAATGGTGATATTGGCTTAAACAAATGTGCAGCCACGTACGGCATCCCCAAAGCAACTCAAAAGAGGCATTTTGATAATGCTAACAAGTTTGCTAACGGCTTTAAAAAGCTAGGCAGAAGTACTATCCTTCCTGCGGAACACAAGGGTTTAAATCACCCATTCAATAAGGATAAAGGTCAATCTGGGAAAAAGATTGAGGCCATTCAGCTTGCCATTGACAACAATGTCATAATGTTGTCACTTCCACCTCACACAACACACAAACTGCAGCCTCTGGATAAAGCTTTTTTTTAAGCCCCTTCAAGTCTACTACGACCAGGAGGTGGAAAAATGGCTGAGACTAAATCCAGGACGTTCAGTGAGTTCATATTAGGTGGCCAATCTTTTTCATCTGGCATATGCAAAGGCTGCTACCATGTCAACAGCAATTAATGGTTTTGCATCGTGTGGAATTTGGCCATGCTCACGAGATGTTTTTAAACCTCAGGATTATGCGCTATCATTCGCTTCTGAAGCAGGAGACCGCGAGACCATGCTGTCTTCACTACTTACATCAGGGACATTACCAGCACAAGCCCAGGAAGCTTCGATACCAGCATTGGTATGTGTAACTAGACCAGCACAAGACCAGGAGGGTGTGCCACCACTTCCAGGCATAATGGATTAGATGGTTCCAAAACCAACAGCTTATGTGACCCACCCAGTGTCACTGGCTGTTGAAACGTCCCATCCCAAAACAGTTTTGCCACAGGTGCTGGAAAATTTTTTGCTCGTCCCAATTTACTCTGATGGGAAATGTTTTTTTAAGTCAGTTGTTGTGTGCACCAGATCTTCAGTCAGCTCAGCGATTAAACGGCAAGCTGGTCAGCCCACTGCTTCATCTGAAGGAAACTGCTATGGCTGACTCACTTCGTAATCAGCTTGTTAGCCATTTGATATCTAATTTGGAAATATTGTCTGTTGACATGCACGGGGATGCCTTAAATGCTGACCAACCCCAGCATCTTCACTTTAACTTGTTAGAAGAGCGTATTGCTCACATTGCCAAAGCAGACTCGTTTTTGGGAGAATGGGAGATAATCAGATCTCTCGTCTTCTGAAAACGAAAATTGTGATTCACAATGCAAACAGGAATGTGCTGATGTATGGTGAAGAACATAGTGGTAACCCTTCACAGTGAAGTACACCATGTTTGAAAATAACTCTGGGCACTATGAGGCACTAATTTTTTACACCCGGACTTTGTCTCCAATTCAGAGACTGGTCCCTGTTCTTCCCCCTAAAGGGTGCAGGCAAAAGGAAGTGTCGCAAAGAACAGTCAGAAATTCTTACTTCAAGTCCATATAAAAAGATGTTCCTACAGGAAAGTCCAAAAACAAACACAAAAGTTAAAAAGTCCAAAAACACAAAAATAATTAAAGAAAAAGTAGTAAAGATATGTAAAAAACCCAAAATGAATTCAACAACTAGTACCAGTATTTTAAATGAAAGTCCATGGCTTTGTTTTATGTGTGGAGAATGTAACATAGAAAATATGATATGCTGTCGATCCTGCAAAAGATGGGCACATGAAGAATGCGCAGGAACTTCAGATTATGACTTTATTTGTGAACTTTGTAAATAAATTTTGAAATATTATTACACATCAGTATTCATGTTTTTGTGCTAAATGTTAAAATAGTAAAACACTTTATAAATAAAACTGAGTGTATGCATACATGTGCATGAGACTGGTAGAATTAGAATCAAATAAATGGTGGCTGGCTTAAACTTAATAACTTTTTTTTTTTACAAAAAGGACATCTA
Organism: Hydra vulgaris; assembly: GCF_038396675.1. Lineage (NCBI taxonomy): Eukaryota > Metazoa > Cnidaria > Hydrozoa > Anthoathecata > Hydridae > Hydra > Hydra vulgaris. Next base: position 26,145,947 of record NC_088929.1, read on the forward strand.
AAAACCTGTTAAAAATTAGAAGCTTACATACTCTTGAGTATTTATATTCTAATAATTCTATCTTTAGTGTGTATATAATTTGTTTAAATGACCAAGTCAAACCGTTTATAACTAGTCCATAATAGGAACCTTAATGATCCATATTTGGAGCACAAGCTTAAAGTACCCCCAATATGGACCACTTACGTTTTTGACACATTTTATAATTATTAATAAATCAACCACTACAAGCTTCATATAATATGTTCAGCTGAAGGTAAGAAGTGGTTTACAATATAAAAGTTAACTTATTTTTAAGCAATATAATTTAAGCAAAAGTGAGTGAATTATACACTCTGCAACAAAAGTGGTCCATAATCGGCGACTCTCCCCTATAAATAATCAGTTTTAGATGAACTTACATTTATTTTTTGCTAGACTTTGGTTTTTAGTTAGGATAAAGTTGTATCTCTTTACTTGACCTTAAGCTATCATTGATGCCTCTGATACGAGCTTCACAGACCTTTCCATTGATTGTAAATTGTTGGGTAAATCCGTTAGAATAGGTTTTTTCGAGGTTTTCAAAGCATTCTTTAACTCAAGTGATGAAATTAGGATAAAAATTTGAGGTTTGACCTCAAATGAAGAAACATCAACTAAACCACTCCATGTATCAGCGTTAAAGTTAATAGGCATAATTAATTTTGCTTTGATTTTTGGTTTGACTTCAGGATTTATTTCTCTTAATTGCCTTACGTACAAAACTTGCTTAATAGTTTGAGGCCTTATATCTTTTTCATCATCTTGCAACATAGAATATAAAAATTTTTCTTAAAGACAGCAATAAGAGTTTCCTTGAAGATTTTGAAAAACAATTTGTTGTATATTGTCTGTCTTATTTTTAACAAGCTGTATTGTCTTATGAAGAAATCTAGGGGCAATATATTAGGACTATATACATTGTAATTGTGCATAGCTCATCTGTAGGATTTTTCACTCTCGCATAAATTATCATTATTCTTAAAGCTAGAGTTAACCATCTGATATGGTAAACAGGTAGTGGTTTTTTCATTAAATATTTTGGGCACATAAAACATTTAGATATAGTATTCCAATATAGTATTCGTAAAGTTTACGTTAATTTGTACTAAGATCGGATAAAATATTAGAGCTTACGTAGGAGTCAATCTCTAAATGAATTGGAACAAATTCAACTATTGGTAAATCATGCAAATCACTTGCAGAACTTTGTACTTTTACCATCTACTTCAGCCATGAGATGGCGAAGTGGTAACTAATTTTGGTGAAGTACACATCCTATTAAATGGATTCATCAGTTTAAGAGCCTTTTAAATGTCACATTTAAGTCATTATCTTAACCAGTATTAGCAGAAATATTATCAAGAACAATAGCTTACAAACTACTAATGCTGTTATATTTTTCGAGTATTTTTATTGTCTTGGTTTCCATTGTGATTTCTGTTCCATTTGTTAATTCAATATGAATTAAATATTTCCAAAAAAAACGTTCTCTTTCTTTAGTAAAAGTTAAGTGATGTTCATCCTTTACTGCTCTACTATTAATAGGTTCAGCATTATGATCATATCCTAATATATGTGCTAATATATTTTTTGTCTTTTTTGCTATCTACTCCAATAACTTTCAAATGAAAAACTTCTGAGCTGTTACCTGTGATGCACATTCGACCAGAGTCGGCTTCGAACCACGGACCTCCGGTTCTGATGCCAGAAATCTGACGACTACACCATGACTGCATTTAACTCATTGATTTTTGAAGTGTGTTGGACCTTAGTATGAAATTTTCATTACAAAGGTTTTTCACTAATCATGGTTAAAATACGTCTTGAGAGCATTTAACAAGAAGTTTACGCCTCCTTCCGTACCAATGTCGCTTGTTGGGCTAGAGCTGGCGTTGAACCTGAGACTTCTGGGTTCTGAGCCAGAACTCTAACCACTGCACCACGGCTGCTCTTCCACATCATCTCCATCTATTTCCATATCATTAGTCTCACTGATCATGATCAGTGAGACTAATGGTATGGAAATAGATGGAGATGATGTGGAAGAGCAGCCGTGGTGCAGTGAAAAAATAATGATTCAGAAAAATAAATAAATAAATGTAACCTATTTGCTTCATTCACAGAGACATACATAGTCCTTGTTATAGCAACCTTTAGAGCAACCTTTGCATCGAACACTTCTAAAGAGTAATATGTATAATAAAATATTATGCCATAAATTGAGAAGAAATAAAAAACTATACAGCTGTATAAATTTGTTGGCGGCTTAGTCACAAATTTGTTTGAACAAAAATATTGTTTAATATTAAGGCATTAAGTTAACAATACATTTTAAAAATGTATTATTAACTTCAAACCTGTCATCGCAATTTAAAAGAGGAAGTTCGCATCTGCATGCTGATATATTAAATAACTTGAAAATTTATTTTCAAGTTATTTGATATATCAGCATTTAATTATTTTCTAACCAACAAATACTATTTTTATATTTTGAAGATTTAGATCTTTCAGCTACATTTACATTTTGAAATGATTTTAGTACCTTATTTCTTTAAAGTTTCTCCTTCATAAGTGGAAGATTTGGATTCACGTTTCTCAAAACTTTTTCATTCGTTTTTAAAAGTATTGCAGGAGAATCATTTTTTTTTTCACTTGCAATTATTTCTTTTTTGACCTTATAAGCATATTGAATAATCTGTTCATATGTTGGGAGTTCACTAACAGATAGTCATTTGGTTGCCTAGCATATTTTTCACTTTGATGTCTAGTTATAATATTATGTACTAATTTTCTTCTTGGTCGCCCAGATCCACATTTTGCATTCATTTTTAATATTTAAATTCAGACTGAAGAAGATTTTTTATAAACTTATCATATAAGATAATATCTTGTGAAAATACAATAAAATACAAAAGCTAAATGTATGGCTAATGTAAATACTTAATCTGTATGAAATTTTATATAATATTTTATACCTTAAAACATAGCAAAAAGTAACCTTTTCCCAACATAAGAATAGATTCGAATTTAAATATGGCGAACTTGTTGTTATTATACCAGTTTCTGAAGCGAAAATAACAATTTAAGTGACGTTCTTTTCTTTTTCGCAATACTAAAATGAAATCATTTAAATGTAATTTGTTTTGTTTTCCCAAAAAAAATTTAAAAGTTTTTTTTTATAGAAAATAATTTTGTTGAATATAAGTAGAACATTTCCCAAAGTGAGCCAAGTGTTGACTTTAACTTGGTAGTGGCTTAATATACAATATATATTAATAAAATATTTGCATATTAATACAATATTTTTCTAACTACTTTTCTGGCTCAAAATTAAAAGGTCTGAGGTTTGACGCTAGCTCCAACCCAATAAACAACATCGTTAAGGAAGGAGGCATGAACATCTTAGTAAATACTCTTCCGCGGTGCTCTGTGATAAGACCGATAGGACTTCTGGAAGCACCTTAATATCCACAAAAAAAGAAGAAAAAAACAAAAAAAAGATTTACTTTGTGTTATCGTATTATTATTCTTTTCTTATACTGATTTAAGTGTTCGTAAAGCCAATTTTAGAAGATCGTAACCGAAGTCGCATCAAATACTGCGGCAGTAAGTAGAGAAAAAAAAATACTCATATGGTTAATGATTTCTATTAAGAGTGATAGTGTTTATTGCTAACCTTGCTTTTTTTATGGGAAAACTAAAAGTTGTTTAGTGAGCGAAGGTTGATTTTGCAAATAAAATGTCTCTCATAAGGCAGTAAGCGAGGATGAGTAATATGCTAAACATAATACTATCTATATCTTCGTTAATCCAAATAAATGCAGTTCCAAGATTGTTTTTAACTTTGTTAAATAGTTTCTGAGTGAGTATTGCGAGAAAAAGGAATATTAGAGAAGAGTGTTGCATTGGGTGATATCTGTCATCAAATTTCTTACCTTTAGGTAAAGTTAATATTTTGATGTTATCTTTTTATTCTATTGGTTTATTATGATAAAATCTAATAAGGTATTATTTTTATTTTATTTCACGACGTCTACTAAGGTGTTTAACTTCATTCGGATAATAAAGTTATAAAGGTTGATACATGATGGTATTAACTTAAGAAAGGTTAGTTCATGACGTCTACAAAGGTTTTCGACTTCATTCTCCGATTTTATTTCGGTTAATGTATCACATTTTATCTGTACTTGTAAAGCGAAAGCGAGCGTATGTTTTACTTTTTTCTTACTTTTGTTTCTTCCAAAAGTTTTTTCCAAAAGCTTTCCTTTTAAAGATTTTCTCCAAAAGGTTTCAAAAGGTTTTTTAACTTAAAAAACAGATCTAAAAGTGGCCTGAAATGTCTGTTCGCTCTAGTTAAAAAAGACGACCTGGTCATTGCCCAGAACAAAGTTTTATTTGACTCTTTGCTTGTTTAACAATTAAAAAGAGTTGTCATAATTGGAGAAGCTGATATTTGTAATAACTGTTTAACAATATTTATTAAAAACTAGTGTTCATATTTATTTAAACAAATCAGGCAACAGAATTAAAGCATTAACTACAAAAAATATAAAAGATATTTTTTTACACTAGATGCATTAAAATCTAAGCAACTTTCCATAGGTTTTTCTTTGTTTCATCATGTCAAAAATGAAAATGTCAGTGTGCATTATCCTTGTGAGGCGCTACTAAAATGAGGACCGATAGTAATGTGGCTTGTTCGATTGGTAGTTTCGGTAATTACGAGATCTAGTGTATTTTTGAACAGACCGTTAGCTTGGATGAAGATGAGATTGATAACGTCCTTATGTAGATGTAGGTCGAAAATGACACCGGCGCCGAAACTAGTTTCGGCGCCGGTGGTATTGGTCCAGTTGACATGCCATATGACGCTGGGAAAGTTGAAGTCACCTATGATTACCATTAAACTTTTTGTTTTCTACGACTGTTTTCGCAAAGGAGATTTTACTATTTCATATTATTCATATATATATTCTATTTCATATTTTTATTTCATCAAAAGCTTGAGTATTATTGGTTGGCGGGCAATAGATGCAGCCGATTAGGAGAGATTCTTGTGGGAGTTTAAGTTCGAGCCAAACCTCTTCTAAGAAATTGCATTGGAAACCGCTATGTAGTTGAGAGTAGTCAATAAATGGCTACGACTCCTCCACGACTATAGCGATCTTTTCTGAAGATACTGTATTTGGGAAGAGCAGGTGCTGAGGATTTGTCAAACCAAGTCTCAGTGATGAAAATGATGTCATAATTGTATGGGGACGTTGCCAAGGCAACATCGGTAAGTTTGTTAGGATTTAGAGATGTGGGGTTTGTGTAAAAGCAGTTTAATAACAGTTTGGAAGCATTGTTTTGGCATTGTTTTGCAAATTAGGAGAAGACAAGCTATTGATTAAATGGAAAAGGGTCATGTGTTGAATATTAGGACTGGTCACTGATTGGTTTGGGCTGCTGCGAGTGCTTCTTTCCAGTTGATAAACAGTTGTTTTTCCATGCCGTTGTTGTTGATTTCTTTGCTAACGTCAATGCATTTGATTCTGTTGCTGCGGATGACAAATCGAAAGGGCTGGTCAAGTTTACCGTTTGTTTTAAGGCCGTTATTGAACTTGTACTTTTTGTTATTCAATTTGTTAAAAAGGTCTTGCTCTGAAGGAGTTTTATCTAGCCGTATGAAGATACTTTTGTATGATTCATCCGTGGCAAGGTTTTTGGCGATTGCTAGAAGACCATTGCAAGTTTCATTAGTTGCAAATTCAATAACAAGAGACGGTCCAGCTGGTTGAATAAGGGGGCAGATGAAAAAGTAGATATGCTAGTGTTTGGCGGCGATTTGTTATTTTTGTTAAAGTTAGCGGCAGAAATGCGTCTTACAACTTTGAAGGAAGCAGAGTAATGAACATATTGTAAATACCCTTTACCCTTTTTGATTGATCGACGACGGAAACATCGGCACTAGCTGCGTTGGGAATTCCGGTGATTATGGATCTCTTAGCTTTTGACTATTAAAGCCTGGCGTTTATGATGGCATTGTTTGTGGCTAATCTAATTTTGGCTAGTTGCGAGACAAATGATTTTAGGATTGGTTGAGAAACGAATGGGTAAACTGCCGATGGTTGGCAGTTGGTGAGTTGAATTTGCAGGTTGGTGTTGGTTTTTTTGAGGGCTGCTCCTTTTTTAAGCAGTAATTTGACTGTTGCCACTAGAGGGCGGATAATGGCGTCACACCTTTTAGGTAGATAAGCAGCCTTGCCTTTTCCTGGACCCGGCCAATTTGCAAGCAGGTCAACTGGGTTTAAAGAAGGTGATATGGACGATGTTTCGTACAGTTCGTTGGCGGACATTTTGAAATGTTGAGGTTTTTTTTGTTGCGGTCAAATTCTTTCATTTATTGATTTGAACGGTGGCGCAAAGTATAGAAATTTGTTTTCTCCTAATAAAAGTTGTTTTAAGGGGCTATTATTTATTTATTATTATTTTTTTGTGATTATTAAAGTGCTCCCAGAAGTCTTTATGGTCTTTTCACAGAGCATCACGGAAGAGTATTTAACTTGGAAGAGTATCTAACTTTTTTAACTAATCAACATACTAAACATATTAGTTATAATTTATTATCATTCTTAGTTAATAAAATCAATTACAAAAATGTTATAAAAAGCTCACAAAAACATCATAAAAAGCTCACAAAAACTCGAACTATTTTAAAAATATAAATAATAAAAATGCTAGTTTGCTCTCCTTTAGATATTTGATCTACTGGAGAGAAGCATTTTTGTTTAGTTCTGTACAGAGCTTTAGCTAGGCTACTTCCTTCCCCTAAGTTAGGTGGGGGAGGCAGCAAAGTTAGGGGGCCCTTTTGAAAATATAATAGTTGCTATTTCTAATTCTAAAATCTTTGTTCGGCTTTTCAAATTAAAAACCTTTTATTTTACCATGTTTTTAAAATCCCGGAATTTTAAATCGAAATCGAAAGACCTGAATTGTATTTTTTATGCCTTTTTTTTTTTTTTTTGATTTGACAAAAATAAATATTGTTTGAGTAAACAAATATTTTCCTACATCATAACAAAGCTTTATACAATTGTTTTCTATTTCTTATTGTTATTTAATTATTTTAACTAACATCATAAATATCTAATCAAAAATAATAGTAAGTATGTCTAAGGAAAATTTGTCACATTTTTTATTAGTTTATGTTATAAATTATTAAAAAATGCGACATATTCTCTTTTGAAATTATGTCGCATTAGGTGGTAATTAAAATTAAAACATAAAGAAGTTTATTTATCTTAAATTATTGTTATTCTTTTTGTGATTAGATATTTGGATTGAATTTTTTGTTACAATATTACAGATAAAATGGTCTAATTATGGTAAACAGCAAAATCATCATTATTTCAGCCTTTTTTGCTTTTATAAACATTCGTTTATCAAGTTAGTTTTTTACTTAAAATTTAATTTTATACATTTCTATTTTTGCATAATTCCTATGTACGAGTTTATTTCTGTCTAATCATGTTTGATTATCTTATTAGATGCAGATAATTTATGGAAATTTATTAAAAAGATAGATTTAAATGAAGAAAATTGTTTCTTCAAGTATGTTTCCAACTTTACCATACAAGATGTTAATCAATCGATATGTAATTGTTCAAGTGTTTGTCTACAAAAAGGGTAAGATTATAAAAATAGAAATTCAATTAAATATATATGATGTAAAGCTACAATTAAATGATTTAACTCATTTTTACATTTGTGAAAGATATTGTTACATATAAAAATGAACTGCTAACATTTGTAGAAGTACAATTGAAAACAAACACCTATTTATACTTATTTGAAATATCATCTGGTTTATATAAAGCTAATCAGTGATGAACACATTTTGCAGCAACTAAATCATTTTGTATAAAAGCATATATCAAGTTTTAATCATAACATTTTCTTTTTCTTCTTTTAATCATAACATTTTCTTTTTCTGTAAATTGTAAATGCTTTTGTTGACCATTTGAAAAAACTTAACTTCAAAAATCTTTTTTTAGTTTAATATAATAACAAAATAATAACAAATAACTTAATGCTTTTCGTTTTTACATCACATTTACATCTACAAAAGTATCACCACAGATTTTTATCACTTACACATTTTTAGCTGCATTTTCCATAGTACCTGTTTTATTATGCAGAGTTTTACTAAAAAATATCTTCTAATAACTTTTTATTCTCAGATTGAGCCAGAATAGATCAGTTGTTTAGAGCGCTGCTAAAGTTTTACTTTTTGCAGTCTTGCAGAGTTTGAACCTGCAAGATTGCATGTTTCTTTCTCGACTAGTAAATAAATAATCCAGTTAAGTAAATGAAAATTATTGTTTTAAAATGCATTTTTTTAGACATACTATGAACTTGATAGTATTCATCTAATTCTCCATCAGAAAGATTTAGTCTTTTTTACTGGAGCTGGAATATTTAACTATTTTTATTCAAAGCATTCTTTCTCATTTTTTAATGAGACAAATTAAGTTTTTTTCTCTTTTTTACTTAGTCTGTTATTTTATTTCCTTGTGTCTTCAAAATAAGCTCTAAAACTGCTCTAAACTCTGAAAAACTGCTCTAAACTGACTATAAGTAAGCTGTTAAAATAAAATGTTGACATTGTCAATATATTTTTTTCTTTATAGGAATTTCTTTAAAAAGTTTCCTAAAAAATAAAAAAAAAACAAAGCCTGTTGCTTTTGTACCTGATTTTATATTTTTTAAGAGTGGTTTTGAGGTCAATTGAAACTAAGTATTTTTTTTAGTTGACATGGGAGTACATCAATTGAGACTCCTCCATGTTTTTTTATTTTTTGTTTTGTCTAAAAAATGGTACCACTTGGTGGTAGTAAAAAAATATCTCATTTTAATTTTTAGACACTCAGTGAAAGCAAATAGCTAAATTGTCATCAATAACAAATATAGGGTTGTCCTTATAATATCAAGGCTATTAATTTAAACATATTTTAAAAACTATTAATTTTCACATATTTATTATACATATTTTCAAAATTTTAAACTATGTACTACTTTTCAATTCATAAAAATATTCAGCCTATGTATGGTTTAAGGTAGCAGCAAAGTTTCATCTGACACACCAAAAAATCTAATTAAATTTGATATTCTCACTGGGTGGTGGGTTCCACGCCTTACTACAGCAGTTTTTGATGATTTAATAGTAAATCATAATTTACTATAAGATTCACATTTTCTGGAATGGTTTTAGGCTCACAGAAGTAATGATTAACTGTTTTAGGATCAATACTGGGTGTTTCTATGCTTTTTAACAAAAGAACATCCTCAATCTTTTCCTGGCATATTATTTTCTAATTTAGTTTTTTGAAACCTAGTCTGTCAAAAGTGACTTGTCAATCAGCATAATTAAAAAAAGGTTCAAATAAATCCCTAAACTTTAGCCAAAGATATTGTGTACTGATACTTTTTCACTTTCACTATCAAAAGTAAAAGAATGGCCACTTTTAAGTACTTTATTATTCATATATCAGATTAAAGTAGATTTTGGTGCTCAATACCTTTCAGCAAAGGTATTGAGCACCAAATTTTTTCTGAAAGGAATGTTCTTCAACATTCTTTTCAGAATGTTGAAGAACATTCCTTTTTTAACTTCATTTAATATCCTATTCATTTGTGGTTTATCAAAGTTTTTATATTTCTGAAAAGTTTATTCTCCCAACAATTTTAGTTATGAAAATGGAAAATATTTTTTTTTAAACATATTTGTCAAAGTATAAAATTTTTTTTTTGATTCAGTAAACTATAATAGCTTTTAATATTAAAAAATAAAGATAGAAATAAAAATAGTTTCAATGAATTGTAATTAGGTAATTTTAAATAGACCAAATTTTAAGATATAGTGAAACCATCTAGGTACATCTGTTTTTTATGGTAGTTGTCATAGGTAACTAAGAATGGCTTGAAAAGCAAACTTTTATCAGTTTATACTAATGTGAAATAAAAACCTGAAACAAAAAAATTTGTGTTGTAAATTAACTAAAAATTAAATCGTTGAAAGTTGAAATTAGTCAACTTCCAAAAATCGAATAGTAGTTTTAATCGACTATAGATTATCCAACTATAGATAGATAGTATATAATGGTACTCCAACTAATTTACTAAAAAGCAATATTACTAAAAGTCAAGTTATAATAACATATTTATATCTTTTTATTCGATATGGATTTTTCTATTATTAATTTATGTTGGTTCATTTATTTAAAATAGCATGATAGTTATTACACACTACCTAGTTTTTTGTTTATTCTCATAAGGTTTTATCTAATTCTTAGCATCATATCAGTATTTATACCTAATTAAACTATATTGTGAATAGAAAAAAATTGTCCCTGTTAATTTCTTTAGTGTGCTTTTTTGAGGCAACATAAATATATGATGAAGGCATGCTTTTGTTTAGCACCTATTTACTCAATCACCTTTCTTTTTGTTTTTTATTGTTCATCTTTCTTTCTAAGGCTCTAGCCTTTGATTGAGTTTTTCATAGGGTTTTGATTGAGTTTGATTGAGTTTTATCTCTCAGCCTTTTATTATTGGTGACTTTAATACTCATAACACTCAATGGATTGGTTGTAGTACAACTGATCCTGCTGTCTCTAAAGCTAAAAATATTTGTCTTTCCTAATCTCTTACTCATATAGTTAACTTTGTCACTTGTTTTCTAGACTAATCACTTACTTTCACTTCTTGATTTGTGTCTTGTCTCCAACCCTAAATTGGACTCAGTTTATCCCTGTTCTCCTTAAGGTGGTTATAACTTCACCAAAATTTTTTGATTGTACTTCTTCTAGACTCCTTTAAGTCACTCTTGATTTTTTTGCTAAATTTGTTTTAACTCAAACTCAAACAGGTGAATTTAGAGTTGTTCCCATTTTTAAAAAATCTAGAGATTATTTTCTTGCTATTATTAGCAAAGAATCATTGAAAAATTTCTAATATCTCATCTTTAGTCAAACTTTGACTAAAGATGAGATATTGACTCTTTGAACAATATTTCTTGACTCTTCTTGACTCTTTGAACAATATTTCGATTCTCTGTGGAATTGTTAATCATTTGACTAAAAGGTTCTATCATACATTAGATAAAAGTGGCGAGGCAAGGGCTATTACCTTTGACATCAAAGGCTTTTGATAAAGTCTTGCATAGTGATGTACTCCATAAACTTGCTTCGTATGTGTTATCTGAGAAATATTATAAGTTGTTCTTGACGAACTCTCCTTTATTTCACAAATCACTCCTTATGGACAACATCTATCTTCCTTTCCAGGAACTTTTACGGTACCACAAGGTTCCGTCTTTGGTACTGTGTTGTTCCTAATCTATATTTATGATTTTCCTGACAATCTTACGTCTGAAATGGCTCTATTTACTGTTGAAACAATTAAATTTTGCAGTCTAGGCTAAAAATCATTACTTTTTTATTGTTTATAATAGGCAGCATATCTTGAATGTAGCCTCTCCTTAGGATTTGCAGTGGCTGGTGAATATCCAATCAAAACTCAGTTATTCGCTGCTAATAATTATTTCAATATTTCTGGTATTCATTATTATTATTTATTTATTATGTATTTCTATATTGATAAATGGCAACACTCTTATACTCTTACAACCCAATCAAAACTCATTTGTTTACTGCTATTAATTATTTCAATATTTTTGGTCAGTAAGAGTGTTTAGAGTAAGAGTGTTTACTTTATGGTCAGTAATAATGCCATTTACTAATAAATAGCAGCACTCTTGCTGAGTCTACTTTATGACTTCTTAAATTATCATTCACTAATGACCTCACTTGAAAACTGTATATACAATTTATTAGAAAATTAGCATCTAGCATAAAGTTACCTCTCTTTATCTTGCTTGCCATTTTCTTACTCCTAAGTCTCTTCTCTATCTCTATAAATTTCTTATTTATCCTTGTATTGAACACTGTTGTCATATATATTTAGGCTGGTTCTTCTAATGAGGCCCCCTCTCTCTTTTAGACAAGAAAAAAGTATTGCTGCCAAGCTTGAGCTTCTGTTCTTCAGTTTCATTTTTTTTCTTTTTTTTTACATGTGAAAAAAGAGAAAAACATGTGAGCAAATTTGAAAATCTGGAGTGACAATAGCTTGTTGATTTCATACAGAATGATTGATGTTATCATTAAAAGATGAATAAATGTAGTCCAAGAACAATGTATCAAAAAAGTACAAGATTTTGAAGTTACCTGATTTGACTTTATAGTCCTTTAAATTTAAATTTTTTAATTTCTGGACTCAAAATGAAATAAATATAACTTGAGACCTGTAGTTTTTCTTTTTTGATTCTAGTTTTTTACTGTTATAATTTTAATCTAAATTACGTTTTGAAAATTCTATTAAAACCTTCTTGCAACAATAACTGCTTTTATGCCTTTCCAACTGAATTAAAAAAATGTCATTGAATGTGTTATTATATTTTATTTGTTACGTTTTAATTCTTAAATGAAAAATTTTTTATGTACCAGTTACATTATTTTTATTTTCAAATCATTTATGTACCAGTTACATTATTTTTTTCAAACCATTTATGTACCAGTTACATTATTTTTTTTTTTCAAATCATTTAAAAATCAATCAAAAATTTATGTTTTTAAACTTTCTAATATAAATTATTTTTTACTATTTACTTTTTAATATAAGTTAATATTTGTAGTGTTTAATTAATTTTTCTCTATCATTTTAATATAAGTTATTATTTGTTTAATTATTTTTACTCTATCATTTATCTATCAATTATACTTTATATGTTTAGCTATCTTCATTTTGTTTCCATCAATGACATATGTTTCTGCACAAATAGGAGTGATTATTTAAGGAAATGCAGGTAATTTTTATTTTGATATTTTCCTTTATTCGAAAAATCAAAAATAGAGATTCTGTCTTTGGTTAGTTTTTACTCTATAGTAAATACTGTAAAAACTTGTTGCAATAAGCCTGTAGCAAAAATTCTATAATAATAGTCAAAGGTTCTGTAATCATAAATGTATAAATAATGCCGCTGATTGATTGCTAGGTTCTTTGAAACAACATGGTGAATTTACAGCACCAAAATTAATTTCTTCCATTCGCTCTTATGATGTTTATACATTTTATGGTATTACATGATACAGTTTAAAGCAGACCTTTAAAAAAATAGCACAGTTAAATTCCTGTAAAAAAAAACATTTTAATATGAAGTATAAAGATCCTGGCTACTATAATGGAAGAGATTCTATATTCCTAAATGGAGTCTTAACATACTGAGTATATTTTTCTTACAAAGTCCATATAAAAGTAGTAAATTAATGAGCTTAATGAGCTTAATGAGCTTATTAATGATGATTATTACCATCATTACTACTAATTATTTTCATTTTATTATATGGTAGTAATTGGTATATTATTAATTATTATTAATACAATTGCTACATTACTACCATACTACTATACACTACATTGCTATGATTGAAGTAGTGGTGCAGCGGTAAAGGGCTTTCTGAAAGGTATGGAGTTCAATAAATGCAGAGTTTCATTTTATTTAGAGTTTCATTAATTCCAATAATTGCAGAGTTTAATTTTTGAGCAGAAACAATACAAAAGTAAAATAAAATAAACTGGTTGATGATGAGTGATTATTTTATTTTACATCATCATCATCATTATCATCATCATCATCATCATCATCATCATCATCATCATCATCATCATCATCATCATCATCATCATCATCATCATCATCATCATCATCATCATCATCATCATCATCATCATCATCATCATCATCATCATCATCATCATCATCATCATCATCATCATCATCATTAGACAAATTTCTGTATAGAAACTCTACATTTTTACGGAAGATTCCTATTTCACAATGGTTGACAATAATTTTATAGTTTTTGCACCAATAGTAAAAATTTTTTATGTAGCATTCTAAGCATCAAAATAAATTAAGAATGTAAGAGTTTTTTAAAGATAACGCATAAAATGCGATGAAATTTACTTTTTTTACTAACACAAAGTCCGCTGTTTTTGAAAAAAGAGAAAAAATATTTGGTACTTTTTCTACTGTGTATTTGTAACTATTTTGACTAGAAAATGTTTTGTTGCAAAAGTCTACACGCTTTTGCGAAATACATTCAAATGTTTTATTTTGTGAAACATATTTTTTCCAAAGTATTTATTTATCTTCTTTAATGCTATAATGTTATTTTGTCAATTCATCTCATGAGGGTATTGTTATAGCAATTTCTAATAAACGTATGGTATAGAAACACTGCAAAAATGTTTAATTTTTATACAAATTTTTAAAAAAGAAACAAATAATGACAAATTATCTGCTTTATTGACAAATCCAGTTGATTAAACATTCTTTATATAAAATTAAATGTTGCTTCTATCAAAATTTCGAAAAAAACAATTATTTCACACATGCCAAGTAACATAGGACTAAGTGATATATCCTCTTTATCATCACTTGTATAGATTCTTTACAAAAATGTAGTGTTTCTACACCAAAGCTTTTTACATGGAATGTTTCCAGAAAAATAATCAAATATAAAGATTTTGTGTAATTTGGTGAATAATTATTTTTTCTTTTCTTAATTATAATATGTTCTTCGTTAATTAAATGAATGATATTTATTGTTTCATTGTAATTATTGCAATGTGGGGTTGATTAAACTTAGGCATAGTCATCATCTGTATAGAAATCATGCTCGCAAGTAATGTTTCTATACAAGAAAATCCTGTTTACTTGGTTTATCAGCATATTCATTGTTTTGCAGGAAGAGTTTTATTTTTTAAGTAATTTTTTTTTTCTATTATGGAATAATAAGATATATTTTATTAATTTATGAAATTTTTCGCCTATTTCACTATAAATCGATTCAACAGTATTATAAGTTAGTTTCCAATTCTCATCACTCATATAGAATCGCTACCTTCAAACACACACACGCAGGCACACACATTTTTCCTGATTTTTAACATCAACATGTGTCGTTTATACACAATCAATTTCAATTATAAAAAAATATAAAACTGTTATAGATAAAAAATATTCAATACAATATTGAAAAAAAAAATTATTTTATATGCGAAATAACAAAAAAACATAAAAGGTGTAAAATGCATACTTTTTATACAAACTTTCAATTAAATATATGATTTAATTGAAAATTTGTAATTATATTTAAAACGATAGCAAATCATTTAGAAATTGTTTGGTCATGCTTTTCTATTTTTATCTTCCACAAACAAATCCGTATAATATCTGTATAATCACACTTTTGGTCCAAAGTTTAAAGAACACATAAAGAACAACACTTGTGCTACATAGTGTCAAATAAGACAGTCTGTATGGAGTTACGCTACCATTAATGTTCTTAGGATGTTGGCATCTCCATAAAGAAGGGGTCAAGTTGTATGTTGTTATGGCGCCCGAGTTTGTTTAAGGGCCCAGAAAAAAAGAGCAAGTTAAAAAAAGCCTCATAAACCATTTCATTGTGTACTTTCTCAGCAGCAAAGACAGGCCGGCAACTATTTTTGCCCCAGGATCTGCCTTGGCTGATGGCAGCAACTTGTGACATTGTATGGTATAAAATGATGGTATTTTAAAACATGTTACCAGCAAATTCTTTGGAGGTTTGTCAAGCATTATTCAATAATGGTGAAAGCAAATGTTAATCAAGGCAGTTGTTCTTAAAACAAGTCATTAATTAAAGGTTAAGGCCATTTGAAGGCAGCACTATTTGAGATTTAGATTATTTTGCTAAAAAATGCTATAAACAGGACCTTTTAAAGAAAAAAAAAAATCTTGAAATGTGTTTTTGACAATATTTAATTTTATTAATAACTTTTAAATGTCATATCTTTATGTTGGCTAATGATTTGTGCCTGAAATTTTCAGGGTATCCTCAGTATGCTTCAGAAATTTGGTTAACAGTTAGGATTTTAAATACTCTTGTTAAATTTTTTTAATTAAGAAATTAGTTTATGCGTCAAATCACTTAGTACTTAAAGCAAATTTTCAATAATTCTTGATTAAATTTAAAATACTCCCTTAAACTAAAAATCCATCTGTTAATCGGAATAAAAATCAAGCGTGTTTAAACAATAGAAAATTTATATAATAAAACACATTATGTCACTATGTCTGACAGGAAAATATTTTTCACATTCAATTTTAAAGGCTTTTTCCACCATTATAGATGTAAAAAAAAAAAAAAAATCGATGTAAGAAAAATCTTTATTTCGACTATTTTTTAAAATAATTTTTCAACAGAAATATACAAGTTTTTGGTTTTATTCACATTTTTAATTAAAAGGGCATTTTTGTAGTGTACTACCTTAAATCAACTGATTATTTTCTAAACTCTATTTCAACTAAAAAAGCTAAATTTCCTTCAAAATTTGTAATTTTGTTTAAATAAAAAAGAAAACTAGAATAAAGAATAAAGACGGTAACAAATTATTTAAAATAATTTTAAAATTTTCAAACTTTAAAGTAAAAGTAAAACTTTTTCAAAACAAGACGCAGAAGATTGTATATGTTATATAAAATTGTTTTTTACATTGATAATTTTAAATTTACATAAGTTACATATTTACATATCTAAATATATGATCTATTTTCTATAAATAAAAAAGTGCTAAAAAACTTTTCCTCGGCCAATCATATTTAATAATTAATCATTACTAAATATGATTGGCTCTGGGTCAAAACACACGAGTTGTTGCTGTTAAGTTTGATCTTTTATTGCAAGGTAAGTTCACGAGTCTCTTAAAACAGCCAGAAATTGGACATCATTCGAGCTAAGCATTATTATTCTCTGAAAACATTATTTTTCTAAAAAAAAAACACCATGCTAAAAACTCTCTATCTGTAGTTGAACATTATATGTTACCTTGAAATAAAAAGGTTAACTTAAAAGCATATTTCATGTACAACTTTATGAACAAGATTTATGAAGAAAATATTCTGATACAAATTTTTATTTTAACAAAAAATGTATAAAAGAAACTAGTCAACCTGACATGACACATCAACAAATAAATATATAAAATTAAATAAATAAACAAAAATTTTTTGAAACAGACTAAAAATAATGCAGGCTTAAAATAAAACAGAGGTACAAAACAATATATAAAAGGTATAAAAATAATGTATGTTTAAATATGTATTACTTTTGATACACAAAAGATGATTTTGTACATAAAAAATAACAATGGTTGTTCAATAAAACATCCAAGATAAAAACAAAAATGTTGAGAAAAATGCCATTACTTACTAAACTTTTTTTTAAATTTATCAGGGGCAAATCCAGAGGAGTTCAAGTAGTGCTCCAGCAACCCTTAACTTAGTAGTGTAGTGAGGAATCAAACAGGCAGTCTTCCTGGGTGCAAAAGTTGGTGCATAAGAAAAAAAAAAGGGTATTTTTTATTACAAAAAGTATAATTGCAGTATTTTTGTTATAAAACACACTTTTTCAAATCTGCTGAGCATCACTCAATATATATTCTAAAATACTACATTTAACAAATTTGATGTTTTAAACAAAGTTTTACTAAGATTGTCAATAATGACAACGAAAATAACAAAAATGTTAGCAAAAATTAAATACCAACAAACGTCTTCATATTTTTTTCATATTGTACTTTGTTAATTATACAATTTATGTCATACTTTTCTAATAATATCATCCCAAGAGGTGTTTCAGAAAAAACACTTTTAACAATTTTTTCTGAAACAACTCGATTAAAAAATACTATACTTTTGAAAATCCTGTTGAGGTATTTAACATCATCATAAGACATAGGCGTAACTTTACCTTGTTTACCTTCATCTAAATTTTTCTTTTTTAAGCCTAATAATTTATCGTAAATAGCTTTTGGCCTTTTATGTTTTAATAGCTCGTTATTATTAATTAATCTTCTAGTGGTTAGAATATACAGCCCATTAAATTCATAATTAAGAAAAAGTTGTTTTATTTCTGCAACTTCCAACTCACTAGAACTTTTAGATGTTTTGTCGGAGGAGTCATCAGCATTAACATCAATGTCAATTGATTGATTTCCATCCACTGGCTTGAAGCATTTACTAGGTAGTAGAACTTTATTTGAATGAAAGATTTCATTATCAATTTTATTAGTCAGTCCTTCAGCGCTCTTCATATTTTTAACATGGTTATAATGTTTAGATGCTGTTTCTAATTTATGCTTTATATGCTTTGCTAAATTTTCTTTTTTTTTCGAGTGTTATGTCCTCTTTACTATGAAACATAGTTGTAACACTTCTTCTTGCTAAGGTGGCAGACATAGGACATTATTGATTCGTTTTTGAGTTGCTTAGAAAATCCTTGAAACTTTTTGAAATACCATGTCACAAAAAAGCTTTGAGAAGTAATTGCAGCATCTTCACCATTTCTTTTGGCAACTTTATTTCTATATATATTCATATACACTGAGGCATATTTGTTTAGACGCATCAATTTTTTTCTCTTTATCTTAATTTTTTTCTATGTATTGTCAACTGATATGCATGCAAGTTATTATCAAAATAATTGTTGTGTTGTGGGCTAATAAAAACCACAAAAAATTTATTTCCATGTGTCTTTATTAACATGAGAGTATGTTTGATATACAAAAGCACATTTTTAAATTGGAATATATCTATAGACGCAATCAGGTTAATAACGGTAATTATTGATTTTTAATCACTTTTACACAAATAAATTGATAAATTTTAGTGTAATTTGATCTTTTGCTCTGCCAGTATCATTTTTATTGCATTTTATGAAATGCCTAAAGGAAAGTATTTGACAGATGCTGAAGAAATACAAATTAATTTATATCGTGGCTCAGAATTTTCACCAGCACTTTCTATAAGAGAAATAGCAAGAAAAATTGGAAGATATGACCGTGTTGTACGAAACTACATTGCAAAAAGTGACAATTACAGTGTAAAAAAAGCAACAAACGGCAACAAAGTATTAACAAATCGGCAAATTAATCGAATTCGCTTCGAAGCAACCAAAAATAAATTGAATGCAACACAAATAATGGATAAATTTTTAATTGCTATCAAGAAAAGTTTATGACGCTAAAGCAGCCAGACACCAATTTAAAACTGTTACTGAGTTAAAGTGTAAAATCCTTGAAGCATGGTCCAAGTTGAATCAAACTACACTTCAACGACTAGTGGAGTCAATGAAAGGTAGAATTTTTAAGGTGATCCAGTGTAATAGAGGACAAACGCATTACTAATTTCCATCTTTTAATGTCAAAAATATGACTGCGTCTATAGATATATTCCAATAAAAAAATGTACTTTTGTATATCAAACATACTCTCATGTTAATAAAGACACATAGAAAAAATTTTGTTGTGATTTTTATTAGCCCACAACACAACAATTATTTTGATAATAACTTGCATGCATATCAGTTGACAATACATAGAAAAAAATTAAGATAAAGAGAAAAAAATTGATGCGTCTAAACGAATATGCCTCAGTGTACAAACGCGTGTTTTTATATTTGAGAACTCATCACTATCTGAGCTGGGCCATATTTTCGCTTTGTTTTGTGTGCCTTAACATTTGTAACAACATCAGAGGTATTTGGATTAACTTTCCCATTTAAAAACTCTCCTAAAGTTAGATTAATGCAGTTTCCAGCACGTGATGCATTTCTCAAACAACAAACACTTGCAAGGTAGTCTCTTACCAATACAAAAGATTCTCTTGCAACATCTTCTTCAGAAAAAACATTTTCTTAAAGTTTTATTGCTTCTTGAGCAGTATCAGAATGGCAAACTTTAGTAATTTTTTCAGGAGTTATTATGTTTTTAAATTCTCCTCTATAATCTCCCATTCACGCTCATCTACTTCATCATTGAAACTAGCACTCCAGTTTCTTAATTCTAAAATTATCGCTTGCAACACACTTGAATTAACATCAAAGTTTAAATTAAATTTTCCACACAAAGGAAGAGTTTTCTCCCTGACTATAAACTCAATGAATTTAATTTAAAAATCCTATATATGACCGAATTGTTCCAGGTAAATGTCCCCTATCTGAATCTTTACCGCGTCCTGGAGTCATTGCCCAAGGCAGCCATTTATCCCACAACAAGCTCATATCAAATAATGAATTCAGTGAACTAACATCAGGATCTACACATGAAAGCTATTTTTTAAATTCAGATAAAACAAGCAGCGTGGAATTATCATTGCATTCTACTTGATTATCAGATTCTTCTTTAGAACTATCAGCAAGAAAGTTAGTATCACTCTCATTGCTTACTTCATTTAACTCTTCGTTAAGATCGAATTTAGAGAAGCTGTAATTGGAAAGTTCATCTAATTCTATTTCTGACTCAGGTAAATATTCTGACTCAGGTGACAGACTTTTTCTTGTCAGAATTTTTTCTGATAACTGAGATGAATGCATTCAAGTCACTTTAGATTTGAGAACTTGATATCTCTCAGAATCATTAAATATTTGAGAATGGTTTTTCCTAAAATGATCAGATATATTTACTACAACACTAAAACAACTGTTAACAGAATATTGATAATAAAATTTTTTGAAAATAGTAATTTTACTACTAGCAAATATTTTTAAGTTAAGACTTTAAAAAAGTCTATAAATAGTCAACTGAACATACCAGTATGTCCAATATCACTGCTCATAACAGATCTTTTTGGAGCCCCAATTTCATTCTCTATAGCAAATATTTATAAATAAATGTTAAGACTTAATTATATATAAATATATAATAAAATATTATTAAGAAAAATGTCTATAAAAAAACAATTGAACATACCGCTGTACATTACACAATAATTACACAAAAAAAAGTCAACCAATATAAAATATTTAAAATACCATTTAATTCATTATCAGAATTAAATGGTATTTTAAATATTTTATATTGGTTGCAAACATAATCAGTATTTGAAAAATGTACTATTGAATTTATATCTAAATAAAAAAAATAATTTAAAGTACTTTTGCAAAAACAACTTTTTTTATTTATTTAATTTATTATATTTATTATAATTAATATATAAAGCAATTAAAATTAAAGAAAATTGGATAATTATAAAAAAAAAACTAACCAATAAATTTAATTGTTTAGCATATTTGATTTTTAAGATTTTGATTTCTACCTTTCAAAGTATTTTTGGGTATTTCTGCACAAGAAAATTTACTATTTAATACCAGCATAGAAGGTAAAAACATAAAAAAGTTGAGAGAAAAAAAAAAAAAAATAGCCAACAAACATAAAATTATCATTTCTCATTGAGTTCAATATCAGTTGTTGGTTCATGAGGATTTTCAATAAATAATTTTTCTCATTAAGCTCAATATCATTTCTCATTGAGCTCAATATCATTTCTCATTGAGCTTAATATCATTTCTAATTGAGCTCAATATCATTTCTCATCGAGCTCAATATCATTTCTCATTAAGCTCAATATCAGTTGTTGGTTCATGGGGACTTTTAAGTAATACTTCAGAAAAACTTGGTGTTTCTGCACAAAAAAACACACAGAAAAAAAAATTACACCAAAAAAAAGATGACATATATATTAAAGTCAATTAATTGGCAGTATAAATATACCATGGAAAACAACATCAGAGGTTTGATTTTCAAGTTTCTTAATATGAGTTTTTAGGGATCTTGGCTCTACTACAAAAAACCAGAAAATTTTTTAATGTTAAAAAAAAAGAAAATATCAACAATACAAAAATATACAAAAAAAAGTCATTAAAATTTTTAAAAATACTATTAAAATCGATATCAGTACCAAAATCATCAGTATTGGAAAAGTTATTCAAGTACTTTTACATAAATACATACACACACATACATATACACATGTGTATATATATATATATATATATATATATATATATATATATATATATATATATATATATATATATATATATATATATATATATATATATATATATATATATATATATGCTTTGTGCAACAGGCTGTTTTACCATTTGGTGAAACTGCCTGATGGACAAAAAAATTAAATGTTTTACTAATTTATTGTTGCTCTGCTCATTAAGAACATTGAGCACTCTTACATTATTGGTGAAACTTCGAAGTTTCACTGATTAAAAAGTTAAAAAAAAAGTTTAATTTATTAAGTGTTAGTAATAATTTATTATTACTTTTTTCATTATCAAATACTTGTGGCTTGTTAATTGCAACCTAAAAAAAAATTAAAAATGTATATATATATGTAATAATATATATACTTAATATATATACTTATGACAACTGGTATAGTCAAAAACCTTTTATCAGCTTTTTGTTAAAGGTAGGTACTACAAAAGTAGTTTTATAGGTAATACCTTAAAAGAATTTGTGAGTAAATAATATTGATTTTTTTTTCCTAATGGTTAAAACTTTCTCTCAGAGCTAAGAAGTTGTAACAAAAAATGTAAACAGAAAACACAATAAAATCACAATAAATAAGTATTTAGATTATTAATTTATACTGACTTACAATGAACCAGATTTAATTTAGTAGCTTATTTTGTTTAAACTTCGATAACTCTTTAAAAGAAAACAAGTAAAATAATGTAGTATCATCATAACACTACATTGATGTATTATAACACAACTACATTATTATATTTTAATTAAGTCTTGTTTGCTTTCTTCTGAATTATTATGGCTTTCATTATTTAGAAAAAAAATTATAAATATGACTATTTAAACATGGTATGATATAATATATACTTGTAAATAAATTTATTATAATTTATTAAAATTATATATTTGCAATTTTAATGTTAATAAAAAATTCCAGATATGCATAAATTAGGTTCAGCTTTCTTATTTCTACAACAAAATTTATCAAAAGTTTGCATCATTAAATAATATTGCAAAGCTTAAATAATAATAAGAACTTTCACCTTGTTTTGATTTATACTTTCATTATAACCTTATTACTTATCATATTTTGCGAGTGTTATACAATTATCACTGTAAAAAATTAAATTTGTCCTACTAACACGAGTCTGACAACAGATCTGACTTTATCAGGTCTTAAGTCTGACAAAAGTAATATGGTTTTCAAGTTTGAGGCATATAACATTAAAAGCAACATTTTTATATAATATATATATAATATATATATATATATATATATATATATATATATATATATATTATATATATATATATATATATGTATATATATATATATATAATATATGTATTATATATATATATATATATATATATATATATATATATATATATATATATATATATATATATATATATATATATGTATATATATCTATATATGTATATATATCTATATATGTATATATATCTATATATGTATATATATATATATATATATATATATATATATATATAGTATGTATATATATAAATATATATATATAATATATATATATATATATACATACATACATACATACATACATACATACATACATACATTCATACATACACACATAAATATATAAATGCATAAATACATACATACATACATACATAAATACATACATACATACATACATACATACATACATAAATACATAAATACATACATACATACATACATACATACATACATAAATACATAAATACATACATACATAGATATAAATATATTCAAACTGTTAATAAGTAATAGTATATATAATTGAATAGAACTCTAATTTTGAATATAATTCTATCAAAGAAATACATTTGTAACACTATCCATAATACTTTCCTTATTATCTAACGTTCGTGGAAAATATTTTGAGATGGCTCAACTAAATCAATTCTAAACGGCTTACGGCAATTTAATAGAAAAACCTCTTTGGAGAAACTCTACTTTTTGATGTAGCATTTCTATACACATTGTGCTAGATTTCTATACATTCATGTAGTATTTCTATACTATGTCAAGTTTCTATCACACATTCCTCTTTGTCATGATGATGATGATGATGATGATGATGATGATGATGATGATGATGATGATGATGATGATGATGATCATCATCATCATCATCATCATCATCATCATCATCATCATTAGACGTATTACACAAAATTTTGAAATTATTTTTGTGATTCATCTTTGTTAAATATGTTTAAGCTCTCATTATTGTTTAGAAAATTTTTAGATTAGCTACTATTTTGTAGCAAATCAAACTATTTTAAAAATTTTCTTTTTTACGTTTAGTTTTCAAAGTTATACAAAAGCTATTAGAAATTTAGACTTTTATATAGCCACAGTAACCTTACATGCAGTATTTGAAATTTATTCGAAAAAAATATTTTTTTTGAGGTTCTATAATAGAAGCTTATTCATAATTCCATCGGAATTAGAAATGCTACTAAAAAGCAGCATTTCTATTTTTACAAAATTTTATGAGAACTTTATAAGAAATAAATAAATTATTCTAACTCTAAAAGCGCTAACTGGGGATAAAAAGTTAATTTTTTACATATTTAACTATGGAATGTTTTTCTATTATTGTTTCACTGATTATAAATGTTGTAGGATTCTTTAATAATGTCTCACTAGGCAGATTTCAGATAGGTTTGCTACATACGAGCAATCCTGGGTTCATAAAATAATTGTTGTCTTTTATGCATATTTTTTTATACTCTTTAACCACATTTTTTTCTAATAGTCTTTTAGCCATGCAAACAACCATCATTTGCAGATGTAGATGTTTGCAGAGATTTGAGTTCATTTAAAGAGAATAAAAAGGATATTTTTTTGTTTTTCCTTTTCTGAGTTTTAAAGTATTATTTTGCCACTTATAAAAGTCATACTACTTATCTGGATATCTATCTGTATTTGATTTTTTCTAAACAATATCATCCACAATCTGTCCTTAGTATCACATCTTGAGGTCCATTTGACTGGACAGATCCGTAAATCACCTGTATTCTTTTTTTTTTTCCACTGATTATAAATATTCTAAAGTTTTCTAGTAATGTGCTAAAAATTTTGAATAAAGATACGCTTTATTCAAAAATGTGAATTCAAGTGATCATGTTCAAAAAACCTCTGCACACAAAAAGGTAGCATGGAATAAGGTATAAAAATAAAATAACAAAAAAGAAATAAAAAAAAGAGCACAAGGATAAAAATGAAAATATAAAAAGATCATAATTTCATTAATATTTCCATGTTATAAATGATTCAAACTGGTCCAATAGTTTCTCCAAATCTAATTTTTGGCTACCTTATTTCTGATAATAACCAAAGCTACTAACTTTCATTGAAATTTGACAAATCTAAAAAACTTTTTCAATTTAGAATAGAGAAATGCCGCTTTGTCACTGCCAATGTGCAAAATAATATGCATGCGGTTTAGTTCCAGAATCAAAAAGAGAAACAAAGATTAATATAATAGCACATTGTATTCTCGCATTTCCTTAATTCTGTTTAGAAATCTACTCACAATACTTAATCACAGTAGAAACCTGAGGCAAAAACTTTCTAGACTCTTTTTTCAGTTCTGTGTTTTAATTTACCTTAAATTTCAAAATTGCTAGTCATATTTATTAACCTATTAAAAGTAAGGTAGATCGCCATTTTTGAATTAAGAAACATTACTTATGAACTATTTAAAACATTATAATTTAAAGGTAATAACAACAAAAATTGTATTTGCTAATTAAAAATCAATTTGTGCAGTTAAAATTTTCAAAAAAAAAATAAAAATTAGTTTTATATTTGGTCTTCATATTCATTAAATTAACTATTATAGGGTAAGAGTCCTTGCCATGCCTCTAGTTGTCACAACTTGGTCACTGAGAAACATGCAGAGCAAAAACTAATTGCTGGAAGCTTCTGAAATTGTGTCAGAAAAAGAAAATATCTGTTTGCTTTTTAAGTGGCAAATGTGTGACAATCATAACTTTAAAAATAAAGACACATTGTTACAACAATTGCGGTGACGACTAGGCACTTAACTCTATGTATTATATTTTATGTATTATTTATAGTAAATATACAAACTATCATTATGTAATTTTTATATTAAAAATTATATAGATAACTGCATATATTTTCTTGATTATTCCTGGAAGTAAAGTTAATATGTCAAATACTTGTAACTAAAAACTAATATATATATTACATTTTTTATTTTCATTGGTCATCAGTAAAAAAGCTCAAAATATGAAGGAAATCAGTAAACAAAATCTATTCCAAAAATACACTATTCTTAGTAAGACATATATACATCCTCAGTAAGAGTTTTTTAATATTTTTTTCGTATGTAATTTTATTAATAATTTCATTAATTCCATACTTTTCTAATAACCACTGATCATGGTCAGTACTTTGTAATTTTTGTCTGACTAAGCTTTTTATAATTGGTAAACATCGACTAATTTCTTTCTTGAAAATAACCATTAAGATATGTTTATTGCTATGATCCATTTCTGGAATATCACAAATTTCATTATTATTCCTTGAGCCATCTGCATTTATTGATTTTTTTAACAATAATAGTTTGTCATAGATAAATTTTGGGTTCCTTAATTGTAGAATCAGATTGTCTTTAATTTTTTATGAATATACAGATTATAGCAACCTTGAAAATCATGATCCTTGAAAAGATGCAAAATTTCTGCAATTTCATTTGGGGTCCATCCTTGTCTTATTGTACTCATACTAGCTGTTGGTTCATTAACAATATTACTAAAATCTTGATAAGAAGAAAAGTTTTCAGCATATTTATTCATTTGGTTTTTACATTCGTTTGGGATCAGAATTTTTTTTTAAATTTTGTTTGTTAATTTGGTTCCATGTCAATTGAATACATGGGCAATTCAGTACAGGACAATTCAGTACAGGGCAATTCAGTACGCAGACAATTCAGTACGTGGGCAAATTAGTACATGAACAATTCAGTACACAGGCAATTCAGTACACAGCAATTCAGTACATGAGCAATTCAGTACATAGGTAGTTCAGTACCCGGGCAATTCAGTACATAGGTAGTTCAGTACACGGGCAATTCAGTACATGTTTCTTTGTAACAATTTTTTCAATTGACATTCAATTGATAATTTAAGGGAAACTTATCATTTTCATATTGGGATAATTTTTAAAACCCTTAGCAGGACTGATAATATGCAACCACAACCATTACATTTAAGAAACATCTAGCAAGAACAAAATGTTTACAGTTATTAGATATAACCAAATTTCCCTGAATTTTTTATTTGCTGACATTCCACTGAGTCTCCAGTTATCTGGGAACTGAGATATAACCTTAATGTCCTACCCATACTTCTATTACACAGGCACTCCCACATTTTCTTCCAGGAAGAAATTAGTGTGGGAAATAAAATCAATTCCTCTCCCACACTCTTTTCTTCCTGAATAAAAGGTTGCCTTCCTTTACTACTGCTCAGGCAGAATTAAGTGTGGGAAAGAAAAGCAATTCCTCTCTCACACTCTTTCCTGCCTGAATAAAAGGATGTCTTCCTTTACTGCTGCTCAGGCAGTATTAAGCATGGGAAAGAAAATCAATTCCTCTGTCTCACTCTTTTCTGCTTGAATAGAAGGATGTCTTCCTTTACTCCTGCTCAGGCAGAATTAAGTGTGGGAAAAGAAAGCATTTCCTCTCCCACACTCTTTTCTGCCTGAGCAGCAGTAAGGGAAGAGGAGAAACTTTTTTCTCCCACACTACTCCCCTCCCAGTTTTACAGGCAAGTGATTTTTTTCTCACATATCTTTCTTCTATACTCTTCCTGTTAGTACAGTGGGGAGATGACCTTGGTAAAACAGCCCACCTTCTGCTATAAAAGGAGGACTAAAATTTTAGTCAGTCTCATTCTTCTTAAATATTTTGACCTGTCAAGTCTATCTAATTAAGGTCCAAAGCTTAGAATTTAAATAAAAATGACATTTCCATTTTCAAAGTCAGAGAAGAACAAGGATGCTTCACATAACTTCCTGTTCCATAGGTCACATACCACTGGTGACATTAAGGTATGACGCTGTTGAAAGTACGAAACTTGTCTTTCAAGAATGTCCACATCTGGAAATCAGATTGTAAAGCCTCCAACTGAGCACACTCATCCTGGTGACCCAATACAGTCAAAGAGCTGTCATAGCAAACCTGAGACAGAAAGCTTCAACATCCGAGGCATCTACAAGGAATATTGTGGGGCAACATTTTCAGGGGCAACCTAATGATGTTCTTGCTAGACTACCAAAACTGATGTTGAGAGAAATGTTAGGCGGATCAGAAAATATGCAAAAACCATCTTGCCTTCTCCAAAATCAATTAACTTTGATATTCCCCCAGAATTGAATGACATTGTTTTATATGGTTCTGGAAGGGCAGATCCACAGTAAATTCTTGCAATTGGTAGCAATGACTTGCTTCTCTTTCTTGAAGGTGACACTTGGTTTGGGGATGACACTTTTAAAGTGGTTCCAGAAATGTTTTTTGAGCTCTATTGTTTTCATGCCAAAGTTGGAAACTCATATCCCCCTTGCGTCTACTTCTTGCTGCCAAATAAAACTGGAGAAACCTATCACAGAATGATTGTAGCACTCAAAGGGCTTGTGGCAAATCTTAATCCACACAAAATTCTTCTGGATTTTGAGCAAGAAGCTATCTCCAGCTTTCGAGATAAGTTTGCAGCAACAATTATTTTTGGTTATTTTTTCCACTTTTCTCAATCAATTATACAAAAGATTGGAGAACTTGGTTTAAAGAGGGAATTTGAGACAAATGAGGACTTCAACATTTTAGTGAAATCACTAGCTTCCCTGTCATTTGTGCCACTTGCTGAGTTTAATGAAAGATTTGAAGAATGAATTTAATGTTTCCAGACAATCCCCCAACAAATGACTTACTTTTATATTTTGAGACTACTTATGTTAGATATCCAAGGGTATGTGGGGTGTTCCGGAGTTCCAGGTTTCCACCTGCAATTTGGAATCATTATGCTAATGCATTAACCTGTGCACCAAAAACGACTAACTGCTGTGAAGGATTTCATAAGGCACTGCAGGCACTATTGATGTATTCACGCCCAACCATCTGGACACTTTTCAATAGACTCATCAGGGACATAGCAAATCATCGTTTAAATGCTCAGAATGCAGAAGTGCTAAATCTGGAGAACCAAAGAAACAAGTATGTGCAGTTGGCAGAGAGACTGGCAGCCCAAGTTGCTGGTTATCAAAATGAAGTCGACAAGCTTCGCTACCTGAGAGCAATCAGCAATATGCAAGTCAGATAGATTTGAAAGCAATCTGAAAAAATAGTCAATCATGAATTTCATTAGAAAATACTTCAGAAAAGTAACCAGTTTATGTATAAGTATGTAAAACAGTTATGTTTTACATACTTATACATAAAAGAGAAGATATATTAAATTGTAGCTTCAGAAGGTTTATATTAAATTATGTGTTTCGTTTAAGCCAAAAAAAGTTAGATATTATTGAAGGGGATACATTTAAATGGTATCTCTACAATAGGTCATATAGGTTTGGTACTCTTTTGCACCAACTCTGCTTGCTGTTCTTGAAGTTAGTTTTATATATCTTTAGGATAATATTGTAAAAGAGAATAATCTTCAAAAAGTAGTAGTAATTAGTGAAAAGTTTTAATACTGAGAATATTGCTAATTTGCTATCCTTTGTGCCAAATGTATTTTGAAAAGCTATAAAAAAAGTAGAAAAGGGTAATAAGACTGTAAGAGGTAAAGAGGAAAATTTTTTTTACCTGTATATAATTTACAGTACTTATTATCCATGAACTGAATTGCTCTGTACTGAATTGTCCTGTACTGAATTGCTCATGTACTGAAATGCCCGTGCACTGAATTGCCAGTGTACTGAACTGACGGTGTACTGAATTGTCTGTGTACTGAATTGCCCGTGTACTGAATTACCCTGTACTAAATTGCCCATGTACTGAATTGCCCATGTACTGAATTGCCCTGTCACCGTTAATTCGGCTGCATATTTAATGGTCTTTATAAGATTGTAATTTCTAGCGGCTGTTTCTTTTTTATGTCTCATGTGATTTGCCAGGTTTTCTTTAAGGCCATCATTTATATTCTCAGAGAAATGAATAAATTTATAAAATAATTCTCAGTGAAAATCACTAGATAAAGAAAATAAATTAAGTAATTCTTGCTTTAAAAAAAATATTTCAGTTTTAAAAGCATTTTTAATAAAAAATTACATACCGTACCCATTATTTATACTACTTTCTGATTCTTGGTCTCTTTCATTAATTCTAAACATGATTTGAATAAATTTTTTTTTAACTTATAATTTAATATGAGTTCAGCCTAAAATGAGAAAAAACAAAACAAAAACATCATAACACAAAAACTTCTTCAAAAAAAAAAGTACAAGCACTTTTAATACATAATTTGAGCTGAAAAAAATTAATAGTTCAACTTTAAATAACTCCAATGGACTAAGTCCATTGGAGTTATTTATTATTATTATTTATTATTAAGTCCATTGGAGTTATTTATTATTATTATTTATTATTAAGTCCATGGAGTTATTTATACCACTTTTACACCATTTACACCATTTAGTATTTTAAATTCTTAATACAAATTTAATAAATTAATTATTAATGAGTTTTTAGGATTTTTTATTTCAACTACCACAAAAAAACTTATTATTTTAAACTATTATGAAAAAACATTATTTGTTCATTATTTCAAAATGATGTTTTTGAACTTGATGCATTTCCCTTGTATACCAGCGGTATGTTATTGTTATGGTACTTAGAGTTAGCTAAAATGCTAATGTTTATGATATAATATAATATTGCAACTTTGAGTTTCATGTGTTACTGCAATCTTCAGGCAAATAGTAACAATTTAATTTGCTACTATATATATATATATATATATATATATATATCTACATATATATATATATATATATATATATATATATATATATATATATATATATATATATATATATATATATATATAAATATATATATATATATATATATATATAAATATATATATATATATAAATATATATATATATATATATATATATATAAATATATATATATATATAAATATATATATATATATATATATATATATATATATATATATACACACACATATATATATGTATATATATATATATATATATATATATATATATATATATATATATATATATATAAATTATTTAATTTAGTTTAATTTAATTTATTTTTGCTCTGTTCTTTTAGAACATTGAGCACTCTGTTTGTAGAATACACTAACATAATTTATATATATATATATATATATATATATATATATATATATATATATATATATATATATATATATATATATATATATATATATATATATATATATATATATATATACATATACATATATATATATATATATATATATATATATATATATATATACACACATATATATATGTATATATATATATATATATATATATATATATATATATATATATATATTTACACACACACACACACATATATATATATATATATATATATATATGTATATATATATATATATGTATATATATATATATATGTATGTATAATATAAATATTACATTTAATATTATATACAACATTAAACCAAAAACACAACTTTAATTCATTATCCGAGGTAGCAAATGCACTATCTATGCATGCTGTTGCTCATCATACAACAAGTCAACAAAATTGATGTCACATAAATATATTGAAATAATACATACTTGATCAATCAATCAATCAATCAATCATATGTATTCTGAAAATAAATTTTCACGGCTATTTACAAATAGTATTGAAATACTAATCTCAAGTAAATACCTTAAAAAAATAGTTTACTTATATACAATTAATCTTTGTAATAATAATAATAATAATAATAATAGTAATAACAATAATAACAATAACAATAATAGTAATAATAATAATAATAATAAAGTAATTATAATAATTTAAATAAATCGGTATTACTTTTCATACAGCAATCGTTTTTACTTACAAAGTTACAGTTACAAACACTAATAAACTGACAAAACGTAACAATTAACGAGGACATAAAAACGACTACTGCTAAAAAAATTATAAAGATTTAGTAAATATATTAATATAATCATAGTTGTTATAATATAATAATCAAAATATATTGCAAATATTATGACCACATAAATAAATACAATATAAACAGAAAAACACTGAGAAAATCAAAACAAAACAAAAGTTACATCAAACATTAAAAACAAAACAAAAAATTACCTTTGGCAAAAAACAAACAAAAAAAAACAAAAAAAAAGGATTAAAAAAAATAATAATACGCGGTAGAATAAAACATATGTAATAAATGGCTAAAATGAAAATAAAAACAAATAATATGTAACTGTATAAAAAAATTTATATATCATTAAAAATAAATAATAATTGAAAATAAATAAATGACTAACAAAAAATAATAAGTAAAACTATATACGCTAAAAAACTGAAGAAAAATAAATAAATAATAAAATAAATAATCCTAAGAAATAAATGAAAGAAAACTAAAGAAATAAATGAAAAAATAAAAAAAATCTTGATTTGACGATCGTGGTTCCGATGTTTAAATAGTTTTTTTTTCTTTCTTTGCCACTCTTTTTATATATTTCATTCATTAACGTTTTTTTTTTTAACTTCTATTTTCATTACTTTTTTACTTATTTTCTTACAGATATTTCTTTTTCTTTTTTTCTTTTAAAACGTTTATTTATTCTTCTTTTTTGTTGATTTTATTTTTGTTTAATTTATAAATGTTTTCTTTTCCCTTTTACTTTTTTCCTTTCAAAAGTTATTTTCAACCGTTTGAAAAAAGCGTCCACCATTTGCGATGTCATTGCAAAGCCAACCAATCAATTTTACTATTTTATAATTTTTAAAGCCAATAAAAATTAAAGGTTGAGGTATTTAATCATATAAACATATAGAAATTATAGGCAATAGTAAGAGCCCTCTTACCCTTACCCACAATGAAATATTCTATTTAGTAGAAGAAGTATAAATAATATAAATTTATGCAGTGATGTAGTAAAAATAATAAAAAAATCTAATTTTTCCTTCTCTGCCAGCTTTGTATAAATTGTGTCTGTAACTGTAAAGCCAGATAAAACATACCATTGTTTACAAAAAGGTTAAAAATAGTGTTTAGTTTAAATATTAAAAAAATCCATCGACATTTGTTTTGTTTTGAACTTTATATATATATATATATATATATATATATATATACATATATAAAATATATATATATATATATATATATATATATATATATATATATATATATATATATATATATATATATATAAATATATATATATATTTATATATATATATATATATATATATATATATATATATATATGTATATATATATATGTATATGTATATATATATATTTTATATATGTATATATATATATATGTATATATATATATATAAATATTTTTTTTAAACATCTTCGCTTCCAACAAGGCTGCAAGCAGCCACTAATTAAAGTTGGAAGTTACTGAAAGAGAAAAGATGAAGATTGTAGAACAAGATAACGATTGACAGACGACTTAAAAGATTGCAAATTATATGAATCAGGAAAGCAAGATGAAGGAAGCGAATTCCAAAGAACTGATGTTCGTGGAAAAAAACTAGACAAGTAAGCGTTTTTGGAGCACTTAGGAACAGTCACAGAAAAAGAATGAGACTTAATTGAATGACGAGTAACATGAGAATGAATTTTAGTAGATGGCACAAGAGACGCTAGCTCTTTAGAGCAGTGCCCATTATAGTATTTGTAGAAAAGAGAAAGAGAAGCAACATTACGACGATGTGATAAGGAGGTTGGCTGCAAGAGCAGGTCCAACTATGTTTACAATGCATTTTTGCACCTTGTCTAAAAGAGAAAGGGCATCGTTAGAAAATCCACCCCAGATATGGCAACAGTATTCCATACAAGGCCGGATTTGAGATTTATAGAGATAGAGAATAGAATCCGAAGTAAGAAAGTGATGAGCTCGATAAAGAGATGCAACCTTAGCAGATGCTAATTTTGCAACTGATTTGATATAAGGTTTCCAAGAAAGATTGGAAGTAAGAGTTATTCCTAGAAGATGAAGAGTAGGTGACTCATCGAGTACATCACCGTTCATAAATAAAGGAAGATCTAACTTATTGTGATAATGATTGGCTGAAAAAAATTGAGTTTTATCTGAATTAAAGTTCACCAGCCGCTGTGAGCCCCAAGCTGTAGCAGAAGTAAGATCCTTTTCAAGCTCAAATGCCCCCTCCAAGCAATCTGAGAGTGTTGGCTTCTTATCATGACAAGAATAAGTGGTAGTATCATCAGCAAACAATGCCACCTTAGATGTGAGAATATCTGGAAGATTGTTAATGTAAATTAAAAAGAGTATAGGGCCAAGGATAGAACCTTGAGAAACCCCTGAAGTTACAGAATAAGAAGAAGTCCATCGAGGTTGTCCGTCGAGGACAACTTTTATGCTACGATTGGAAAGGAAGGATTCAATGATCTTAAAAATGTTGCCAGATACACCATAAGAAGAAAGCTTATGGAGAAGACCATCATGCCAAACTTTATCAAAAGCTTTTGAAATGTCAAGAGCGATGGCCTTATATGTATATATATATATATTATATATATATATATATATATATATATATATATATATATATATATATATATATATATACACATTTATACATAATAAATACATAGATATAAATTATATGAACTTGAAAAATATCTGTGTGTTAGTGTTTGTATGATAAATGTCTATTGAATATTTTTTTAATACATTTTGAAAATAAAATTATATTTCTTGCACACTCTTTGCAAATATTTCATTTCCAAGTGTTAATCCATTACTGAGCACATCTTTTTTGTTACACAATATACAATCTATTACAGATGATATTTTTATTTCTAAATATTTAGTAAATATTAAAAAATCCTAGGGTAATAGACATAAATAATTCAACCTAAAATCTCATCTTTCAGAAATTATTTGAAATCCAAAATACTAAAATTTAATTAATGAATAACACATTCATACTTAAAAAAAAAAAATGTAAAAAATTGATAAAAATCAAAAGAATTTCTAAAATCTCAAGTAAATTTTCTATTAACACTTTTAACACTGATTTCCAAATTTTAAGAAAATGCCAAAAAGACTACTACAGGACGATATGTCTTGAATGTTTAAGCAAAAGTTCAACTGAGTTGTACCTTTGCTTAAGCATTTAGAGTTGTCAACTCATTAAACGTTTTGTACAAGTACATAAATTGAAGAGTACTAAAGCTATTGTCAATATATTGTGATTCCTGATATATCAAATGATACTGGTGGATCAGCAATCATGATATAGACTTTCTTAATGCTTTATACTGCTGTACAAATTGTACAACAGTATATATTGTACTACAACATATATCATATTGTTGATAATTTATTTTTTAAGACATACCTTTTTTAATATACATTTTTAAAATATTAAAATAATAGTAGTAATTATTATTATATTAATGTAGGGTGTACCATATTCATGTTTCATATCAGATGTAACATATTCATGTGTAACAATCAGGCCCAGTAGCTTTTCTACCCAAAAAATGTAGCAAATCTATGAGGTGTAGTAAATCTACCCAAAAATGTAGCAATTCTAAAAGGAAACGTAGCAAATCTCAAAGTACTTCTCATCATCATCATCATCATCATCATCATCATCATCATCATCATCATCATCATCATCATCATCATCATCATCATCATCATCATCATCATCATCATCATCATCATTGTCATCACCATCATCAAAGTACACAAGGTACCCACTGTTAGAAATATATTACTTTAAATATTTTAAAATATTTTATTTTACATAATAAGGACAGAAAAAATAAAAATAGAAAGTGTATTGAAGGTAAAAGTTATATTAAACTTAACTATAAACCTGAAGAATAATGTTATTATTAAAACCTTTTTGTTTCTCAAATTTCTTTTGTTTTAAAATACAACTAAAAAGATATGAAATTGTAAAAACTTGAATCTGTAGGGGCTTCAGTACATATATTGACTTGGAATTTATAAGATTTAATGTTTTTTAATTTTTATCATTATAATTTACTACATCAACATTTCATTATAATTTATTTCATTAGAAATTTTTTCTTTGTCTAAAAACCATCCGGATTTAAATCAGTATTTAAAAATTTAATTCAGACAGAAAATATAGTAATACAAAAAAAAATAAAAATAAAAAATCCGTTTTTACTGTAATAAATAAAATAATGTTAATAAAAATAAAAAAGTTCAATTTATACTTTGCATTTTTCATAAAGAACTTTTTAATTTTAGTTGTCCCAAAAATTTAAACTGCAGTTTGTATAATGATGGCTGTTGCCTGAGCTACTTTAAAATAAAATCTTCTATATTGGAAGTGGGAAAAAATGCATCTATATTTTGCAGTGCATGCAATAATTATGAATATGATAGTATAAATTTTACTAGCAATCATTGTAGTTTTCATTTGACCAGAAATGTACAAGAGGAAAACAGTTTTGAGTTTGTTGTCAACACTCAGTACAAAAATGAAAGTTTTTACTTGTGTTTAACTGCATTTGACATCCAATCAAATATGCTTCATCAATGTTGGTTCTTTTATGTATATCCTTATCCAATTATTTTGTTAAAAATAGCAAATGTTACAGATATGGCAAATGGAAGCGTAGCTGTTCAAACTAATTCATGTTTTTCTCTTAATTTAACTATTAATGGTAATTTTTCAAATTTGTTGTTTAACATCAGTAATGGATTTTCAAAAGAAATTCAACTAAAATTTGCATCAAATAAATGTCACACTGTAATTGGTACTACTTTTTTTTCTTATCCTGGTGTTTATTCAATGACAATCACAGCAAAAAGTTCAGATTTTTTGCAAACCCATGTTCAACATATATCAGACTTGTTTGTTGTTCAAGATGAAATTCAATATGTTTGTTTGGAATCTACATATGGATTCTTAGGCATGGT
Source organism: Hydra vulgaris (assembly GCF_038396675.1). NCBI lineage: Eukaryota > Metazoa > Cnidaria > Hydrozoa > Anthoathecata > Hydridae > Hydra > Hydra vulgaris. Next base: position 26,183,151 of record NC_088929.1, read on the forward strand.
TTCATTGTTTAAAGCAAAGATTTATGGTTCTCTCTCAGATGTTAAATTTGAATGGTATTTTCGAGAAGAAAACGCAACAATATTCACAGGTTAGTCGTAGTTTTCTTTTTAATTCTGTAACTTTATTATAAGCCTATTTTTATGCATATGTATTTAAATTAAAAAATAAGTTATTAAAAAAATGTATGTGTTCGTTTTGTTTTAAAATAAAAATTGACAAGATTTCTTATTGCAAATACTTGATCGTGAATTTGACTTGATACAATCACTTGTATTTAAGAGCAATTTTTGCACAAGGCACATTAAAGCATTCTAGTTTTTAACCACATTTAGCATAATTGCTTGGAGTGAAGTGGATTTTTAGCAACGTTTAGTGTAATGGTTTGGAGTTTAGTGGATTTTACTTTAAACTTGTTCATAAGGATTAAAGTTTGGATTTTTTGCATTACTTTTTAAGTTTTAAGGTTCCAATGATGATATCTATCCTAATATTATTATATCGATATCAAATAATGTTTTATTAAAAAAAGACTGGTCTGGAGCCTGGGAATTAAATAAATCTACTTTTACTTTATCTGAAAAAAACAAAACTTTAATACAGCAAAAAGTTCAAAAGAATTTTTGTATTAAAAGTCTTAATTGTTGTATTAAACTTAATATGAGCATGCTTTTCAACCATTTGTAAAATACCATATAAACTCGTTCATAAATAATAGTCTGAATAACTGTCGCATAAAAACTATAATTTTTTTATTTTACAGGTTAAACACAGCTACCTTTTAAAAATTATTTTTTTCTTTCTCTTTTAACAGGACTTAATTGCTTTAGAAAACTGTATAAGGGATTGATTGCTTTAATCATTTTTAATAGGATTTTTACGTTCATTTTGATTTATTTTTATTTTTACTATTTATAATTATTATTACTATTTATAATTTTTTTTACTAATTTTATAATACAACTAACAGACTTTCTTAAAAATTTTTAACTTTTACTGCACTTTGTAGAATTTCTAATTTTACCAGCCTATTCACGCACAGTTTTCTAGTTATGCTAAATGAAGTCATCACTAGTTATGCTAAATTGTGGTAGTTGTAAAAGTTTCTTGAATAGAAGATAAATACTTTTTGTCTTCTATTCAAAAAACTTTTACAGATTTATTCTTTTAATTATACTGTATATATTATAGTTACAAGTATAAATGAATGTAAGTGGTATTATAAACAATAAAGTATTAGTTTTTATTTATTAAATTTGAAAAATATATAAATTATTCATTTTGTAGGTTTTATAAACTCATGTAAAGTTTTTTTTAAAGATTTTTTTTGTTATTTACTTATCATACTATATATGAGCAACTTAACAGTATTGCTCATTCAAACGTGTTTGACGCACCCTTGGCAGCCATTGCAACTGAGGTAGTGGCAAGAAAGAGTTGCAACTCTTTTTTTTAAGAAAATGTGAACAAAAGCGTATGCATATATCTAACATAGGTAAACTTCAAGTTATGTAATGTTAAAACATACCAAAACATATATCAAGTTTTACAGTTTTACTTTCAATTAAAAATGCTTTGCAGCAACATCTTTTTAAGATCTCTTTAACATTTCCTTAATTTTGATCTATTGCATTAATTTCTGTTGTATAAATTTTTTTATTTATTATTTAGTTTTAAAATTTTTTAAAATAAATGTGCCAGCGTGGTGGAGTAGTTAGCTTGCAGAGTTTCTGAGCTGTGGTTCGAATCCTATCGCGGCAACACTTTTTTTAAAAACCTTTTTAGATTTTTTTAAAATACAAAATAAAACACTTTTGAAGTTTTATAGATATTATATACATAACAAATGTAAAGATATTATACACTATAACAAATAAAAGGATTTCTAAAAAGCTAAAAGTTCTAAAAACATCAAAACACCGAGAGAAGTTTGTTGCGTATGTGTCATAATTGAGATACTTATATTATTAATGTGCTCAGGTAATTAGTCCTAATAAGCTATGGATGGTCTGAAAAAAAATAATGGTCAGATGCTTAATAAAGAAAAAGTTTATTAAGGCACTCCTGCTACTCCAGAAGGTACTGCTGTGAAAGCAGAAAAAAAAAAAAGGAAAGCCCACAACTAGAAAAAATTTTTATTTTAACAAATTACAAATCTTTTTTTCTACATCTATTTTTTTGCCATATAGATAAAAAACAAACCATTTTATAAACTCTTATACCGATTGCAATTAATCAACACTTTTCAATCAGGTTCTTTAAATAAGCGCAGCTTTATAAGCATAAGAATAAAGTTGCGCTTATATATAAACAATAGATACATTAACACATATGTTGTGTAAATGTAAAAAATCCACTTATATAATGTTATATACAGGATCATGTGTAATATATAAGTCTTTTTTGTTCAAGCTGTTTTGTTTTGAATTTTTGTATTTATGTTATTCTGTTTAAAAAAATTGACATGGTTGATAAAACACAAAACATTTTGTCTCATCCAAGTGGAAAATTTGAAACTTCAATTTTAGATTTGCCCTTTTCTTGATAATTTCTGATTGCTAAAATTATGTAATCTTCTTCTTAGACCATCAAAAATGATAGACAGGCTTTTTCGTAAATCATTAAAGCTGAAGTTTTTTTGCGTTTGTGATATTACTTATTGGCAAAAAATTAGAAAAAACAAACTAGAAATAAGATTTTATTTAAATTTTTTTAGGAAAATTTCTTTTATTAAAAATATATAAAATATATTATGGGGTATATTCTAATAAAGAATAAATATGGTAAATACTAAGTTATTTCTTTAAAACTATTTATTTATTACTATTGTAATAAATACAAACTCTTATCCGTGAAATGATAAACCTGTTTTATATCTTTTTGTGCAATTATATGGAATCTTATTAACTATATTTAATGCAACTCAATAAAATTGAGTCTAGTTTAAATTATAAATGAATATTTTGATAAATGGTATGAAAGATTAAAAGTATATACAAAGTATATTCTAAAGTTTTTGAAATGTAAAGAGCTTGATTTTTTTTAAAATCATTTCTTTTTACATTGAAGTTAGAAAAATTTTTAGATTAATAAAAAGAAAAGTTTCTTTTATTATTTGTACTCTTACCTGTGAGACTCGTACTACATTAGCCACTGCCTACTATCTTACTAAATTACTTCATTACTAATACTACATTACATGTGAGACTTCTTAGAGCATACATAATCAGAACAAAAATATTCTTTTATTCGTATTATTTTAAATTCTGTCAAATAACAATGACTACTATTCAAATTTATGCACCACATCATATGTGGTTTAGTGCTGTGATGGCAATTTGAACACTAAATGCACTACATAAGCCACTTACCTGTGAGACTCTTACTACATTAGCCACTACCTGTTAGACTCTTACTACATTAGCCACTTAAGGCATATTTAATCAAAACAAAAATATTCTTTTGTTTTCTGACAAAGCATCATTTTATTTTAAATTCTGGCAATAACAATGACAACAATTCAAATTTATGCATCACATCATATGTGGTTTGGTGCTATGATGGCAATCTGAACACTAAATGCACTACATAAGCCACATACCTGTGAGACTCTTACTACAGACCCTACTAAGCCACTTAAAGCATACTTAATCATCTTGAATTTGATTATTAAAAAAATAGCAATTGAAAATTGATTATTAAATGGCAAGTCAAAATATTGATTATTGATCGCAAGTTAAAACATAAACGTGTGAAAAATAGTATTCAGTTAATATTATATTTTTGTTATCAAACTCCAATACAAGTTTAATGTTTATTCAAATTATTTTTAGATTCACCTGAGTGCCAATACAACATATCATATAATGCATCTTTTTTGTTTCCTGTTCAACTCACTGCTCGTAACTTTGTTAGTAGTAGAACTACTGAATATGATGTCATAATTGTTCCTTACATAACAGGTAAAATGTTTTAATTAAAATTCTATTATATAATTTACAAAAATGTATTTCTAATGCAATAGTAGTTGTTGTGGTGGTATAAAATGTTTTTTCATAAACTTTTGTCAATACAGAAGTCATAATAACACCAAACAAGAATCCTGTTCTTGAAGAGGATCATGTCAACTTTACTGTTATAATAAATAAACCAATCACTTTGTGGCATCCAAAATTTTCTTATTTATGGACATTTCAAATAGACTCTCATATAAATACCCACAAAAGTAACTTGCTAGATTTTATAGCACCGTCTTCTGGAAAGTGAGCATTTTTTTAAATATAAATATTCAATAAATTTAAAACAATTTGTATTTGAAATGATTTTTTCAAATAAAACTGTTTTTACTTTTTTTTAGAATGTTTGTTACATTGTCTGTCACTAGTGATCTACTAACTGTGAATGGAAGTTGCCTGCTTTATATTATAAAAAGAATAAAACCAGTAAATATTATTTACATTAACATAATAAAGTATTTTTTTATTTTTTATATTTAATTATTAAAGCACTGTCAGATTTTTTGCACTGTGTACAATGCAAGATGCATTTATTCAAGTCTAACCAAGCACATTATTTGACAACTAGAATTTGTCTATTGAAACCAGTTCATAAAATAATGATGACATCAGTTCATAACATAACTGTTGACATCAATAGTTATTAATTATAGACGAGTCATATGTTAAATCATATTATCAGCTATTATTTTGTTCTCATTAATGTAGCAGTGGCTGGGAGTTTGTGGTAAAGTCAAAAAAAGTTGTGTTGAATCTTATTAGTTAAATGTATTAAATGCTAAACTGCGTTGAAACTTATTAGTTAAATGTATTAAATGAAAGTTGGATGCTGTTTAATAACTTAGAATAACAAAAAAATTGTCTGTTAATTAGTTTGTCTTGTAATATTTGTATGTAATCTTATTGCATTTAAGAAAATAAGATTTAAAAAATTATTTATATTAATTTTAGTTTCAACTCCATTACAAAACATTTCAACTTGGAGAAATAACATCATTTTCTGGTTTTTTTAATGTTGCTGAATATGATGCTTCCTTCTTCAACATAGATTATAATCCTAAAATCTTATGGGTGTTTGGAGATGCTCATCAGATGATTTCTTCTGATATAGCAGTTAAACATAAATATAATAGGTAATTTATATATATATATATATATATATATATATATATATATATATTTATATATATAGCATATATATATATATATATATATATATATATATATATATATATATATATATATATATATATATATATATATATATATATATATATATATATATATATATACATATATATATATATATATATATATATATATATATATATATATATATATATATATATATATATATATCTATATACAGCATATATAGATATATTTAGATATTCATTCATAAGGTTTTTTTCAGAACAGGGAGAAGGATAATAAAATGAAATGAAGGATAATAAAAAAAAATGAAGTTTTGAACTCAAAGACAGACATTTTCATATGTCATTGATTTCTTGGTTTTGAGCTTTTTAATGATATACTTAATCTGTAAAATTATTATTCATGAATAACTATATTGCTAACAATTTATTTTTATAGAACTGGAGTTTTTTTTGCATATGTCAACGTTTCCAATATTTTATCATCATACACAAGCTATATAAAGGTTTATGTGCTATATGAACCATGTGATTTAGAAATCTATTTCCCTTTAGATTGGGATACTTTAAAGGTACTTGTATTTAAATTATAATTTTATGGACTTATATCTAGAACTTAAGATTGATATTTTATTGCATTTTTTTGTTTTGTTAATTCACCTACCCAAGGCCCAGAAGGCCACTGCAGACAAGGAGGCTACTTAATTGTGGTTATAACCCTCTCTCAACTCAATAACTCCGAAACACAAACCTTGACGAAAAAGGCATTATAATTTGGCATTATAATTAAGTTTTATCTTTTGTCAAGATTTTTGTGGAACCTGACATTTGACACTTGTTTCACCTCTTAGAAATAGTTTCCAAGAAAGAATGATATTGATAAATTTATTTAAAGAAGTTTTTTTATATATTTACTGTGAAACCAATATTTCATAGCTCAAGAAAGTATTGTTTATGACAAAAGTAACAACTTAAATAAATAATAGTTTAAATACCTGAATGTACATCTCAAAAAAAAACTTTTAAGGATGCTGAATATCTATTGCACTGGTTGTTTGCAGAATATTTAAAATAATAATTTGTGATAAATTAATGCATCATCTTCTACAAAACAATCTATTCAATAAAAAACAACATGGTTTTGTTCCATTTAAATCTTGTATAACTAATTTATTTGAAACTAATTTATCTAAACAATAAGACATCAGTAGTAGTTTTAGATTAGCATACATTAAAGTGGAGAAAAGTTTTAAGCAAGGCTCGTCAAGACTTTTAGTTTGGTTCATCAAGGTTTAGTTTTGATATTAGTTAAATTTTTTATTTGTTTATGACTTACAAAATATTATTAGAATTTTCCTTAAAACTATGTTGCTGGCAGTAAATTAATTGTTTTGATTAACAACAAATTAGAGAGATCAATGCTTCAAGATGATATTATATCTATGCAACAGTAGGCAGATGTGTTGTTGCATCATTGCGTCTATATGCTCCAAAAAAACTAAACAACTATTTTATTTTTTGTCCCTTTTTCTTACACAAAATCTCATCTATATATACAAAGTTAAAAAGTACCATGACAATATTTTTAATTACAATCATCATTAAACAATCGTTAAACATTTTATCATAAAATAATAAGTGACTTTCAACATGTTTATCAATGTGATCTTTAGCATGTATAATTATCATTCACCAACTTTACAATAGAACATGCCCTCTTGATGAATTAGCTCACAAGACTAATCTTTGTGGGGGCCTTACTGCTGGTCCAGAGCGTGTTACTTGCAGTATTTTATGTTTTTAAAAATTATTTCGTACTTGAACAAAATCATTGTTATATTATCTCCTTTAGCCTTGTCAGTTTTATCTTTTGGTATATAAAAAAATGACTCATTTGAATTCTGAAAGTCTGCAGTATGACAATGCAGGTGTGAAATATGATGTGGATATACCAGATTCGCAGTTTTGACGTAGAACGACAAGGTATTTTGTTTTCGTACTACATCTGGTATCCACAGCTGGTAACATTTTATTTCTTGATGGGCTGCTTGATATTCCAAATTAACATACCATTTTTCAGCAAATCTTATTAAACTGTTGGATCAAAGTTAGTTGTTCATTAAAAGACAAACTGGTGACCTAAATAAAGAGAATATTTCTTAAAATTTTCCAACATCTTCAGTTGCTGTTTTGGTAACCAGTTTACCCTATATTGTATACCATGATGAACCACAGTCAACATCGATAAATACAATTCTGCACCTATATGTGTTGCATCAATGGCAACCTGATTCCAATTCTGTTTTATACTTAGTTGATCATGCTTCCATTTTACAGAGTAGGGATCAATGGATTTGCACTGGTTACAATTTGCTATTGCTGCTCAGACTTCCTTATGTGATACATTCTGGTTATTTTAAAAAAAAGTTGTAATGTTGAGTGACAACAAAATGATCAACTGAATGAATTTTCATTTTATGTTCATGTAACCTAGTTGCACACACTGTTCAGCACCATTTTTGAAGGATTCATGAAAGTCCAATCAAGAATTTTTTCATTTTTTTTCTCCAATGACACAGTTTCTTTTGAAAAAGATTTGCATTTGCTGTGTGACAATTTACAAATTTGTTAAGAGCTCGGAAGTCTCCCATTTAACGTACCTTTTTCCTTTTGTTTTCGTGTACAACTCACATCAGCGGTATCAATACTTTAGGTGGTCCTGATGCTAGTTCGTTATGTGGTACAAGAATGCCAGAATTGATCCATTCATTTACTTCTTTACAGTAACTACATTTGATCTTCTTGGTTCATCTTGTAATCACAAATGGTATTATTAATTGCAGGTTCTTTATTCCAGTTTCATGATACTATCCAGTCAAACTTTGCTATGAAGTCCTGATGTTTTATTTTGTTCTCTGTACATCTTGTTGTATTTATGACATCACTCTTTATTTCATTTATTTTGTTTTCTTTTTTTCTTGTTGTAGTAACAGAACTATATTTTATTTTGTTTATTTCTTTTTCATTTCATAGTCTCTCATCTTGAATCTAATAACTTACTTTCTGACCATCAATATCTGACATCAATTTCTGACCATCAAAATTTGACTCATTCATTTCATAATCTCTCATATTGAATCTAATAACTTACTTTCTGACCATCAATATAGATTTCGATCTTCTCGCTCTACAGCTGATTTGCTAGCAGTAATAACTGATAAGTTTTTTTGTGCATTAGATAAAGGTGGAGAGGTTAAGGCCATCGCTCTTGACATTTCAAAAGCTTTTGATAAAGTTTGGCATACTGGTCTTCTCCATAAGCTTTCTTCTTATGGTGTATCTGGCAACATCTTTAAGATTATTGAATCCTTCCTTTCCCATCGTAGCATAAAAGTTGTCCTCTATGGCAGCACTCTTCTTATTCTGTAACTTCAGGGGTTCCTCAAGGTTCTCTCCTTGGCCCTATACTCTTTTTAATTTACATCAACGATCTTCCAGATATTCTCACATCTAAGGTGGCATTGTTTGCTGACGATACTACCATTTATTCTTGTCGTGATAAGAAGCCAACACACTCTGATTGCTTGGAGGAGGCATTTGAGCTTGAAAAGGAACTCACTTCTGCTACAGCATGGGGCTCACAGTGGCTGGTGAATTTCAATACAGATAAAACTTAATTTTTTTCAGCCAGTCGTTATCGCAATAATTTAGATCTTTCTATATTTATGAATGGTGATGTACTCGATGAGTCATCTACTCTTCATCTTCTAGGATTAACTCTTACTTCCAATCTTTCTTGGAAACCATATATCAAATCAGTTGCAAAATTAGCATCTGCTAAGGTTGCATCTCTTTATCGAGCTCGACACTTTCTTACTCCAGATTCTATTCTCTATCTCTATAAATCTCAAATCCGGCCTTGTATGGAATACTGTTGCCATATCTGGGGCGGATTTTCTGACGATGCCCTTTCTCTTTTAGACAAGGTGCAAAAACGCATTGTAAACATAGTTGGACCTGCTCTTGCAGCCAACCTCCAACCATTATCACATTGTCGTAATGTTGCTTCTCTTTTTCTTTTCTGCAAATTCTATAATGGGCACTGCTCTAAAGAGCTAGCGTCTCTTGCGCCATCTACTAAAATTCATTCTCGTGTTACTTGTTATTCAATTAAGTCTCATCCTTTTTCTGTGACTGTTCCTAAGTGCTCCAAAAATGCTTGTTTATCTAGTTTTTTTCCTCGAACATTAGTTCTTTGGAACTCGCTTCCTTCATCTTGTTTTCCTGATTCATATAATTTGCAATCTTTTAAGTTGTCCGTCAATTGTTATCTTGGTCTACAATCTTCATCTTTTCTCTTTCAGTAACTTCCAACTTTAATTAGTGGCTGCTTGCAGCCTTGTTGGAAATGAAGATCTTAAAAAAAAATTTTTTTTCCTGTTGTAGTAACAGCACTACATTTCGCTGTGTCATATACTAACATTCTGACATCATGGTTTTTATCACCATAAATGATGACTTCTCCAAATTTTTCAATTGTATTCATTCAAAAAATCAAATCAAATTCAAATGGTTTTTCTTTTACAATTAAAGTATTAACCATCTAGGGTATTCCATAATTTTCCAATTCAAATACAATTTCACCTAGCACTTGCACAGTTCCTCCCAAAGTTGTGCTCTTGACTTTTTAAAATAAGGCGATGTGTGGAATTAGCATGAATTACTTTAATGGAGCATCCAGAATCAATTACTACTCTTTGGAGCATTCCATTTATTTTCACTTTTAATGATGGCAAGGCCATTTTTGGGAGAATACTGCATGCCATTATTTCCAAATTCTCTCTTTTCCTTTTAAACTTTGCAATTGTTTGAATCAGACTTGAGCTTGATAATTGTGTAAAAAAGTCTTTCAATTTATCTTGCAGTCCTGTGCACAAAGTTCAAGTTTTCCACAATTGAAACATGTAATTTTGTATGTGTTCCAGACACATCAGTTGTCCGGAAAAGTAGTTTAGCAAACATTACATTATCTAAACCATCTAACTGTTGTGCTTCCTGAGTTACTTGTTCAAGGGTAACAGCAACCTCCACAGCCTTTGCAAATGCAAGTTCTTCAGGTTCCAGTAAGTAATTGGTTGGTTGAAATGTTAAAAACCATGATAAATTGGTTGCGCATCCGGCCATCTCTATCCATAAATTTGCATCCTTCAGTAGCTCTTACTATCCGCCATGAAAATTCTATGAAACTTTGGTTACCTGCTTTTTTTATTGTTGAAAATTAAAAAATTAACAACAAGAATGACTTTGGTTTAAAAAGCTTTGTCTTCACAGGTAACTGAGTCATCTTCTGGGTATGTAGGCAGACATAGATCTTCCAGTGCAGAATAGATTTGTAGTGGCAAATATGTAATGTTACGTCCATTACAGTATAAACTGCTGATGGATACCAGTATTCTGATTGCCATTGAATACTGGTGGTATAACAGCTGAAATAGCTTGTTGCGCCAATAAAAACATAAAGCTTATACACTTCAAAAAAAAATTCAAAATTCAAAAAAATATGATAAATATGACTAATAATTATGGACTATTTTATATACTTTTGATCTCCAAGAAACTGAAATAGAAGAGATCTTGTAAGATATTGTAAGAGATCTTGTAAGAGATCTTGTAAGATATCTTCTACAAAACAATCTAAACAATAACTAGCAACATGGTTTCGTTTCATCTAAATCTTGTTCCAATTAAATTATAACAATCATTAAGTAAAAAACCATTTAAACAATAACGCTTCAGTAGATATCATCTATTTTAACTTGGCAAAAGCTTTAAACTTTCAGTTCAGTTTGCACTAGTAAATTTTTTTAAAAACAGTTTGTTCTATTTCTGCTCTTCTACTAATAAAGGAAACATAAATATTTGGTAAAGCTTCTTTTTCATGGGAGATTCGGGTAGTTTAAAGACTTTATCTTTTTTTTTGGACAATCTTTTGTTCATTGAGTGTAGCATATATGTATGAATGTAATATACTTTTTATTCCACTCATTAAGCAAAAGTAAGAATCATCTACATTAGGTTATCCCAAGAAAAAAATACCTCTCAAGCTTTTTCTATTTTTTAAAGATAGGCTAAAAGTACCAACAAAATCTGTTTAAGTTTTTTTTATCTAAAAATACTGAAAAAATTTGCATAACTTCGTTCATCAAAAAAATGCAGATTTTAGGAAAATATTTTATAAATTGTATTGAAAATATTTTCAGTTTAAAAAGTTAAACATTTTTGAGTTGCTTTTTTGTCCTTATTTATCTTCTTATCATCACTTATCATTATCTAGATAAACAAAGAACTGTGTTATTTGTAATCTAATTGAATGCAGCTTAATTTAGATTATTCAAAATATATGCAACAAACTTTAGATTTTATTACAATTTTTTATTTATCTTGAATTTTACTGTATGATTAAAATTTTGAAGTAATTCATTGATATGAAATTCTGAAATATTTATCTGTGCAAACTTGACTTAATCAAGAAAAACGTTAATTCAGAAAATTAATATAATTTTCTGGTTGACCATTATAAAGCAGGTATTGCATATCTGGGATCAAAATATGTGTTGACAGTATTATTAGTATTAAGTTCGCTATTGCTATTGTTTATATAAAGATAATAAAAAGTTGTATAAGCAAAAACCGCAAGAGAAAACTATGCAGAAGAACAGATACAAATTAAATTATCTTTTCCTATTTCTATATCAATTTTATAAAAGGAAATTTGAAAGTTGATTTTAAATTTTACATAATTGCAGCTGCAGTTTGATAAAGATATCTAAGTACTTCTGTGACACAAATAATAAATATATGTTAAAATAAATAAAGGATAAATAGGATAGTTAGTTTCAACTTAGAAATAAATATTTTCTTTTTTTCTCTATAAATTATTTTTAGATGTTAATTATATTTGTAAAATTACTATTCACAGTGATAAGTTAATTTATGTTATTTTACAATCATTAGTCTGTTCAGAAAAAAAAATTGCTTTAAAGAAACAGTTTTTTACTGTTAAATATAATGGAAATATAACCTATTTTTAAATATAAAAAATTAATTTTTTTATTATATTTGTTTGTAGAACAAATTTTACTTTTTTATTTTTATGTTACATATTTTACTTCATGTTACTTATTTTACATCTTGTTTTGTTTATGTTGTTTTGTTCAAGTACTCTTTATTTTTTTTATGTACTTATATACAATTTGTTTTTTTTTTTTGTTTAGGATATTCAACTTTATGAAAATATTGTATTTCATCCTAGAGTTGAAGTAAATTGTATAAAAGCTACAAATATCAGTTTCATGTGGGAGGTTTAAATTTTTCTGGTTTGATAAAAATGTTTGTTTATTATTTTTTATACTAAGGAAAACCCAGTAACACAAACCTGACAAAGTTCAAAATAAAAGAGACATGAGAGGCATGTAAGACACGAGAGAGGTTTCTAGAGGTTAATGTAAATAAGTGCTTTTGATCTTTTAATATCTTCAAGATGCTTTTATCGGATTTTTAATTTTTTAGATGTTTTAGTCTTTTTTAAGATTAGAAGTATCATAGATATAGATTATGTCTCTAGTTATAATTATGAGTAATTGTAATTATGATATAATATTTATGTAATCATATAAAATTGTAATTATATATAGTAAGTAGTTGTAATTTAAATAAATTTAGTTTTTTAAATTTTAATAGTCAATTACAATCAAAGGTTTTAATTTTCAAAGGACATACAATGTTAAAAACTTGTTTGTTTACAGTTAAATCTTGCAGCTACATTATTGAAAACATTACATATTTTAATGTTACAGTCAGCCATAGTTTTTTGTTTGTGTGTAATATAAAATAATGTTGTGTATAATAACAGTTTTTTCATTAATTGTCCAAACAGTTGTCAACAGCAACATTTTTGTTAAAGCAGTTGTCAATAGCAACAGCATCATTATTGTTTGATATCAATCATGATGATAGTTATTGGAACTTTTCTTTCTTTAATTTTTCAGGCAACTGCTTTAGGAAAAGTATTTCAATTAGTTAGAACTATGATAGTATAGCTTATTAAACCTGGAGTGACTGTCAGGATTGGTGTCAAATATGTATTTATATTTGTTAATAATATGCTATTTTGTCATATTTGTATTTGGATTGAATTAAAATGTATTTGTAGTTCCATAGACTAGATTGGTTGGCATTTTTTTGTTGAGAAAAAGCAAGGGTTTTCTTTTTTTTTTAAATTGTAACAAATATCTACTTCATTTAAAAAAAAAAAAAATTTAAAAAATTGTTTTTAAGTGATTCTCCTTAAAAGACTTGTTTTCATTTTTTTATTTAGTGTATCATTTTATCAGTATTGTATCATATATATTGAAGTTCTTCAATTTTTTATCAAATAATTTCAGTAACTGTTTTTCAAATTAATTCATGTTTAAAAAAAAGTACAATAAAAAATTGTTTTAAGAAACATTTTTTTTGTAAAATACAATAACAATATAAGTAAAAATATTTTTTTTGTTTATATTTTTTAAATTATAAACGTTTTTGAGATATAAACTATTTTCTTGAAATTTTTCTCTAAAATTAAGAAAAAATGTTTGTTTTTTTTTGTTTTTTTTTTGTAATTCACCTCCTCAAGGCCGAGAAGGCCACTATAGATGAGGAGGCTACTTAATAGTAGTTGTAACCCTCTCTCAACTCTATAACTCCGAAACACGAACCTTGAGGAACAAGGCCGCTGCGCGGAGAAACAAGTTGAGCACAGTACTACCAGGGACATGGTGGGGATCGAATTTGGAACCTCTCGCTTGTGAAGCAAGTGCTTTACCACTACCGCTAATAAATACCACTACCGCTACTAAACACCACTACCGCTAATAAATATAACAAAAATTATATATTTCAAGTGATAAATAAACAAAAATAAGGGATAAATAAAGTTAGTTAAAGTTGATTGTTTTAAAAAAGTGAAAATATTAATATTTTTTCCTGACCTAAAATAAAAATGTTTGTATTTGCATTTCTTTCTGCTGCTAATAATAAAGATTTTTTTACTGCAAAGTGTTTGATTTTTTTTTCATTGTAATAAAACACATTGACAAGTTAACTTCAAATGACTTTTTTATAATAATTTTTTTGTTTAAATATTAAAATAGTATTTCAATTTTGATTCCTTTACAGTTTAATTACGTCACTTTAAAAAATTTTCAACCAACCTATTCAGTAATGTGTTTTCTATTGAAGCTAGTGGTTTTTGATAGTCTTTTTTATTTTATGATGATGGTACACACACATTTAAAGTTGTTCAAAAAATTAATTTAAATCACATATAATATGATATAACATGATAATTAGTCTTTTAAATCATCGAAGTTTTTTTTTAGTTTGAAAAAGATCACTCAAAAGAATATTCAAAGGTTTTTAAATTTTTTGAGCCAACATTAAACATTCCTGCAAGTGCAATAGGTGTTGGAACATGGAAGTTTCATTTTACAGTAAAATTTTAATTATTGTCTGATTAATGTGTATTTATATTTGTCATAAATTGTTTTTCAAGAATTTTTTATTTTGCTAGTTTTTATTTTGCTATTTTTTTATTATCAAATTTAAATAGAATAGAATGTGTTTGTGAGTATCTGCGTGTGTGTATTTATATATATATATATATATATATATATATATATATATATATATATATATATATATATATATATATATATATATATATATAATAATGATATAACAATGATAATAAAAGTAATAACAAAAATAGTAATAATAATAATGATAATAAAAATAAGATAGAGCTGTGGCATAAAGCGGAGCTGACCAAATGAATATGGTCAACTATGACAGCTATTTAAAGTTTTATACTGTTTTCACATAGACATCGTAAATGTTTTTAAATGAATTAATAGTTTTTGATGACAGTTATTTTGAGCTGTTTGATTCTTTGTTCCTTATTTCTCCTAACTGCACCTGCTGGCCCAGGACAATTACCATATTGGGACTTGTTTGGTTGGTGGATCCAGGATGCAGTATTTAGACCAGTACTTTCCTTAAAGTACCAAATTGCATCCGTGTGCTATGTCCTTTGGCTAATTGGATATTTAGTAGGCCTAGTCGATCTTCATACTTTTTCCCCTTAATGAATGGCATAACTTGGTGGCTCTTCTTTGTACTCATTCAATAATTTTTTCATCAACTTTGTTAATAGGAACCCGTGCTGCTTTCCATACTCAAAGTGAGGTCTCATAAACGCGGTATAAAATGTTTTAAACATTGATGAGTGAGAGTATCTAAATGTTTGCTTGAATGAAGCTAGTGCTGCAATAGCTTTAACTGCTGCATTAACTTTAACTGCTGCATGTTTTGATTGGGTTGACCATTTTAGATCACTAGTTATTAAAATTACCAACCAAGATCTTGCTCTTGGTTGGTAAACAATAAGTATGTGGGGATATTATTTTGATTTTGTATGCTAAATTTGTGATCATAGATTTTGTTTGGGCGATTTTATATATATATTTATATACGCGTGTGTTTATATAAATATATATATATATATATATATATATATATATATATATAAATATATATATATGTATATATATATATATATATATTATATGTATACATAAATGTTTTATTTATTTTAGGTTTATTTGGATACTCAGAATGTTTTCAGAAATTATACAAACACTCTGCGTATTAATAGAGGAGGATTAAAAGCAATCATTAGGAATAATGGTGTTCGTTTCATCAATTTTAATCTAAAAAGTTCTATTCTCTTAATTAGTGATTCATTTGACCAAGACAAACCAGATGAGAAAACTTATTTAAGGTTTGCCTATGAGAATATTGTTTTTTATTTGCTATTTGGTGATATATATATATATATATATATATATATATATATATATATATATATATATATATATATATATATATATATATATATTAGGGTGTCCCAAAAAATGATGAAAATTTGAAAATCAAAAGACTATGCCCTCCAAACTATATGATTTAATCTATAAAGATAGAATATATAAAAAATTTTGATCCAAAGTTAGCAACTTTGCTAGATGTGTAATTATAAATTCAGAGAGGTTTATATTAGTTTACGTTTTTACGCGCATATTACTGAGACAATTTTCCTTTATTAAATATAAAAAACACCAACCTACAAATTTATTTTGCATAATTAAATAATGAAATAGCAATCGTTACAGTGAGAATAAAGGAATGACAATGTTAAACGCCTTTTTTTATTAAATTAAAAGCATTGGAAAACAGTTATAAAGTATATGCTTTTGTGAGTTGATCTTTTGGCATTTTGGCTTGTAATTTTTTTTAATGATTTTTTGCAATAAGCATTATATTTTGCTTTTGATCATCATTTGTAGATGCCTTCACAAAGCGTTGTATAAGTTTCTTATATAACGCTTTGTGAAGCATTGTATAAGAAACTTATACTTATAATGTTTCTTTATACTTATAATGTTTCTTTCTGCACAGTCATTAGTAGTAGAGAGGTATTTAACAAATAAACAGAACTTACAAAAACTTTCAGTGTTATCCCAAGATTTTATTCCACCGTAAACTCATGTTCAAATTCGCTTTTTGAAATTCCAATAATTTTAAAAAGATACCAAGACTCTGGACCAACCAGATGAGATATTGCTATTTCTAAATTAAGAACTGGAATAATTTCAGGATACCCAATATGGATTGTAGGCATAAGAAATTTAAGTTGGTTATTAATCATTTTTATTTTTTCATTGTCTTCAATGCTACGATCTCCAATTGCTAACACAACCAGCTGAGGAGTTTGAAGAGCATCTTTTGTAAGAGTGTACAACACTGAATCAACTTCTAGGTCATCCCAACTCATTTTTACAATATTATTTAGAGTGTTCTACTTTTTTTTTAACTTTAAATATAATGTTCTATGGGGACCTTTTGTCTTTCTTGTGAGTACTTCCATGAAGTGAGACATATGCAGCTCATATATGTGATGCGTGGATAACAACCATATTAAAGGGTGGTTAAGTTTTATGCTCAGCAATTGAATTGCTTTAGCATATTTCCCCGTGTTACTACTTGTTGTATTGCAGCAGCAAGCAAACAGTTGATTATTACACTCGTAATATTCTAATAATTTTGTTACTTCAATTGCCTGGCATGCTCCAGTCCCATTTTTTAATTGGACATTGCCAAGCAATATATCATCACAATCTGGAGCATCTGGAGAACTAACACTCACAGCCAATCTGTCATAAACAACAGATATTTGAAGGTCTTCTGAAATTTCTTTAACTAGTTTAGTGTTAAAATGTAGAACTAGTATTTTATCTTTTAGTAAATCAATTATTTGTTTTCTTAGAAGGTCCCCTGTTGACTGAAAACCGTTTTGTGTGAACAGAAGACCTAGAGATGTTTATTTCTTTAAAATTAACATTAGATGTGGAAAAAATGTCAGACATAATTGCGGTCTGAGGTCATATTCCAATGTTATAACTTGCTGCCACTATTGATGTTGCTTCAATAAGCTCATCAGGAGTATGCTCTATGTTTATTTTAGTCATTTTTTTTTATCTAAGAGTGTTATATAATATATAAATAGATAAATTCTTTATTTAAATTTGTTGTTGAATTAATATGCCTCCAATAATAATAAAGTTGTTTTGGAAATAAAATAAATACTTAATTATAAATTTAAATTATTTTTAATGACATAGCAGTTCACAATTACCTTTTTTTTTCCTTCATAAGATTTTTGTCCAATTCATCATCTGTTAAAGAGTCAAATTTGCAGTCGGCTGTTTCAAATTCATCCAAATTTTCACTGCATATTGATATACTACTATCCTGGCCCCCCAGGCTTTCTTGGACTCTATGAATCTCTTTTTGTTTTTGTTTGTCTATAGTTAGAAATCTTAGTCTCCTCTTCTTAGTTCTAGCTTTGTAAGCTGCACCATCTTTTTCTCCAATGAACATTTTCCTTTGCTTCATTTGGTTTTTAAAGAGTTTTAGATCATTTTCAACTACTTCTAGATCATTATTAGCTGCTCTTATTTTCCCAAATCTATTTTTGAAATATTAAAAAGATTACTTAACTTGAACTGAAATTCTTCTACTAGAATGTTATGTTTTGTTTTATCTTTAAACACAAGTGATTTCATTTTTAGCATTTTAGTGTATTTTTTAATTTTCTTCTTTAATTTGTTTTGTTTTAGTTTGTAAATAATAAAAAATTTTTTTTTATCAATAAAGTTGAGCTAACAAAAAACAAGTGCGAACTGAAAAAATATTCATTATAATAAAGGTATTTACCTTACTTGAGCTCCTTTCTGAATATAATCTCCAAAACCTGCTTTGATCCATACAGAAGTAACTTACAGCAACAACACAATTTGATCCATACAGCAACAACACAATTGATCCCGAAATGATTGACACAAACTTCTTCAAAACACATGTTCAAATACAAGACGTTTTTGTGGACACACAATGTGAAGCTTTGGCGGCCTGAACCTGTAGCTTTTTTCAGAGTTGAAAAATAGGTAGTATCTCAACACATTTCTTTCAGAAGGGAGTTGGTTTGTGGGCAATTTGTTTATAAGATAATTAAGAAGGCAAACAGTTCTTCTAGAACTAATAGAGCAGTTGTATTTTCTCTTTGCACCTTGCTTTATTTTCGTTTTTGAACATTCCATGTTAAAAACAAATAAAAATTGATATTGTGAACACTTCTGCACTAGTTAAAATTATTTAACAAGTAAATCTATTTGAAAAATTTATAAACATTCTTAAGTTTATCTAATAAATCTTTCTGTATGATTTTATCAACAATGCTTTTTCATAATAACTATTACAAAAGCAAAAGTAATAAAAATACAGAAAAAATTGCTATATCTAAATCCAAAAAAAATATATATATATATATGTATATATACATATATATATATATATATTTGTATACGTATATATTATATATATATATATATATATATATATATATATATATATATATATATATATATATATAAATAAATAAATATATATATATATATAATATTTATGTAGAAATCAAACTACATGGTTTTTAACAACAGCAAAAGTGAAAGCAAACAAATTTAAATAGCTTTAAAACACAACAGTCTGCTTGAATGTTCAGAAAAGGTTTTGAAAGTTTTTACTTCAATCAAAGTTTTAAAATTAATATTAGAAAAGAATCATGTTGAACATATAAATTTAAAAAAGTAAAATTTATTTTTAAAAGATTTATTTACAATTCAGTATTTGTCTATGAAACCAATGCATCACATACAAAGCAATTCTTTTGTTTTTATATACACAAAAAAGTTATCATACAAAATTGCAACATTATTTAACTCATTTGGGTTCTTATTGCCTAATCCTTATTGCATCAATGTTATTATGCACCAATTATGAACTCAAATGAGATGGTATAATTCTGGACATGATATAACCATAAATATAAAATCATAAATCATAATCATAAAATTATTTTCATAAGAACCTCATGTTGGCAGTGAAGTTATACACAGTCTTTACAGATACCATGAACTTGTTGAATTTTCAACCACTAGTGTATTAAAGTGCAATATAAAATAAAAATAACTATTTTGTTAACAAGTAGTTTTGTCAGCAGTAGAATCAATCAAAATCTCTAGAATCTTTGTCATCGCAAATTTTTGTACTGAAGTTGTCCAGTGGAAGAAAATACCCACTCAGCCCTCTAAGGTTCTTTAGTCAAATCCAGTGTATCTGACTCAACTGATGCTTGATTCTAGAGCAAGATTCATAAAAATAAACAGATCCACGCATATGTAATGTTCAACTTTGTCTTGTTTAATGAGATTATTAAAGATTTTCTAGTCTTTAAAACTAAACTTTTGAGATGAAGGTTTAGTAATCTAAGAATAATAACCTTAATGTTCAGACCTTTTTTCTTAGCATCCAGACTTTTTTCACTGATTTTTTACAATATTAAATAGACATATGCTCTCTAAAAATTAAACTTGGTGACAAAATAGTACCATTATAATAAAATTCTTCTTCTCTTAAATTTTATGCTTAAACTGTTTAATAGACTTGTATAACTTCTATAAAATAGAGAAGAGATTAGTGATGAATGAAGATATTTTGTAAAATTTGCATCATAAGAAAAATAAGTTAAATGCAATCAATAAATTCTGATGCCATATATTAAGGACATAACATCTTAAAAATTTATAGTATAACATGTTAAAAATTTCCTTCACAGAATTAAACACTTCATGCATATTTACAATTAATTTAACATTCAAAAAAAGAATTCGCACAGCTTAGTGTTTTTCTTGAACTTAAAAATGAAAAGAATTGTTGTCTGGCAAAAACCATTTGCAAAAAAGAGAAGAAAAAAAAGCACTGTTTTCTTCCTCAAACATTGGAATGCTCTAGAATTCTCTCCGGCCTCTTCTTACTTGTTAACTATCTTTTTTTCTGTTTCTGCAACAAAGTAATCTACAAGATTGTAATCTACAAGATTGTAATCTACAACATTGTAATCTACAACATTGTAATCTACAACATAATAATCTACAATAAATTTTTTTTTCTGTTAACTCCAAGCTTAATCAGTGGTTGCTTGAAGTTTTGTTGAGAGTAAATTAGTTGAAACAAAATATTTTAAAATGCTTTAAAATTTCTCCAGATGATGACTTTAGATGCAGAAATACAAAAAGAAAAAGAATAATGAAAAAAATATTTATATATACATAAAATATATTATTTATTTTTACTCAATGATTTCATGCAAACACACACAGATCACACTATGCGTTTGTTGAGAAAAATGACAAACTTATCTTCAGATTTCAGGGTTGTGTGAGGTCTTCCACTCTGAGACTTGTTGCTGTTGAAAATAGTTTTTATAAACTGTTTAATTGTGTTGTGTATAGACGACCTTGGTATTTTTAGTTTTATGTCAAAAAAAGTTGCCTTTGGAAGAAGCAATGGGAGTTTTATTTTTCTTGCAATCAAGGTTTGCTTTTGGTTTCAAAATGTAATTGGAAGTTAAAGTTTAATCAATTAGTTTAGATTTTATGAATTTATGTACTCACCTTATGCTTAAAAAAAATCCAGTATACACAACATAAAAGGACAACTTATAACATTTCAGAAACAATGTTTAACTTTTTTATTTAAATGGAAGCACACAGCTTTAAATGATTTTGCAAAACGTTAAATGTCTATATTTTAACAAAATTCATTACTTTGGTTTTATACAAACATGATAACTGCAAATTTATGATATAGTTTTAATGAAATCTACAGACGGCAAATTACTTTTAACACTAGTAATAAGATTTTTGATGATTGCTAAAATATGCTAAAAACACTTGTTGCGTTCGATTGCAAATTTCATTTTGATTGTTCAAGTGTCTATTAGAAAACTTTTAATTTACAACTGGGAATATATATATATATATATATATATATATATATATATATATATATATATATATATATATATATATATATATATATATATATATATATATATACATACAGTATGCAAAAAAAATAATCATACACTTAAAAAAAATCATAATTTTAAAGGTTGCATCAAAAAAATGAGTTGTCTAATAAAATATTTAAAATGTTTTTTTAGATATCTTATCAAGTATTGTTTTAAGAATTTATTTGTGTATTGGTGAACTAATTGCTTTTCAAACCTTTTGAATTTTACACAATTGATCTAATGATGTATAAAATTGACAAAAATAAAAAAATGTCAAATTGATCAAATTCCATGGAAATTAGTATCAAGTGGGGCCTTCTTTAGCCTTGATGGCTTTATCTAGAAGATTTGGCTGAGTTGATCAAATTTTAGGTCTCTTCTGTTATTATATTATCCCATGCCCTCATTATAGTTTCTTTCAAGTTGTCTTTGCATCTAAATGCTCAGTCGCCAATTTTTCTATCCAAAATATACCACCAATTTTCTATTGGATTCAAGTCCAGACTTTGAGATGGGCATTCCGAAACATTGATGTCATTTATGTCAATGTATACCTTTGTTTTCTGAGCGGTATGTTTTGGATTGTTATCCTGCTGGAGTATGAAATTGCTTCCCATTCTCAATTTTTAAGTATATCGTTGCAAGTTAGCTTTGAGAATTTCACAATCTATTTGTCATCAATAAATGTAAATTTCCCCACTTCTTTTCAATTCATACTACTCCAAACCATCACGTTTTCTTCTTCATGCATTACACTACCTCTCAAACAACTCAATTTATAAGCTTTTCTTCTTTTTTGCCACACTTTTTGGACTCCATTCGATGAGACAAGATTGCATTTTGACTGACCACAAAATTTTTTTCCGATATGATATCAGTATTTTTAAGTACTTTGATAAAAATTCCAATTGACGTTTCATTTGTTTAGAAGTTAAAAAAAGTTTATTTCGAACCACTCTACCTCTATATCCTTGTTCTCTTATACAATTTCTGATTGTTTGAGGAGATTGTTTGAGGAGTCACTGTGATGTTATGATCTTCTTGAATTTTTAAAACTAATTTAAATAATTAAACAATGCTGCCAAAGCAAATCTATTTATCTTCACATTAATGATGACTTTAATGGTATTTTGATCAATTGCACTTGTGGTCTTGCGTTTTCGTCCTCTACCAGCCATACTAACAACGGTTCCAATCAGATTATGCTTCTTAACAATTGAGAAAAGGAAGTTATGCTTTGACAAAAATAACATCAGTGTTTTGGAATGGCATGGGACAATATAATAACAGAAGAGACCCAAAATTTGATCAACTCAGCCAATTCTTCTAGATGAAGCCATCAAGGCTAAAGAAGGCCCCACTTGATACTAATTTCCATGGAATTTGATCAATTTGACATTTTTTTATTTTTGTCAATTTTATGCATCATTAGATCAATTGTGTAAAATTCAAAAGGTTTGAAAAGCAATTAGTTCACCAATACACAAATAAATTCTTAAAACAATACTTGATAAGATATCTAAAAAAAACTTTTAAATATTTTAATGGACAACTCATTTTTTTGATGCAATCTTTAAAATTATGATTTTTTTTTAAGTGTACAATTATTTTTTTTGCATACTGTATATATATATATATATATATATATATATATATATATATATATATATATATATATATATATATATATATATATATATATATATATATATATATATATATATATATATATATATATATATATGTATATATCCTAACTATTGTTTATAGTTGTATACTGTATAACATATTATGTGTATGAATATAATAGTTAATAAAGAAATTTATGTGTTATTTAAAAAATAATTACTGAATTTTAGTTCTTTTTTGTTTATTCAAGGTACACCTGGCAGTGTTATACTGAAAAGTATACAAATTGCTTCAAGTCAGGTTTTCCATCTCAGAATTTAAATGGAAGTTGGTTGATCTTCTTTCCCTACGAGTTAGTTGAATCTTCAAAAAGATTTTTATTTATTTTGACTGTTGAAAAAGATGGCTTACCACCTGCTGAAGATACCATTTTATTTAAAGTGGATACTCGAGTTAAATTGCAGTAGGAATTTGTTTTCTAAACTTTTAAAAAATTTTTATTTTATTTTATCATGCATTAACGACTTTTTATTAAGATTATAAGGAAAAGTTAATAAGTTTTAGACTTATTAACTTTTCCTATAATCTTTAAGATTATTTAGCTTAGAAAAGATTGATGTACTATGGGTGTACTATGGGTGTCCTACAAAAAGGTGTGTACTATGTGGGCAATAAATAACAATTGTTTATCGTTGTCATAAAAAAATAAAAAGATGTGCGTGCATCTCAATAATACAAAAAGATTAAAAATATTTTAAATATTTTAAATTTGGCATGGTAAAATCAGGAATAATAGAAAAAGAAAACTGTAATCTAGAAGGGTTATTGTCAGACATTTAATTATTAAATTAAATGTTAACCTAACTTAATTGTACTAGCTGATTGCTTGTGTAATGATTATTTAATAATGAATAAGACTGTCAATTGTGAAAGCTTGTTCCCATGACCAAAGCTCTTAGGTGGAACTGCAGAATTTTTACAAAATTTTTTTTACAAACAAATATAAGTTTTAAAAAATTTTTTTAAACTCTTTTTCAGAAATATTTAAAAATAGAAATAATATTTTCAAATCTATCATTAGTTCAAATTGGCTTTTAACTGTTAAATATTGTAAAGTTCAATTGTAAAGTCATTCAATTTAAAGATTACCTCAAATTAGCACTAGCAGTGAATCAGTCACAATGGAATTTAAATCAAAATTTAGGTAAATGCTAGGGATGTACTGGAATTCCATTTTGTGACTTTTAGGTCATTCATTAGGTCAGGTCGGTCCGGCAGGAATGCCAGAATCATTATTCAGTATCCTGAAGACCAAGAATAAAAGTTTTGATATGGATACATTTCTTGTTACATGTAGAACATAAATAACTCTAGGAGTTTTCATCAGTTTTGATTTTTTATTAGTTATTCTAATTTTAAAAAAAAGCACAAGTATGCCGTCATAGGCAACTATTGCTCCTATGATGGGATAGGGGAGGATGGGGCTGGTTAGCATCAAGGGTAACATGACAATTTTATTTAACCTAGAGTCTTCCATCAGAAATGCCAGAAATTATGTGCAATCATCCTAATTTACCATTTTGTGCTACACAGCAGCAGTGTAGAGTTTCGCGAATGCGCATAAGAGATTTTTCATTTTATGTATTTTTGAACTGAAAAATTTTTAGTAACCTAAAAATTCTTTTTTACTTCACTAACAAATAAGTTGTTTTTATGGAAAAAAAAAAGTTTTCCCAACTCGTCAATTATGCAACACACTTAACTCGTCAGTATGCCATCATAGGAAGAAGTTATCATTTTCATTTAAACAAACCCTGTCTGCTTTGTTCAAAAGATAAAATTAAATAAGTATTCCACTAAATGCACAAAACTTGGATATAAAATGCATGAAAATTTTATTTCTACACAGTTAATAATAAAATCACAATCTTAAATATATTAAGGGATTAAAAATACAACAGCACATCTCAAAATTTTTGTTGATTATAAAAGCAATGTTTGTGCATAAGGGACTTATTTTTACTAAAGCTAATATAAAGTCAGTATAGACATGTAGGTTTAATCATTTTTTTGCCATAACCAATATTTATGAAATTATGATCAAGTTTATGAAATAAGTTAAAAATTAAATAAATATAGTTCTTGTTCCGGCCGGAACTCAAAATTTCCAATCCAGTACACCCCTAGTAAATGTATAAAAATTATCTAATAATTGTTGTTATATAAAATATGTATATATGAAATAAAAATTAAAATTATAAAAAATTAAAATAAAGAAAGGAGGAATATTTTTGAAGATAATTATTACACCTCCAATTTTATATAAAATGTGTATGTTGTAAATCCCCAATTTCCCTAAACTTTGAAAAAACCATTTATATCTATTGCTAACTATTTAAACACTGTCTTTAAATTCTTCT
The DNA here is from genome assembly GCF_038396675.1 of Hydra vulgaris. NCBI lineage: Eukaryota > Metazoa > Cnidaria > Hydrozoa > Anthoathecata > Hydridae > Hydra > Hydra vulgaris. Next base: position 26,208,938 of record NC_088929.1, read on the forward strand.
TAAACTATAACATTTAATTTTTTACATCTTTTATCATATTTCAAAAAAAACTTCAATTTATAAAATCTTAAAGTTAAATCAATATAAACTTGAGGTAAATTAGTCATAATAAAATGTTACCTTAATTAAGAGATAACTGTGGTTAAATGTAAATTTTATGTAAGCTTAATTAGAAAAACAGGTTTTTAATTTTAACTGTGATTACATTAGTAATTCCAATTGTTTTTTTTTTTTCAACATCTTCAATTACAACAAGGTTGTGTGCAACCACTTTAAGAGTTAGAAGTTTCTGAAATATAGGAAGATTTAGATTATTGCGATAACGATTAACTGAAAAAAATTGAGTTTTATCTGAGTTAAAATTCACCAGCCACTGAGAGCCCCATGCTGTAGCAGAAGTGAGATCCTTTTCAAGCTTAAATGCCCTTCCAAGCAATCAGAGAATGTTGGCTTCTTATCAAGACAAGAATAAATGGTAGTATCATCAGCAAACAATGCCATTTTAGATGTGAGATTTTCTGGGAGATTTTTAATGTAAATTTAAAAGAGTATAGGGCCAATGATAACCTTAATGCCCTGAAATTACAAGATTTATATCTTGTAACTTCTTAAAGAGTGCTGTCCATTGAGGACAACTTTTATATTGCAATTGGTAAGGAAGGATTCATTTATTTTAAAGATGTTATCTGATACACCGTTAGATGAAGCTTATAGAGAAGACCAGCATGCCAAACTTTATCAAAGGCTTTAAAAATGTTGAGAGCAATAATTTTAATTTTTCCACATCTAATGTACAATAAAGCCTATCAGTTATTACTGTAAACAAATCAGTAACTGAACAAAAAGAACAAAATCCATATTGATGATTGGAAAGTAAGTTATTAGATTCAAGATGAGATAATAAGTGTTTGTTAATTAAAGATTCAAAAACCTTGCTATGATAGTAAAAAGACTAATTGGACGGTAGTTGGAAGAGTTGGAATTGCTCTACAGAATTTTTGAAAACAGGAATAACAAATGCTGCGTTCCAGCAGGCTGGAAAACAAGACTCTGATAAGCACTTGTTATATAGTTTTGAAAGTATAGACAACAACTCAGAGAACACTTTAACAGGTATGTTGTCCAAAAACTTTAACAGATATGTTGTCCAGGCCACAAGCTATAGAAGAGTCAAGTATGTAATTCCTTTAGATACAAAAGCTGGAGTGATACAAACATCAAGCAATGGATCAACCTGTTATATTGGCTATATCAGGTAGAACCCTACTAGTGGAATCAAGAGATGATATTGATGAGAATTTGCCCTTATTATAGATACTGTTAAAGATTCTCCAGAAGTCACGAGAGCCTATTTTCTGAGATGAAATTTTAAATTTTGTGACCTGAGAATAGCCAGCTTTGGCATTAGACAAAACATTTTTACAATGGTTTTTAGCAATAGTAAACAGATGTCTTTTTTCTGGGGAAGTGTTTTGCTGATAGATATGAAAGCAATGGCTACGATTGGAAATTGCAACAATACAATTATAGGAAAACCCTGGAGAAGAGTGAGGCTTGACTTAGAATTGTGGAGAAGGAATTAAAAATTCCATGCCAGCCTGAATCCAAGAAGTTACGTAAGAAGCACATTTGTCAGCAGAAAGATGAAAGATTTCTACCCAAGGACCATCATGAAAAAAATTATGGAAAAAGTCCCAGTCAGCGTTAAGGTAGTTGTAAGAGGTATAATGATAGGGGGATTCTGATGATGAAGAAGAATGAGATAATAGTTTTAAAAAGATCAAACCGTGATCAGAAGCACCTAAGGGTAAATGTGGGGAATTTAGCACTGACTAGGATCAGAAACAAGACTTAAGTCAAGTAGAGAAAGTAAATGATTCGTAATGTCTGGGAAGCGAGATGAAAATTTGACTATTTGAGTTAGAGATTGAGAAAGGCAAAAGTTGTGGACCTCAGCGCCTGCAGAGTCGCTGACACAAGAGTGAAACCATTCAGTGAGATGAGCATTAAACTCACCAACAACAATGATATTAGCTGAAGGATAAAGAGAAAGGACTAGGTCAATTTGATCAGAAATCATAATCAGATCACAAGATGAAACAGCTGAGCTAAATATAGTCTCACAAAGAGCAAGTAGATCTGGTGAATTTTGCAAGAGATAAGACTTAATAGAAGAAAAATTACTTCAAAGACCATGAATATTAGTGGATGATAGATTTAGAGAACTTGGTGACGGCAATAGTTTTTTATGTTTTATAATTACTTTAGTCATTTTTTAAATGTGTTAAAGAATCTGACTTTAAGCACAGATAGTACTCAGTACACTATCTAATAATCTAAGCAATTGCCTCACTGTTAATAAACCCTAAGCCGTAACAAAAGGCTCTAAATGTGGTCTTGACAATGCACATCAAAAGTATGAACAGGGACACCATCCATGCGCAACCTGGCCCAGTTAGTTCTCTATACTTTACAGCTATTGATGAAATCAGCCTCTTTGAAAGCTACCACAGAGAGACAATGTATTATAAATGTACCTACGCCAGCCTAATAGATAAAGATAGACTGTAAGGCTGGTCAACAAATAGAATCTGTTTACCGCTTAAGTCTTTGTCTAGGAGGCCTTCTACAAGACATTAGCCGGATGTATTTAATGTCTGCCTAAGATGAGTATTTTTATTGGGATACCATCTCTAGTCCATCTCTTACCAAGTCAGGTCAGGTTATCTTGATTATAAGTAGCAAGATAACCTGACCTGACTTGTATTTACATATTAGTAGCTATGCTTGTGTTTATATTTAGTAACTTTACTTGCGCTTTTATATTAGTAAAAACGCTTGTGGTTGTTGATTAGTAATTTCATATCCATGATTTATTAGGATTAATTATTTTATCTAAACAATGGAGTAAGGTCATACAATCAGAAGTAGCCACACTCCATTAAATCTCAGAAAATAAAGTAAAAGTGAATCATGGCTGTCTGAATAACTTTTAAGTTCACTTATTTGAATGTTATCAACACATCAATCTTAACCTCAACACAATCTTAAGTTTATTTAATTAAGAATAAGTTTACTGAATTAAGTTAATTGGATGCATTCAAAATCTAAATAAATTGTATTGATTTTTGAACCTTTCTCTGAAAGTTTATAAACAAAAAACTCTTAAAAGCTCTAGTTTTATATGTCTACTATCTCCTTTAGAATGTATATATCTCCTCTAGTTCTTAATGTCTACCAGCTCCTTCAGAATGTATACATCTCCTCTAGTTCTTAATGTCTACTATCTCCTTCAGATCACTTGTAACATTACCTTCACTTTCCTTAAATTTTTTTTTTCTAATTTAATTGTATTAAATCTGCAGTATAAAGGCTGAAATCAAGCTTAAGATTCTTTTTTTTTCTTTTTTGAACTTTAAGCCAAAATAAATTTCCATTTATCTTGGCTATACACATGTTATGTTAGAATATTCCAAAAAGTAGTTTTTAGCTTTTTAATTCTTTGGCTGTTTTTATTTTTATAAAATTAAATTTTCCATTTATTTAAATTTTTAGAAATTTTGTTAACAATGATTTGGATAGTAAAAAAAATTTGGTACTTTCATAAAAAAGTACTTTAAAAACCTTGCTAACACATAAAAAAAGTACTTTGAAAAAAAAAAGAAATTGATATTTCAAAATGAATTACAAAAAACGCTTTATTTAGTCAACTTGTAATCTAGTTTTATGATTAAACTTTATCTTTTTAAAACTTTATTGTTGCTCCAAATTTAAAATAATGACTTAATATATTTTGAACAAATCATAATTGATAAATTTATTAGAAAACATAATCAAATTTGTTGCTGTAAGAAAAATGTAAACAAGAGCAATTTAAATATTAAAATTAAGTAGGAAATTTATATATAATATTTAAATATTTAGTTATGCAACTTTACACTTATTTCATCCCTAGTTTTTCATTATGCTATCTTCATTAAAAAAAAATTTGCTCATTTCTTTATTAAAGTAAAGATGTACATTTTTTTAAAATGTGAATAAGTAAATTTTTTTAAACTATGAAAAAAGTCTTGAACTTTTTAAGTCAACAAATGTCTTGAAGTATTCTTCAATATTCATTACTGTGATTTTAACAATAAAATGACAGCTTTAATAATTTTACTTTTATCTAAAGAAATGTTTAATATATTTTATATATTACCAAAGTATTTATAGCAACTGGACTGGATAGTTTAACAATTATCAACTTAAAAAATTAAAACATAACTATTTGCCAAACTTAAAACCTACCACAATAAGTGAGAAGTTAAATGTTTAGAGTGCTTTAAACTTAAAGAAGAAAAGCATACCTTGTATAGTTTATTATCTGAGATAATTTATAAAAAAACAAAGAATGCTTGCTTTCTTTTACAAAATCATTTACTCAATTATTCAAACTAATGATGATGTCATTTTTGTTGTGCAAGCCAAAATGATTTTGTTATTTTTTTTGTGCCAGCCAACATTGCACTGATCAAATCATTTGATTGAAAAGAAAATATAATGGTTTTACATTTGTATTAAACTTTCAATTCAATTGTTTTATTGCCTACTAGTATAGGCCTTAGTAACCAAATGTATAACTTTAGAAACAAAGTGAAGAATTAAACTTTTTTTTAAACCTTAACAAAGCATAAAAGTTACACACAGCATTTGTATACTATTATTTAAATATCAATTTTTTATTTATACTAAAATCTATCAAAAATTCTTCAATATTCATTACTGTGATTTTAACAACAATAAAATGGCAGCTTTAATGATTTTGCTTTTATCTAAAGAATGTTTAATATATAAAAAATGTTTAATATATTGCTATAAATACCAAGGTATTTATAGCAACTGTACTGGATAGTTTAACAATTATCAATTTAAAAAAATAAAACGAAACTATTTCCCAAACTTAAAACCTATCACAATAGGTGAGAAGTTAAATGTTCAGAGTGCTTTAAACTTAAAGAAGAATGGCATACTATCTCGTATAGTTTATTATCTGAGATAATTTATAAACTTTATAAAATTATTATAATTTATAACAAACAAAGTTAAACAAAGGTAAACAAAGAATGCTTACTTTCTTTTACAAAATCATTTATTCAATTATTCAAACTAATGATATTGTCATTTTTGTTGTGTAAGCCAAAATGATTTTGTTATTTTTTTTGTGCAAGCCAACATTGCACTGATCAAATCATTTGATTGAAAAGAAAATATAATGGTTTTACATTTGTATTAAACTTTCAATTCAATTGTTTTATTGCCTACTAGTATAGGCCTTAGTAACCAAATGTATAACTTTAGAAACAAAGTGAAGAATTAAACTTTTTTTTAAACCTTAACAAAGCATAAAAGTTACACACAGCATTTGTATACTATTATTTAAATATCAATTTTTTATTTATACTAAAATCTATCAAAAATTCTTCAATATTCATTACTGTGATTTTAACAACAATAAAATGGCAGCTTTAATGATTTTGCTTTTATCTAAAGAATGTTTAATATATAAAAAATGTTTAATATATTGCTATAAATACCAAGGTATTTATAGCAACTGTACTGGATAGTTTAACAATTATCAATTTAAAAAAATAAAACGAAACTATTTCCCAAACTTAAAACCTATCACAATAGGTGAGAAGTTAAATGTTCAGAGTGCTTTAAACTTAAAGAAGAATGGCATACTATCTCGTATAGTTTATTATCTGAGATAATTTATAAACTTTATAAAATTATTATAATTTATAACAAACAAAGTTAAACAAAGGTAAACAAAGAATGCTTACTTTCTTTTACAAAATCATTTATTCAATTATTCAAACTAATGATATTGTCATTTTTGTTGTGTAAGCCAAAATGATTTTGTTATTTTTTTTGTGCAAGCCAACATTGTACTGATCAAATCATTTGATTGAAAAGAAAATATAATGGTTTTACATTTGTATTAAACTTTCAACTCAATTGTTTTATTGCCTACTTTAGTATAGGCCTTAGTAACCAAATGTATAACTTTAGAAACAAATTGAAGAATTAAATTTTTTTTTAAACCTTTACAAAGCATAAAAGTTACACACAGCGTTTGTATACTAATATTTAAATATCAATTTTTTATTTATACTAAAATCTATCAAAAATTTTAGCGTCTATACATCCTTCAATAAAGTTTCCTCATAAATTTATAGATTAGCTAATTACTTACTATAAAAACAGCATTATATGTTTAAAAAGGAGTAATTAAGTCTTTGTTAATAAATTTTCTAACTACACATACAATCTTAGTTGAAATTCAAAAGACTTAAATCATTGTAGTGTAGGGAAACTATCTTACTTAAGTTAATGCGATACAAGATGTGAAATCTGCTATTCAAATAAAATAAGAGTTTTTCTAAATAAATGCTTGACAATTTAGTGTTTTTAACTTTTATTTTGTCTTTACTTTTTAGATGTCTTTTTATTACTCTTATTCTTTTTTTAGTCCTTTTTTTTCTTATTGAAGTTTTTCTCTCAAACACTTACCTAATAAGTTCTTTTTATTTTCGCTTAAATTTTTTTTAATTTAAAAATCACTAACCGCTTGGAGTTTGTATTCAAAAAATAGTTATCAATTTTTTTTATTACCAAATAATTTATGATTTTAGAACTTCCATTATGTGTGATACATGTGAAGAAAATGGATATTCTTCATTTGCTAAGATGAAGTTTCATGTTGTCTGTGCTGAATGCAAGGGTAAAGAAGTTACATACTTTTGGAGTGTAAAATTTAGATATGAAAATTCACCTCTGCTTACAAATTTCCAAAAATGTATGCCAACTTCCTGGCCTGCAGCCTTGTTAAAAAATTATGATGGATTGTTTGCACCTGCTAACTTGTTTCCTCTTGCTGTTAAAACTGCTTTATCAAATCAAATCATTGATTCACGCTGTATTAATTATATGCCAGTCTCTAGTTCTGATCAGAGCTGTTCTCAAATAAACTTTGTCAATGAAGCTTGTTTAAAATCAAATCAAGCAGTCAGATCCAATTTCTTATATTCTATGAAAAAAATGTATAAAGCAAAAGGTTCTACTATTTTTAATAAAGAAAGTTTAACTCTCAACACGATTTCTTGGACTAAAGAAAGTGTAGTTAACACTATTAATACTGACCAAAAGAAAGAATATAATCAAAATAAATATTTAGAACTAAAAGCTGATAAAGATCTTTCCCAATACTTTACTGACAGATCAAATTATTATAGCCGTGCAATAAATAAAGGCGATTATGTATATGACAGCAATAAAGAAACTTTCTTGATTCAGGCAAACTCTTTAATTCCTGGACAACCATATGAAATATCTGTAAATATTTTTAATGGAACAAAGCAAGATCCAGTTATTGCCTCTTCTATTATGTATTTTAAAACTGAGGAGCCTCCTATTAAAGGTTCTTGTCTTTTGATTCGAAATGAAACAGGAACTGAGTTTAAAACTGTGTATTCCATTAAATGTGAAAATTGGAAAAGTAATGTGAGTGTTTTTGATACTTTTAAAAATAACATTTTAATATATTCTTTGTGATATATATATATATATTTTTTTTGAAAATGTTTTAGCATACATTGTCTTACACAGTCACATCTGAAAACAATGAAGTTATTGTTCATTCTTATGTATTTACATTTGATTTTATTCTCTCTGTTGATTTTACTTTAAATGGAAAAAAAGGTAAACTTTTTAGTTAATGTACTAATTCAAGTAATGTAAATTTTATGCATGCATATATATATATATATATATATATATATATATATATATATATATATATATATATATATATATATATATATATATATATATATGACATAAAATTTATTCGGGCCTATTAGTTACACTTTTTTTGACTCCTAATAACTAAAGATTTCACTTGATTACCATTTAAATGATAGATTTACTGAGTATTTGTCATGTTTAATTAAAAAATTGCTAAACATTGTCAAGTATTAACTTGTAATATTTTATATTATTTTTCGATTACAAATGGGTTGAAAATCAGTGTCAGAGAGCATTAAATGGCTTACTATACTTGCCAACATTAAAAGATATCAATTTGTGGCTATCTAAAAGTTTTAGATGCAAAAAACAGTGAAAACCTGGGAGCTAACAAGTGATGTTTTCAGTATGCATCATTCTGGAAGACTGTTGAAGCTTAATGACTATAAAAAAGTAGCATATTCAGAACCAGCAAGTTCTAGGCTCAGGCTTTGCAACAAAAAGTTTAATTACTTAACATTCTAACCAAAATGTAAGCAGAGAACTTGTCTTAAAATAACATTATCTTAAAAAGGTATTGGATTTTACATTGTAGTATGAAATCATGTCAATCATGGATTGATGCAAAAGAGAAAATAATGCAAAGACTGTTTGCATTGGAAACTAGAAGATTGGGAAAAAATTATTTGGAGCAACAAATAAAATTTTTAGGTTGCAAACCACAAAGGAAAAATCTTTAAAAATTTACAATTAAAAAATTTTGTAAATGCTTTTTTTAAGCAAGACAACATGGTGGTGGAGGCTTACTAGGCATATGGGTGTGTTTTTTTCCAGAATGTTTTGGAATGTGTGAGGTGTATAACAGCTAGATTCATCAAAATTGTATCAGTTAAAATAAAATTAAAAGAAAAGTCTTATCAATATCAGTTTTTTGCTATTACCCTAGACTTTACCAATCAAAATTGCTTGGGTAAAAATTGATGCTCAATTGGTAAACCATCAAATTGAATTACTTTTGAAGTAGTATTAGTTAAAAGTGCCATAAGGTACAATAAGATTATAATGAACAAAATAATTCAGCATAAAACCTAAGCACAATCCAAAAAAAATATTTAAAAAAATATTGATTGGGGTGATGCAGGAAAGATGATGATTGATGAATGATGTCTTTTCAATGATGTTCAGCAACTTGTCAAATGATTTACAAACTTTCTTGGTTCAATAGCTTTTACATACATGTTATAATGATCAATATTTGACTGAATTTTTTAATTTGACTAAAATGTTAAAAAAAATAAAAGAAATAAATTTAAAAAAAAAAAGCTCCATTAAGCAACAGCAAAATAGTCAAAGGCTTTCTAAATACCAAACTAATCATCTTTTTGTCACTATTGTCACTTTGTAACTATTATTTGTCACTATTGTCACTTTGTAACTATTATTTGTCATTATTGTCATTTTGTAACTATTATTTGTCACTATTGTCACTTTGTAACTATTATTTGTCACAATTGTCAGTTTGTAACTATTATTTGTCACTATTGTCACTTTGTAACTATTATTTGTCACAATTGTCACTTTGTAAAATCATATTTTGATTTGCTAACACTTATAAAAGATATTTTTGTGCTACCAATGTTTTCATTTCTTAAAGTGTTTATGGCTGTGAACATTCTTTTGAATTAAATTCTTTTGATTAAATTCATAATCTGGATAGCAACCCTATGATGCGATTATTATTAGTTATACAGTTAATTCCTGTAAGTCGAACACTTGTTAACTCAAACGTTTTTTATCTCAAACTGCTTCATTTGATTCGATGATGATTTGATACAATTAATGCAATGACAAAAATAAGGCAGACAATGCACCCAAAAAATACTTAATATAATGAAAAAATAAATTTTTTTAATGAACACTTTAAATAAACAAAGATATACAACAAATATATCACCAAACAAAAATCTACTAAACAAAGTATTGACTACAAAAGAAAAAGTGTCAATTCAACAATGTAAGTCCTAAAAATAGAAAAAAAACATAAATACTAATGGTTTATACATAAACATCTCCTCAGAACCATTTTCTTTGTTCTGTGGAGGTTCGATTATAATTTCATTACAATACTATAAGATTATATTATTTAGCAAATTTAATTGTTACAATTGAAGATGAGGACGGAAGATGGATTTCATTGTGTCCTCTTTCTGTGACAGTTTTAAAGAATATCAATGTTAGTTATTATAATATGTAAGTTTTGTTTATATTATTAGTTTTAAAGATAAAAATAGTAACCTATTTTTTTTTTCTGTTTCATAATATTTCTAAAAAAATTTAGTTTCTCAATGTTAAACGAAATAGAAAGTAAAAAATTGGTAACTGATGCCAACCTGGATTTACAGAAAATTACTATTCTCCTTCATAAATTCAATAGGTACGATGTATGTTAGTTTATCATAATTGCAACAAATATGAAACTATTATGTTCTTGCTTACAGTTACATTACTTGTTACATTGCTTATAAATTTTTTCTAACTCTTCTACACTTTATAAAGTTCAATCTTTAATTGACAATGCTTAACTTTTGTCTTATTCATGATTAGCTTCTTCACTTTCTTTTCATCAATTTCTTCTAGCACTGAACTAGTTTTAGTTCAGTTCTGGATAAAATTGTAATTATTTTTAGTTCTCGATGATTGTAATTAGTTTTAGTTCTTTTTCTGTCTCAAGCATTACTAATAATTAATCTGGAATTATCTGCATAAAATATGATAATCTAATACTTTAGTTAACTTTCAAAACTTTTTAGAAAGAGCTTCCAAAGTAATACTAAAAAGCAACAACTAACTCTGATGCATACTGACTTTAACTCACAAAACTTCCTTCATACTTTATTTAGATTGCTGTTTTTCATACTATGAAACATTGCTGAAACCTCATTGCAATGTTAATTGTTACTGGCCATTCTTTAACACCTAAATAACTTGAAACACTTCATATTACATTGAATGTTATTTTGTTGAGCTTTTTTAAAGAAAACAAATGTTGTACGGAAATCTTTTTACTTTTACAAAATTCATTCCTGAATTTGATTTAAATATTGGATTTCTACTATGAATGTTGCATTTGTAGTTCTTTTTGCTGCCCAAAAAACAAACATGTTATTAATAAATACACTGTTATTTATTATGTTGTAAATATTGTTTTCTGAAATTTTATCTAGTTAAGCAACTTTATTCTCAGTATAAGCCATATTATCTAAAGAGTAAAATGTGGTTCTATATGAACCATTTTCAACTATATTCACAAGAGTTTGTGCCAACAATTATATGCAATAATCTAAGCATCAGCAAGTTCATTTTCAGATAGCATTTCAGATATTTTCAGATGTCTTACTTGCCATTTTTGCAATCTCTCCACTTTTTACTTGTAGTGAGCCCTTATTACCCAACTTTAAATCTCACAACTTTTTATACACTAAAACTCTCACAAGCTAATTTACGAGGTTAGTGTTAGGATCAACCTTGGTTGCTGTAAGATACTCTCCACCATTTAATAGTTTATTTTTGACCAGTGACTTACCTAAGACTAACAGCATTTCATCAAGCTTGTCTCTTGCTAACCTGTATGGCAGCTCATTATTTTAATTTTTTGAAACTTGATATTATATGGTATTGGAGAGGGTTTATATGAGGCCTCTTCAAATTTCTAACCTTTTTTACAGTTAAGAAATCTAAGTGTATTTTATCACAACACCATAACTAGGAACATCACTATCAAAAGTAAGCAAGCTACTTCTATCATGTTAAAGTAGGGATTTGTTAAAAAGTTTTCCATTGTCTATTTTTTTCTTCATTAATACAGCAATTTAATTAAGACATTATTGCAATTTTCATAAATTGAACAAATGTATATTTATTGTTCATTATTTTTAATACTACATATCATATTCAATTATTAAATATCGTTTTAAAATAATCTAGGATTTTTGCAAATCATTCAAAAATTGAGGATTCATATAGAATTAAAGAAAAAGTTTGCAAGTTGCTTCCTAAATATATATACCAAGTATTATACTTTTTTTAATACTTAATTTTTATGAGGTATCTTTGGTGTTTTTTATACAATATCTACAAGTTTAAAAAAAAAATAATTATAATATTGTCTAAATGAAAGAAGTACATTTGTCTATATTAGAAAAATAAAATAAATTGTATATAATAAATTGTATAAAAAATGAAATATATACATATATATATACATATACATATATATATATTTTTTTATTTTTTTTTTTATTTGTGTTATTCACCTCCTCAAGGCCAAGAAGGCCACTACAGATGAGGAGGCTACTTAATAGTGGTTATAACCCTCTCTCAACTCTATAACTCCAAAACACAAACCTTGACGAACAAGGCCGCTGCGCGGAGAAACAAGTTGAGCGCGGTACTACCAGGGACGTGGTGGGAGTCGAACTCGGAACCTCTCGCTTATAAAGCGAGCGCTTTACCACTACACCACTACCGCATATATATATATATATATATATATATATATATATATATATATATATATATATATATATATATATATATATATACATATATGTATATATCATCAGATATAGTGCAAAATCGTGTAACTAGCATTGGATAAAACCGCGTATCCACAGTACAGTTATTTTATTTCAACAGATTTTGGGTTCATTTTAGTATAAAGAGTATTATTAATGTTTTTTGTAATGTCAACAATAGATATTTGGTGTTAAAATTATTAATATCCAATTATAGTAGCCAATGCTAGTTACGCAGATTTGCACTATTCCCAACGATATATGTGTATGCTTGTATATATATATTAGGGTGATGACTTTTTGATTTTTTTTCTCAAACATTATTTCCTGTAGCATGAATGAATGAACTTTTGCCTATTAATGACTAAAATGACATTTATTCCATTAAAATATTGAAAAAGGTATATATACTGTATATATATACTGTATATAACATAAGTCATGAAACTGACTTGTGCAATAATTTATGTAGCAGAGAAATGTATAGAATTTTCCAGAGCATTGTATAATGCTGTGCACCATCAGCCAGGACAGTGACGTCACGTTGACATAATTGTTCAGGAAGCTTCTGTAGAGTTCTAAAATTTTCTCCAGCTGTTTTGCAATCTGCTATAAACTGGTATAAAGTGAGGTGTTCAAAGCGGGTAGTTAAGTTTTAACTATCTTAAATTGGTGTCAACATTATTATTGCCTTATTTTAATTATTGCACATTCTCTATAGTTTAAGTATAAAGAGATCCTTGTATTATTTGGTAAGTTACATTTAAATCTTTTTTCAAATTATAATTAAGCATATATTATTTTATTAGTTTCTGCCTTTTTTATTTTCTATAATGGTTATTTGCTTCTTTTGAAATAAAATATATTAACAATAACAGTTCAATTGAAAACTTAATAACAGTTTCTTTAATTTGTTATGTAGTTAATATTGACGTTAAGACCTTTTCCATTTTTAGTTGATGAGTAGAAGACAACATGTCATTCAAGAAGAGCTCTTCTAACACGGAGAAGAACAAGGAAACCTGGACAAAGAACTTAGTCAAGTTTCAAATCCCATCAAGAAGAGGCTATGTGGCAATTTATGAAGCACCCTTAAGCGAATGGAATTGCATGCCACTGAAAAACCACGTCATTGGACGCTTCAAATTTCTTGAATCCACTGCCAAAGAATGGAGAGAGAGGATTGGTTTAATTGCTGTAGAGCTTAAAGACCTATGGAGCAAAACGTTAAACTTCCCGCATGTATCTGATCAAGCCATTTGTGCAAAACTAGCAAAACTTCTGAAAGACTTCAAGCGCTGCAGAAAAAAACAAAACTTTGACTCATTGAATGAACTGTTTGACATTTTTTTGTTTTTTTTTTGTTTTGTTATTTCACCTCCCCAAGGCCCAGAAGGCCACTACAGATGAGGAGGCTACTTAATTGTGGTTATACCCTCTATCAACTCTATAACTCTGAAACAGGAGCCTTGATGAACAAGGCCGCTGCGCAGAGAAACAAGTTGAGCATGGTACTACCAGGGACATCCTGGGGATCGAACTCGGAACCTCTCGCTTATGATGCGAGCGCTTTACCACTACACCACTACCGCATTGACCAAGATGAAAGGCAAATGATTGTTCAAAGAGGATGAGAACCTCTACAAACTGCAAATTGAGAGCAAAGGTCACGTTGGTTATTCGACTGGCAAACCTACTAGTGCCAATACCATCCACCCATCCAAGCGAAAGATGGCAATGGAAGCGACTGTATCCACACTTACCAGCTACCTGATTGTTCCAAAAGTAGCACGGACTCATCTGAGAACAGTACAGACAGTCCTTGGGAGGATGACAATGCAGCATCAAAGAGCAAAAGGAAGCATAACCCAACAAGCATTGCAAGATGTCTTGTTACATGCTCAAAGCTGTCGTCCCAGGGAGCAGCAGTGGTGTGCTACCAGCTTTCTAGTGAGGGCATTGGAATCCCAAGCCCATGTCAATCAGCAATCCACAAGGCTATCTACACGAGAGCTGCTCAGGTGAAGAAACACTTGGTGAGCACACTAAATCTGGAGAAGTGGAGCATACACTTTGAGAGCAAACACATTGAGATGGGAAAGCTCAAACAATTGCAGAAGGACTCCAGGATATGTTAGAGGAGTTCAACCTGTGGGGATCAGTTGTGATGATTGTTGCCGACACAATAAAGTGAATACCGGCAAGAAGACAGGCATTGTTGTTTGGCTGCCGTAAATGTTTGAAGAGAAAGGTCACCCCAAACCCAAGTTCATCTGTTGCTAGTACCATGTGCTAGACTGTTCTTTGCATTGTCATGGACGATGAGCTCCATGGGTCAACTCACCAAACATCAAGTATTTCTTTGTGCAGGATTTGATGAGCAATTACGATAAATTGAAAGCAGCCTTCAGCAATGGTAAAATTGAGATTAAGGAAACAGGCGGCTGGAGAGATGGCATGAAGTTTCTCTACCACCTCACTCGTGTCTTCCGTCACTTAACTGAGAGGAATGAAATTCCCTTCATGAATTTCAAACAGATCCAAACATCAGCAAAGCATACTGGAACTCTCGTGCCATTCAAGCCCTTCTTGTGTGTTTAGTCTGATGCTAGAAACCTGGATCAGGTTGCGTCAAATCTGTTCATTCATTTCTTACTCATGGGCTGACCATTGGTTCAGCAGTCAATTGTTCCGCGTTTTGAAGAACTTGAAGAACTATTTGAAGCTCTGAATAACTACCCAAAAGCTCTCAATTGCTTGAAAACCCACTAGAAAACAGATGACTCTCCAATCAACATTGCCCAAAGCAACCAGTGCTGCAAGCCTGTCGTCAAAGTTATGCAAAAATTGCACGACTCCTGCCACAACAAGGACAACCTCCCACTGAGATTCATCCTCTCTATTGACATTATCTTGAATATTTGACTTCCTTGTGTGTTTGATGATCCTATATAATGTTGTATGTATGTGACTCTACAGCTTGTGTTCAATTTTGTATCTGCTAACAGTGACTTCAGAAATTTGGCCAAAAAGCTAATAAATAAAGTTCTTAAAATCATTTTGTGCGTGAGGTTTCTTTATCAAATCGCCTTGAATGTAATATTTTATTTAATCTTAAATGAAAGCTCATCAAATTATGATACAGGGAAATGAGGTTGTATAAAAGTCATCACTCTAATATATATATATATATATATATATATATATATATATATATATATATATATATATATATATATATAAATAAATATATATATATATATATATATATATATATGTATTTATTTATATATATGTATATATATATGTATATAGGGGAAAGTGGGGATATATGGGATACTTAATTTTAACGACCTATAAAAATGAAATTTTAAAAATTAATGTTGTTGCTAATAGTCAGTTAGTTTCAATAGCTATCAAATATCATTTTTGTAAAAGATGAGTCTAAAAGCTTCAATACACTTTGAGAAAATTTAATAAACAGAAAATGTTTGGGTATCCCATATCAAGTAAGTAAGTTGGGTATCCCGTATCAAGGGTGGGGTAATATAGGACACCTAATCAATGTTAGCTAAGGATAGTAATAAGTTATGCAAGATCTTATAAATCAATGAAAAAACAAAACAAAAATTTATAAAAAAAATAAAAAAACAGCTTTAATATTATAAAAAAAAGAAAAGACTAATAAAAAAGAATTTCAATTTTTATTCGCTGTCAATGCATAAATCACATTTAAATTCGTCTTCATCAGCCCCTGCACATTCTGTGTGGGCCATTTTCTGCAAGTTTGGCACATGACTCACTGCTCTCCTTGGCCATCGAGAATAAGCCAGTACAGTATATGCATGGAGTGTCAATATCAACCATTAACGCACTCGTCATTGTTGCGCCTGTTTGTTTTGACTTTTTATTTTCGGCTGAAAAAAGTTTATTTTTCAATTTTGATTTTCCTTTTGTCTTTTCATTTTTTTCAGGCTTCTCACGAAGCGATTGTTTGTAAGGGGAACTTGTCAGCACGGCAGTAAATCCCTTATGCTGTCTGGTTCTGTTCACCCTTTCTTTGGCTACGGGGTAAGGACTTATGTCACTAGCCAACATGGGTGTATCACTAGAGGTGCTGGCCACTGGCGGATGTTGCAATTGAATGGTTATCTCACTTTCAGGGGCAGGCATTTCTGTTGATTCTGCCGCCTTAAACTCCCACTCCTCAAATACATTCCTATTCACTGGCCAAATTTCAGTCTTTTCATATCCATTAACTGCTGTTGCAAGGCTGGCAGTGCGCAGATAGGCCTTCACAAATATAGAAGTTATTTGGAATTCTGTGACGATTCGCCCAGGATGTGAGCGGAGTCACATCGGAACCTCGGAGTCATAATAAGTAGACAATGGCTTCATAAATGCAACATCAAGAGGTTGCATTCTGTGAGTGCAGTGCGGTGGGAGACAGATAATTGTTATAAAATGTTGTCTAGCCAAATTAATGGCCTCCAAATTCTTGGTATGTGAGGTATGACCATCTAATATAAGTAAAGCAGGGGCTTTCCTGACTAGGCTTTACACATTCAATGAAATGTCTGAGCCATTGGGTAAACAATTCAAGTTGAATCCAGCCAGTCTTATGACATGCATAAGTAGATCCTGCTGGTGCGCTGTTCATTAACTCCATTTTCATGCGCTGCTGAGGAAAAATAAACATAGGTGGGATATATGTCCTAGATGCACTCATGCAAAGTATTGTAGTAACCAACCGTCCTTTTTCAGCTGAAGAAAGGATGCCAACTTGTTTTTTCCCTTACAGTGCTATTAATTGGCATTATTGGACTGGACAGTGGTAAAGCCCTTTTCATCCACATTAAAAATTTGATGAGGTTTAAATTTCTTCTCATCGATTTCCCTTTCCAAAAGGTCAAAAAATTTGCCCACATTTACTTTGTTAAATGCTGTAGCTCTTGCAATGGAAGTGGATTCTAGGGTTCTTATAGATAAGTGTGAATGTCGTCTTAAAAACGATGCTTGCCAGTCTTTTCCAGCTCTTTCTTTTGCAGAGTTAAAACGGTTGGGAATACCGTTAATTTTTGCAAGCTGAAAGGCCAGTCTACGGACATCTAAGCTGGTAAGACCAAAAAGTCTGGCTTCCATTTCTACTATGTAATCAGCCAGATCTGATTCAAATTTGGAAGAGAAAATTCGTCCAAGTGGGAGACTGGTCAATTCTTGTACTGGATGATCGTTGCATTTTACCTTGCGTTCCAGAGTTGACCGAGGGACATTAAAGACTTTGCTAGCTTTTAGATAGCCCTTTTTTTCTTTCTAACAGCTATAATAGCTGCTGTCATAGCTTCTGTTGACCACTGTTGCCTCACATTTTTTTTTTTCAAATGTTCTCGGCATCTAAAAAAATGATCAAAAAAAAAAGAGTGAGATTTTTTATACGTTTTATTTTCTAGAATTTTAAACCTCTTAAGGGTTTATAAAGTAAAAACATAAAAATGTAGTTTTTAAAAAAGAGTTGAACACATAGGAGTCTATTTTCAATGTGCTATTCCTGAATGCAACCCCAATCAAAGATGTATGAAAGAAAAAATATCTAAAAATGATAAAGTTTTTTTAGCATAAAAAGAAATTTTAAAAATTATCACATTTATCATTATGACTAATAATATGACTTAAGGAAGTTGTTAGTGTCTATTTAATTAATGCACTTTAAAATTCTGAACATTTTTACAGAACTGTTGGATCTTAAGGTGGTTTATACTAATGAGAAACTGTTGTTGGTTTTTTAGCTTTTTTTTATCATGAATAACAAAATTGGTTATAAATTGTTTATTTTTTAATCTCAAGTTAATAGTTATCACACCCAGACTAATAATTAATGTCAATGAAACTCCTGGCTAGCTCAATACTGACAATACAAAAAATGCAGAATTAGCATTGAAAATATAATAAGATGAAAAGAAAATAATGGAAATAACGTGGGTAATATGGGATGGTATCCCATATTACCCCCATTTAGGTATCTCATATTACCCCACTATATAGCACACTTCTAATTTTTTTTTTTATGTACCACGTGGAATGTACAACCCTTAAAAGGTGTTTTATGTTTAATAATTGGTCAGTTACTAATTAAATTCTGAATATAGTAAGATAGTTTACCTTTTTAGACTATTTTGGCCTCCTGTAACAAAGTCGATGTTACGTAAGGTTCACTGGTGAAAACTTACAAGACTTTTTTCAGACGCAACTAATTCGAAAGAGAACAACTTATACTTACGGAAGTAACCTCCTGACATTAGTCTTGTTTCCAATTCAACAAATATTTTATAGCACTGACCTATAAGTTGATAATTGGGGTATCCCTTATTACCCACTATCCCATATTACCAGACTTTCCCCTATATATGTATATATATATATATATATATATATATATATATATATAAATATATATATATATATATATATATATAATATATATATATATATATATATATATATATATATATATATATATATATATATATATATATATATATATATATATATATATATATACTTATATGTTTATTTATATATATATATACTTATATGTTTATTTATATATATATATATGTATTTATATTATTTATATATATGCATATATATACACATGTTATTTTTATTAATTTACTTTGTCATAAAGACTCCTGTAAGAATGGCAATACGTGCTTTTAGTTTAATTCTTGAAAATTCTGCAGAGGTTGGTTATTACTTTTTTATGTTTATATTAAATTCCAATATCAAAAAAATATATTATATATTAAACTTACTTTAATAATATTAATCAACAAAAAAATAATTTTAATTCTTACTAACAGTCTGGGTACTAAAAGATAGGTACTGGGTACTAAAGAACTTTTCTGCTAATGTGTAAGTTTTTTAATAGCTTTTAATATTTTTTTTACTTTTTTTCTTTAATTAATTTCTTCAAACAAGTAAGAGTAATCTTTTTTATGTGTTAACTTAATACAAAAGAACAATAATATTTTTTTTATATTAACCAATAATAGTTTTTTAAATTAACATTTGTATTTAAAGCTAATGTCTAATAGTTCTGTATTCTGTGTTTGCATACTTTTGGTTTTTTCTTGTTAGTATAAAGTTATTCATGGTCTAACTTTATTCACATCTTTTTTTTCAGCACTAAATTATTTAGTGATTGCATTTATGCATTATCTTTTTTTTAAATAGCTTTAAATTGATGGTTCTCAAGGATTTTTTTTTGGGAATAACTTCAAAATCAGTTTTCATTTTTGTGAGGTATTTGAAATATTTAATTATAAATGCTAGTATTCAAAAGAAATCTTCAATACGAGAATCATTCTTAATTGACACATTTAAAAAGTTAGGAGTTTCGTTTTCTGCCATCTTTGATTTATTTGCAGTAGGAATAACACTAAAAAGCTGAAAGGATTTAAATTTAAGAAAAAAAGTTTTTTAAAAAACTCAAGCGAAACATTTTTTTAATAAAAGTATCAAGTGTTTTTAATTAAAATACACACAGATATATGTGTTTTCAACATTCTTTTTGTTTATAAAAATTTATTAACAATAAAGGTCAAAAAACATAGTTGTATGTTTTTAGCACTTTATTCACACACAGTTATTACACAGTTATTCTTAAAAAACTGTTCTTGAGAACCATCAATTTAAAGCTTTTTTGTGACAGTTTTTAATGTTATCTTACTAATATGTTTAATATGTTCACATTCTATCAATTGCAAAGGGTAAACAGCTATAGATTATACAGTTTTTTGCTTTTAATGCAATAATTATATGATTTAAAATGCAAGTGAATTATTATGCAACCATAGGTTTTACAGTTTTTTGAGTTAAATGCAATTAAACTTATTTTACAAGTTACTATTTTAAATTTATTTTATAAGTTACTGCATGATGATGCATTATGAAGCCATTATGATGTTATAGAGATTTAACAAAATGTTTCAAAGTTTCTTTGATCAGAACTATAAAATTTCTACACTAAATTAAACCATAATATTCTACACTAAAATTAATTATAAATTAAAGATAAAATGGAGAAGTTACTAAAGGAAAATTTAAAAATACTTACAATCATAAACCTTTAAAATAATTAATTTTTTTACCTTATAAGATAAAAAAGCATTATAATGTTTATGTATATTATTTAGACAAATTTAGGCAAATTTAAGTTTCAAATTGTTTCTTTTCGTTTAGATAAGTTATTAAATTGTAAAAATAAAATTAGCTTTTAATCAATTTTTGTTGATTTTACTTTATTTTTAAAAGATAGATTCAAATTAAAGAATAAAGATGTTGTAATTTAGGAAATCAGTTGCATTGATCAAAGCAAAAAGATGACTTAAAAAAAAGAATTTTTTTTTTCCAATAGCAGTGCAACCAATTATGTAAAAATATGGTCAACATTATAGTAGGGTTTTATTTCTCAAGATATTATAAAGTTTTATGTTTTAAGATATATTAGGGTTTGCTATGTTAATCAATTCATTAATGTTTTCATTCTTGAAGCATCTTCGGTTAAAGAAAATTTATACCTTTGGTGTTCCAATTTTGACAACTCTTCCCTATTCATGTTTAGATTTATAAAGTTATTATTAAAATATTATTAAAAACATTGTTAAATTTTAGTTATCAGTAAATTGTACATACTGGATGCTTCAATCACTGAATGAGATGATTCGCTTTAGACAATCAAAACAATTATTTCGAAGGGGAAAGTATCAGACATTTGTTAATGATTCAAACAATATTATTTCCAAACTACTGTATATTTCTAAATGGTGGGTTTTTTTTATTTAAAAGTATTTTTTAAACATGTTTAGTTCTACCTAATATAATTTCTCAATCAAAATAATGAATTATTAATTGTTGTTTCTCAAATATGGTCTGCAAACCATCAATTACATGATGATGAGAGAGTTAAATTACTTACAGATTAAACTGATTAGAATTACAGATTAGATTAAATTGTATGAAGTTTTGTATAAAAAAAATGTATGAGTCAAGGAAACATGAAGGCCGGTGAGAATTCTATTAGATTGATGTTTGAAGAAAAAAACTGAATGAATAAAATTTTTTTGAGCATAAAGGAAAAAGTATGGTGAAAAGATACAGAAATAAGACTTCGCTGAATAACAAATTATGATTTTGAATTTGCTAGCAGTGAAAAGAAAGGGATAAAATTGGAAGCTAGAGCAGGTTGGAGTACATTTTTAATGCCTTTTTGGATTTTGTAAAAAAGAAATTGGAAATTATTAGAGGAAGTAGCCCACATATAATAACATTGTGATGAAAATTACCAGCAGAAAACAACTAAGTTTTGTTTATTTCAAAGTTTATCAACCACTACAAACCCCAAGCTGTAACAAAAAATAAGATTTGATTTTTGTCTTTTTCAAAACATGATGACTTTGATCTATATAGGAGAATTTGTTTTATTTTACTGATTTTTTAATAGCTGGAAGGTTCAGAGCAATAGTTAGAAGGTTTAGAGCAATCTAATCTGTAATAGAGTGTTTCTATAGTTTTGTAGTTCCAATGAAAAATAAAGAACAATGGATGTTAAAGTGATTAATTTACACTTTGTAATACATTTTTGTCCTTGGATTCAAAATATTATTTCAGTTTCTTATTGTTCTTCTTCTTCTTCTTCTTCTTCTTCTTCTTCTTATTATTATTATTGTTATTATTATTATTATTATTATTATTATTTTTTGTTTGACGAAAAATTTTATGATTTTTTTTTTTTAATCATGACAAAAAATTTCAAATTTTTGCTCGTTTGGTCAGGTAAGAAACAATAGTTGCATATTGGATAAAAAAAACAGTATTATTCACTTAAACATCTTCAGAAATGAGTAGATTTAGTCCCTCATATTTTTGTTATACTGTCCTTGATAATGACAGTTCAACATATCTTGATAAAAGATATGTTGGACTTTCATTACCGTGCTCCTCTGAGTAAGCTCCAGCTTTAAAAAAGGTACTTAAAAGATGTCAAAAGCAGTGACTTAAAAGTTGACTTGAAACAGTGACTTAAAAATTGTTAAAAGCAGTGGCTTATTGCTTGATGAGCCTTAAATTTATGTAGATTGATGACATAAGCATTTGAGGTTTATGGCTCTTACTTTACTATTTTTTTACCCTCAGGAAACTATTATGCCCAATCCTTTATGTGATAGAGTGCAATAGTCTCACACAAAGAAAGCAAGGAAATTTCATGAAACTATAAAACAAACAATTTTACGATTTGCATCTTTTTATCTAAGAAATTCCACTGTTTGAACCTGGATATTTGAAACTTATTAGATTTGGTAAAATATAGATCTAGATTAGATTGTTGAAATCTTTTTTGATTAGGAAAGTATGGTTCCCTCTTTTCAACTGCACTTATGAAAATGTAGTGTAAACTTCATGGCTCTTTTTTATCCCTGTACCAACATGTAACAGTATTATACATATAAAATATTTTCCCATAGTACACAAACATATATGAAAACTTTGTCAATTATATGTGTGAACTACAATATCATTTGCTAATAATATGTGTAGCTCATTTTTTAAAAATGAGCTACACATATTATTAAAAATAAAGCACATCTAAGCAGGAAGCGATTATTCAACTTACCTTCAATTAGCATGTAAAAAGTAAACCTTTTATGTTTTGCTTCCACAAAATTCCACTTCCACTATAAATTGTTTACACTCTTGGCATCTGCAAACAACTCCTTGATGCCATTTAAATTAAATAAATGTTCTTCAAATAGGATTTATTACTCTTTTATTTGTCAATATCATAAACTGAAATGTTGGTCCAATTCACTTGTGCTTTTAAACTTGGTCAGTTTGTGAGCATTTTAGAAAATAATGAAACTTGAAAATTTTAAAGGTTTCTTAAAAGTTCTATACTTTATGCAAATTTCATGGCTCTTCTTAATAGTTCTATCAGTTTTAGATCTTTTCTAAAAGAACTTTCTTAAAAATGCACAAGTTTTAAAATATCCTTGTCCATGTCACCGTAGCAAAGTTTTTGTGGAACAAAATAAAGTTACTTTAGAGGTATTTTCTATTTGTTTTTGTGAAAGGAAAACAAACTTTCAAATAAATAATTTTCAATAAAATTCAAGAGAACCAGATAAAAAAATTCCTTATAAATAGTTCTACCTTATGCATATAGTATTAAGGTAATGAGATGAGGTTTTTTGTTTTGTCAAATGCTAAAGGTTTTGTCTAACGCTAAAAGGTTTTGTCTAACGCTAAAAGGTTTTGTCTAACGTTTTAAGGTTTTGTCTAACGCTAAAGCTCAATATTCTCAGGTCATGAAATCTTGTATCTCATCTCAAAAATTAGGCTCTCGCAGCTTATGGAGAATCTTTAATGGTATTATTAATAAGGGCAAATCTTTAATTCCACCTCTCTTGTATGGTTCAGACTTTGTCACCTCACCTAGAGACAAAGCTGAATTGCTTGCTAAAAACTTTTCATCAATATCATCTCTGGATTCCAATAGTTGCATTCTACCTGATATTGCCAACAAGCAGGTTGATTCATTGCTTGACATTCGTATCACTCCAGCTTCTGTATCTAAAGTGATTTCCTGCTTAGACTCTTCTACAGCTTGTGGCCTGGACAACATACCTGTTTTTGTCTTGTAGTTCCCCAGAGCTGTCATCTTTAGTCTCAAAACTATTCAACAAGTGCTTATCAGAGTCTTGTTTTCCAGGTAAGCCGCATCTGTTATCCTTATCTTCAAAAACTCTGGAAAGCGATCTGATTTGTCTAACTACCGTCCCATTAGTCTTCTTCCTATCATAATCAAGGTTTTTGAATCTTTGATTAACACTTAATTTCTCATCTTGAATCTAATAACTTACTTTCTGACCATCAATATGGATTTTGATCTTCTTGTTCTACAGCTGATTTGCTAACAGTAATAACTGATAGGTTTTATTGTGCATTAGATAAAGATGGAGAGGTTAAGGTCATCACTCTTGACATTTCAAAAGCTTTTGATAAAGTTTGGCATGCTGGTCTTCTCTATAAGCTTTCTTCTTATTGTGTATCTGGCAACATCTTTAAGATTATTGAATTCTTCCTTTCCAATCATAGTATAAAAGTTGTCCTCAATGGACAGCACTCTTCTTCTTATTCTGTAATTTCAGTGGTTCCTCACTGTTTTATCCTTGGCCCTATACTTTTTTTAATTTACATTTACAATCTTCCAGATATTCTCACATCTAAGGTGGCATTGTTTGGTGATGATACTCCCATTTATTCTTGTCATGATAAGAAACCAACACTCTCTGATTGCTTGGAAGAGGCTTTTGAGCTTGAAAAGAATCTCACCTCTGCTACAGCATGGGGCTCACAGTGACTGGTGAACTTCAATACAGTTAAAACTCAATTTTTTTCAGCCAATTATTATTGCAATAAGTTAGATCTTCATATATTTATGAACAGTGAAGTAGAAGATGAAGAGTAGATGACTCGATCTACTCTTCATCTTCTAGGATTAACTCTTAGTTCCGATCTTTCTTGGAAACCATATATCAAATCAGTTGCAAAATTAGCATCTGCTAGGGCTGCATCTCTTTATCAAGCTGGACACTTTCCTTCTCCGGATTCTATTCTCTATCTCTATAAATCTCAAATCCATCCTTGTATGGAGTACTGTTGCCATATCTAGGACAGATCTTCCAATGATGCCCTTTCTCTTTTAGACAAGGTGCAAAAACGCATTGTAAACATAGTAGGACCTGCTCTTGCAACCAACCTCCAACCATTATCATATAACTGTAATGTTGTTTCTCTTTCTCTTTTCTACAAATACTATAATGGGCACTGCTCTAAAGTGCTAGCATCTCTTGTGCCATCTACTAAAATTCATTCTTGTGTTACTCGTCATTCAATTAAATCTTTAATGTGTAAGAGATAAAATAGGAAATTAAAAAAAAAAAAAAAGGATTCTAAAAATAGATTGCGTCCATTGATAAAAGATGTTTGTTTTCAGGAGAAATTGTGAAAAAGATAAAAGAAATGATTGGAAATAACAGCAGTTAAATAAAAAAGTGAAAAAGATAGTGTTTTAATTTCATATATATATATATATATATATAACAGGTTATATAGAACAGGTTATCAGATCTGTATTTGGTGTAGTCCTATATGCACTAAATTTTTATTTATTTATTTAGTTATTTAGGTGCTCCCAAAAGATCTAAAAGTTTTATCACAAAGAATTGCAGAAGAGCATTTAACCAAGAAGTTCTTTCTTACCAATATTGCTTATCTTTTCAGAGCAAGCATTGAACTTCGAACCTCTTGGTTCT
Source organism: Hydra vulgaris (assembly GCF_038396675.1). Taxonomy (NCBI): domain Eukaryota; kingdom Metazoa; phylum Cnidaria; class Hydrozoa; order Anthoathecata; family Hydridae; genus Hydra; species Hydra vulgaris. Next base: position 26,234,673 of record NC_088929.1, read on the forward strand.
GAACCAGAATTCTAACCACTGTTGCCATAGCTATTATTAGTTTAAATTATAGCTCACTGCTTGTGGGCATTAATTTTGTAAACACCATTCTATGATGAATCAAATTTAAATTTGCATTCAACCAAATTTGGATGTGTTCAATCAAATTTTGGTAAAGCAAATTTGGATGTATTCAACCAAATTTTGGTAAAACAAATTTGGATGTATTCAACTAAATTTTGGTAAAACAAATTTGAATGTATTCAACCAAATTTTGGTAAAACAAATTTGAATATGTGCAACCAAATTTGGATGTATATAACCAAGTTTTGGTTAAACAAATTTTAATCATCGTTGTAGTGCATCACAGTTTAGCTTTAATAAATTAAATTTATGTAAATCAAACAGTATTTTTCTTGTTTCATTTTTTATATTTTCATCATTTTTATTCTATATTTTGCTTCTCATTGTTTTGTGTTTCAATTTTTTTTCAGCAAATCTATTGATGAGTTTAAGTTAATTTATCAATATCAAAAAATATTTATGAAGGTATTTTTTTAATTATGTATGTTTATATATTTATATATGTTTTCAATTGTTTATTTTTTATTTATTTTTTTTTAACAATTTTTTTATTTAGTTTGTGATGCAGGAGTATTTTTTGAACGAAACAATAACAGTTCGGTCTGATCCAGCACTGAGTGTGTTTGGACATAAAGGTTTTCGAAAAAATTGGATCATACAACCTGACTTGATGATTGGTTTTAAAAATGATGATTATATGTATTTGACAATTACATTGTTTAACAAAAGTTTCTGTTGGCTTGATCAGGTGATTAGTAGTTTTTTTTTCCTAATAATACCAACATAACCAGTTTATCTACTCTATTAATACCAACATAATCAGTTTATCTACTCTATTAATACCAACATAACCAGTTTATCTACTCTATTAATACCAACATAACCAGTTTGTCTACAAAGTAAATAATGTTAAATAATAATAAAATGTGTTAAATATATCATAATCATAAAAAAAGCTTGTTTTCTCTGATTTTTCCCCCCTAGGTTTTGGTTTAGACAGTATGTATCTGTCTAATTCAAAACCCAAATAAAATGTATTCAGCAAAGAGCAATAAAAACAATCATAGAAATAAAGCATAAGCCATATGAGGAGAGGTTCCGTATCCTTGGACAACTTTTGAAGTTGTAAGTCCAAGGATACGGAAAGAATAAATCTATGTGATTTGATTTAGAAATTTAAAATTCTTCACAGTATCAAAAAAGTAGAATTTGTTGTACCACAGATGTATGTGCCATCAATATTGAATTACTGCCTACAAGGGCACAATCAACGACTAACTAAGCAAGTAATCAAAAATTGCAAAGAGAGGAAGCATTTCTTCACTAACCACGTGGTAAATGCATGGAATGTGATTTTGTCAAATGCAGCCTATGCAGTCTTGGTAAATGCCTTCGTAGATTAGATTGATGGAAAAAGAACAAATAATGGACACAGCACATGTCTTTAAGCTGTCAGCATAGTAGTGCCTAGTGTCACACTAATTTAATAGAAATTAATAAATTTTTTCTTTTATTAAATATTTAATATAAATTTCTAATTTCTGAATAAATTCAAATTCAATTCATCTTTAATCTCAACTTGTCAAATATCTTTTGTAATTAGAGCAGTTTATGTTAAGATTAAATGTTTGGAGTTTTACACATTGCAATCAGAATTAATTAGAAGAAGTTAGTTATATTTTAATGATTATTCATTGATAAGTAGTTATATCTTAAAAGTTGAAATTATGTCATTTATATTTTTTAGAGTTCTGTTTACATGATAGATGTTAACATATTTAATGATGACAGTCATCAATCAACAATGCCATCTAAACAACTAAACAGCTCAGAACATTTTTTTGATTTATTATTTAATATAACCCAAGCCGAAACCACCTCTTATACTTTGGAATGGGGAAAAATTAATTTTCATGAGTTTATGTTAAGTGATGAGGATGTTGAGAAATATCATTTTATCTTTGAAATAAAGGAACAAAGTGTTGACTACCGCAATTTTTATATTCGATTTGTAGTGAGGTAAATAAGTAATTTGTTTTGAGACATTCGTTTTGATACATTTTGTGTTATATTGTTGATGCATAAGATACCAGATAAAGCGGTGCAATTAAACATCAAATGTTTCATTAGATACAATTCAAATAAAAAGAATTTAACTTGGATAGTTCAAGAAGAGTTAAGAAATCACAAATTTATATCAAGCTTTTCACCAAAAGATATTGGTATGAAAGTATTATTTTTATTATTATTATTACTATTATCATTATTGCTATTATTGTTATTATTATTATTAATATTATTATTACTATTATTATTTTACTATTATTTTTGTTGTTGTTGTTATTATTATTGTTATTATTGTAATACTAAATGTTTGAATATTTATAACTTTAAATAGTTAAGAAATAAGTAGTATAATTTTAAAGAACTAAAACATTAAAAATATTATTTGCCAATGCATAATTTTTTTTATAAACATAAAATAATTTTTTTTTAAATATTAGAATTTGCCTCATCCTTCAATGCTACATTTGAAATTGTGCCAACAAATCAACGAATTACTCAAAAATACAAAATTCTCAGCGTAAGTGTTAAACTTTTTAAAATTTCTTTTTCAAAGGTTTACAGAAATATTAAAATATTTTTCGGTCGCCAAACATATATATTTAAAATAATTAAAATTTTTTATTTTTTGGTTGCCAAGCTATTTAAATAAAAATAAGAGTAAAATAAAAACTTTTATGCCACATGTTGTTACCGTGGTTATATGCTTGTTATAATATTGATTTATATTTTAATTAATAAGAAAAAAAAAAATTATTAAGCGTATTTATATATATTTAGGGATGTTTAATCTTTTTTTTTTTTTTCAATAAAAATTTTGGTTTTTAAATGGCGCTAAATCAATTGTTATTTTAGTTTAAATAAAATCCATGGATAAGTTACATGATATCAATAAAGAGTTCATTTTGCAAGCATTGGGATCCTTTTAAAAATTTTGTTCAATCGAAACAGTGTTATTTAGCAGATACATTGATTTCTTCAGAACTTGTTTGTCGGTAAAAATTTTTTTTTTTTTTGTTAGAACAACACTTGGTGTTTTAAAAATGAAAATGTTGAATAGGCAAAATGAAAATAAAAAAGATCCCATTGGCAAAATAAAAATAATAAAGGTTTAATTTGGCAAAATGAAAAATACTCCTTTAAATCATTTTTTGGAATGTTTGTCAAGTTAAAAATAATTTCTATTGATACACCGCTACATCACTTAATCACTACCATGCTGCGGTAGTAGAATGCTTGCTTTGTACACAATTAGTATTGAGTTTGATCTTTTCATGTCCATGAAATGTACCTCACTCCATTTGTTTCTATGAGCAGCAGCCTTGTTTGTCCTATAATTGTTTTATAGGATAATTCAAGGATTGTTCCTTGAATTATCCTATAAAATAGGTAGCACTCAGAATTTCTTTTCTTCTAGTTGATTTGTTTTTACTATGGGTAGGAAGTATCACCTCATTAAATGATATAAGTTAATCAGTCTTTTTATAAACATGATAAAGCATGCTTTTAGATCTTCCTTTAGAATTTTATTTTGTTTTTAAGACTCTATAAGTAAGTATGATTGAGTTGATATTCTAATAACTCTATAAGCTCAAACATTTTTTTTAAAGCCAGACTTTTTAAAAGTTCTTGATAGTTTAAATAAATTAAATAATCACTATATTAATTTATTATAAAATAAAAAATATAAAAAAATTAAAAGCTAAAATATTGAAATTAATACAAGTGTTCATTTGTATAAAAAAAAAATGTGTCCAAAATAAACAAACCTCAAAAACAAAATTAACAAACCATAATTGAAAAGTACTTAAAAAAAAAGGAATTAATTTTTTGTTGAAAATCCTTTTGTTTTAAAGCATTCAATGATATGTTTTGGTATGGAGTTCACTTAGTTCTGAGTAATATCTTTTGGAACACTATTCAGTAATTTTGTGACTAATTCTTTCAGCTGGTCCAGATCTTTTATTTAAATTTTACCAAGGTTGTGGTTTAATCAAGACCACAAATTCTCTATTTGATTGAGATCTGGACTATTGGCAGGCCAATACGTGGTTTTAAAGTTGTTTTCTTTAAACAATTGCTTGCAAATCTTAGCAGTATGGAGCGTTGTCTTGTTAGAAAATTCCTGTCTTTTGGGAAAATGTCAATAGAAGGCATTAAATAATTATTCAATAGGTCTGAATATCTTTGAGAATTGAGCCTTCCAACAAATATTTTGAAACAACCAACACCTTCATAGCTCATGCAGGCCTAAATGCCTATACTACCATTACCATGTTTTGCTCTATACGTAGAACAATTTGGGTCCATGTTTTTATGTGGGTTTCTTCTCAGCATTACTTGGTTTTTTCTTAAATCAACCTCAACATTTATTTCATTACTGAGAAGAACGTTGTGCCACATGCTCATAGAATTAATTTTATGAGCTAAGCAACAGTTATTTTTTTTGTTCTCTGATATTTTATCAATAGACATGGTTTTTCGCAAGCAGCTTGCCACATGTAATTGTGTTTTTGTAGTACTCTTCTAATTTTTTGAGCACTAGCAACAACACCAGAAGCTTTTTGTCTTTTTCGACTGAGATCAGTAGGTGATAAACTTCTATTTTTTTTCACTAAACAAATAAGTGAACGTTCATTTCTTTTATTTGAAATGCTGTATTGTATCTTTAATATCGGCTAATAATTCTGCTAAAAGTAGCACATGTTGTGTTAAAATGTTTTGCAGTTTCTCTCATTAAGATGTTTTATTCATTCGTTACTATGATTTTACCTTTTATTATATTTATCATGATTTTTCCAGTCAATTTGGTTGTTTTATTGCTAAAATAGTTAATTAGATAAGAATTAGCGAATTTTTCAAATATTTATAACAATTTAAATAAAAATTTCCAAATAATTATAAACAGTTCGCAAACAAGTGCAAAGCTTTAATCAAAGATAAGTGAAATTTTGAAAGAAGTTTGAAATAATAGAGTGGATTGTTAATTTTGGCCATAACAATTATTTTAGAGTATGAGATATGTGTCAAAAAAAAACAGTACAATTAGCCCATCAAATAATATTTTTATGAATATCTATATTTATTATTTAAATATAGATATAATTATTTAAAAGAAAATAGAATGCTCATCAATATTCATTTTTTATATTTAAAAAGAGTCAAACAATCATTAATTTAATATCAATCAAAGTCCAATGATATCAAAGAAAACATGCTGGATTGTTATTAATGGCCAATACTGTAAATGTAACTTCTGTTATGAATATATTTTAGTCTATTTTTTCCTCATTTGGAATAAGTAATTATTTTTGCTTATAACTTTTTAAAATTATTTGGAATAATGATTATTAGGTGTAACGGAAATGGCCTGGTGACAGGATATGTGAAAGCACTTGACCAACAACATTTCATTATGATACCAGTACACAGGTTTGATGTTATTTTTTTTTTTTTTAATAAAATATAGAAATAAATAATATTACACACACACACAAACACACACACACACACACACACACACACACACACACACACACACACACACACACACACACACACATATATATGTAATTTTCAAGTTTAAATTTTTTTTTAAACATCTTCACTTCCAACAAGGCTACAAGCAACCACTATTAGACTTGGAAGTTACTGGAAGTGAAAAGATGAAATTTATAGATTAAGATAACGATTGACAGGCGGCTTAAAAGATTGCAATCAGGAAAAAGAATCAGGAAAGCAAGATGAAGGAAGCAAATTCCAAAGAACTGATGTTTGAGGAAAAAAACTAGACAAACATGAATTTTTGGAGTATTTAGGAACAGTCACAGTATAAGGATGAGACTTAATTGAATGGCAAGTAACACGAAAATGAATTTTAGTCAATGGCACAAGAGATGCTAGCTCTTTAGAGCAGCTCTCATTATAGTATCAATAAAAACGAGGAAGAGAAGCAACATTACAACGATGTGAAAGAGAAGCAACATTACAACGATGGTTGAAAGTTGGCTACAAGGGCAGGTCCAACTATGTTTACAATGTGTTTTACACCTTGTTTAAAAGAGAAAGGGCATCATTGGAAGATCTGTCCCAGATATGGCAACAGTACTCCATACATTCAGGCTCAAATGCCTCTTCCAAGCAATTAGAGAGTGTTGGCAGCAAGAATAAATAACAGTATCATCAGCAAACAATTCCACCTTAAAAATCTGGAAGATCGTTAATGTAAATTAAAAAGAGTATTGGGCCAATGATAAAACTTTGAGGAACCTCTGAAGTTAAAGGAAATGAAGAAGAGTGCTGTCCATTTAGGACAACTTTTATACTACGATTGGTAAGAAAGGATTCAATAATGTTAAAGATTTTACCTAATACACTATAAGAAGAGAGCTAATGGAGAAGATCAAAGGCTTTAAAAATGTTGAGAGCAATAACCTTAACCTCCCCATATGTATCTAATGCACAATAAAACCTATTGCTTATTACCGTTACAAATCAGCAGTAAAGCGAAAAGATCGAAATCCATATTGATAATGAGAGAGTAAGTTGTTTGATTCAAAACAAGATAAAGTGTTAGTTAATTAAAGACTCAAAAACTTTGCTTATGATAAGAAGAAGACTAATGGGATGGTAGTCAGACAAGTCAGAATGCTTTCCAGAATTTTCGAAAATAGGGATAACAAATGCTGCATTCCAGCAATCTGGATAACAAGACTCTGAAAAGCACTTGTTAAATAGTATTGAAAGTATAGACAACATCTCCAGAGAACACTTCTGCAAGACCATAACAAGCATGTTGTCTGTTAACAAGCATGTTATGGTCTAGACCACAAGCTGTATAAGAGTTTAAACAGAAAAACACTTAAGATACAGAAGCTGGAATGATACGAACATCAAGCAATGGATCAACCTGTTATATCAACCTGTTATATTGGCTACATCAGGTAGAACCCGACTAGTGGAATCAAGAAATGATATTGAAGAGAATTTCTTAACAAACAATTCAGCATTGTTTTTAGGTGAGATGACAAAATTTGAACCATACAAGAGAGGTGGAATAACAGATTTGCCCTTATTATTGATACTATTAAAGATTCTTCAGAAGTCATTAGAGCTTAATTTTTGAGATGACATACAAGATTTTGTGACCTAAGAATAACGCACTTTGACATTACACAAAACCTTTTTACAATGGTTTCTAGCAATAGTGAACAGACACCTGTTTTCTAGAGAATTATATTGCTGATATGTATGAACATAATGGTTACAATTGGAAATTGCAAAAGCCCAATGAGAGGAAAACCATGGAGAAGAGTGAGGCTTGACTTTGTTGAAATTGTTGAGAGGGAATAAAAGATTTCATGCTAACCTGAATCTAAGAAGTTACATAAGAAGTACATTTGTCAGCAGGAAGACAAAAGACTTCTGTGTGATGACCATCATGAATCACAGAAAGAATCCCATTCAGCTTTAAGGTAGTTGTAAGGTGCTATGAGAGTAGAGGTACTATGAGAGGGGGATTCTGAACCCAATGATCATCATGAATCACAGAAAGAATCCCATTCAGCTTTAAGGTAGTTGTAAGGTACTATGAGAGTAGAGGTACTATGAGAGGGGGATTCTGAACCCAATGATCATCATGAATCACAGAAAGAATCCCATTCAGCTTTAAGGTAGTTGTAAGGTACTATGAGAGTAGAGGTACTATGAGAGGGGGATTCTGACGATAAAGAAAAATGAGATAGTAGGTTTAGTGAGATCAAACCGTGATTAGAAGTACCTAAAAGTTAATGTGGAGAAACTGAGCACTGACTAGGATTAGAGACAAGACATAAGTCAAGTAGAAAAGGTAAATATTCGGATTGTCTTGAAAGCGAGATGACTATTTGTGTTAGAGATTGACTATTTGTGGTAGAAAGTTGACTATTTGTGTTAGAGATTGGGAAAGGCTAAAGTTGTGAGCCTAAATGCCTGCTGAATCATTGACACCAGAGCCAATGCTATCAGTGTGATGAGCATTAAAGTCACCAACAACATATTTATTTTATTTCTTTAAAATTTTTTATGTTTTTGTTTTATATATATTAATTCGCTAGTTCAATTTAACTTATATTAACTCACTGATCTATTGTGACCAGCATTATGAACCAGCTGGTCACACCAGCAGGTGTGACCAGCATCACCAGGTATAATAAATAAAAATTGCTACAAAGAAAATCGTATTAATAAAAACAATTCTTTAAAGAGGTAATATTAAAAAGACCATTATAAAATAAAAGTTTTAACAAATTTTAACAAAAAAAATTTGCCCTCAAGTCTTTGTTATCTCTGTCTTTTTTATCAAAAAATTTTCACCACTTAGTCTCAATTAGTCTCACTTAGACCACCTAATTTCTGTCAAACTTTAGTTATACTTATTTCAAGTGAGTTTCTAAGTTTCTGAGCATAATGGAGCAACAGATATGGCTTAGGATACGAAGTCAAAAGTACCATGGCTTATTTTGTAATGTTCAGTAGCACTGAAACTGGCCCATTTTTATTTTATACTACTTTTCTGGTGCTCAACACATCTTGATATAACTTTTTTTTTTTCTTATTAATGGTAACCAATTGGTATCAATGGTAGCTTTATAAATGATTTGTTGTCCAATGATTGATTAGTGGTATTTTTGAAGTTGTTTTTTACATAGCCCTTTTAATATATAAATATGATAATTATTGATTAATATATATATATTAATATATATTATTTGATATTTTGCTGATCTAGATTAGCAAAGTATTTACATTTTTGTCATAAATAATAAGCTTAATAAATATAATGAGAAACCAGAAAGTATATTCTTTATGTATTTAACTTGACTAAAGTATTTTATAGTGATGTAACAAAACATTTAACTAATACTTGTGTTAATAAAGTGGAAAAGCTATTCTAGAACGTTTTTATTAAAAAAATTTTTTTTTACTTGACATTAATTGTATTACTTCTAAAGCATTTTGTTAACTTTTTTTAGATTCAAGAAAAGCTTTGTAGTAATTGCAGGGATTGTTTTGTTGTTAGCACTGTTTATTATCATGATGGCTTACTCATGTTATGTTTATAGAAATTTTCCATCCTATAATGTTGTTATAGATTTACCCGATAATCTTTCTTGTGATAAGTATATGTAAGTTTTTTTAATTTTTTAACATTTTTTTAATTAATTTAACATATTTTAAAATAATGTGCAACTATTAGCATACTGGTGAGAAGTGGCTGCTCTTACTTTTATCAGGTAGTGGCTACTCTCATAACACATTGAAATTTTAATATGATTTAAGTGTGTTTTTAATTTTAGCTTATTTTAACTAACAGGATATAAAAAAAAAAGAGTTACTTAAAGAAACTCTTTTCAGCAGACTTAAGTAAAAACTAAAAAAAGCAAGTAGTATTTTATTTGTAATTTTAAAATTGTAGATACTACATGGCGATTGAAACAGGCCATTCATATGGTTCGGGAACTACTTCAAGAGTAAAATTCTTTTATTACTTTTTTTTTGTTATGATTATTTGTTTGTTTATGTTCTTATTATATATTTTTGTACAGTTTGATATTTGTTGGTAAATTCTTAGTATGATTTCAAAGCTTTTATTGCTGAAGTATTTTATTTCTAAAGGTTTTAAAAATTTGATTCATGTAGTATGTTTTTCTTAAACATCAACACTTTGGGATTCTCTCCTGTCTTTTTGTTTTTTTGACTCATACAAATTACAGCTTTTAAAGTCTTCTGTCTTTTTCTTGTTTTATGCTTGTATGTAATTACTTTGATTGCATATCATATTGATTGCATTTATAGTAAACACTTATTGTGTTAATAATAAAACATGAAATCTGTACAATGTAACTTATGTAACTTGCTATCATTTTAATAATACATTTTGAAAATTTACTATTTTTAGATATGTGCTGTATTACATGGAGAAAATGGTTGTTCCCAAAAGTTTGAACTTACTTGTAGAAACAAAAGATTTATGTTTCAGAGATCATCTACTGATATTTTGCTATTGAGGTTATCAATAGTTTTTTTTTGTCATGCGTTTTAAAAGATCATTGCATTAGATGCAAAACTGATGTTAGTACAATGTTTTCTTTTAACAAATTTTATAACGTTTTTGAAATTTTATACATCATTTTATTCCAGGTAGAAATCATGACTAAAAAAAATATCATTATCAACTTTATGCTTAACCTCTTATTTATTTACTATTAAAACTCTTGTCTTATAGTCAGTTTTGCTTCTTGCTTCTTGTCTCATCCTTTTAAAACATAAATTTAAAAAATTTATGTTTTTTTAAAAAGATGAGACAAGATAATAATATCTCAAAAATAGTTAAAGTTACTGAAAATTTAATTTTTTTTAGTTATTTCACAATTTTGTTTATTTATTTTAAGTATTTGAAAAAATGTTTTTTGGTTTTTTCTGTTTAAGGAGTGTGTAAACACAAAACGTAGTGAAATGAAGTGATATAAAAAACATAATAAACTTTAATTAAACATAATAAACATGAACATTATAAACTGAACTATAGCTGTCAATTTCATATCAAATGATAAACACTTTTGTTTTGGATTAAAAGATGTTTATAAGTAGCAGTTTAAATAAAATTTCTTTAATTTTTAATCAAATTTTTATTGCTTTTAATGTTTATTATGATAAGTAATATTAATAAATAAAATAAAAAAAAATAAAAAATTAATGAAGTAATATGAATGTTTATTATGTAACAGAAACCTACCTAAGTTGAAATACTCCCTGAATATTTGCATAAATTAAAATAAAACAATAAAAATGCACTTTTTAATGCAACATTTATCTTTTCATCTGCATTTCATTTTTGACATATCCTAATAATTTTTTTTAACCAATCGCAGGATTGTTCATTGGATATAAGCAAAAATTATAAAAAGTTTTCTCTAGTGTATCTAATTGATTGCTTAGTTGTTAGATAGTTGATTGCTTAGTTGTTAGATAGTTGATTGCTTAGTTGTTAGATAGTTGATTGCTTAGTTGTTAGATAGTTGATTGCTTAGTTGTTAGATAGTTGATTGCTTAGTTGTTAGATAGTTGATTGCTTAGTTGTTAGATAGTTGATTGCTTAGTTGTTAGATAGTTTCTTGCTTAGTTGTTAGATAGTTGATTGCTGTAGTTGTTAGATAGTTGATTGCTTAGTTGTTAGATAGTTGATTGCTTAGTTGTTAGATAGTTGATTGCTCTAGTTGTTAGATAGTTGATTGCTTAGTTGTTAGATAGTTGATTGCTTAGTTGTTAGATAGTTAATTGCTGTAGTTGTTAGATAGTTGATTGCTGTAGTTTTAACTTGAATAGTATTTGCGATAAAATAAGTGTTTTTTCTTGATTACACCCTTTTTTTTTTATATTTTAAAAACAGCAAAAATCATACACCTTTTAAAGAAACTCTGTCATTGAAAGCAAAAACTAATAGCTTTTCATTAATAAACTGCAATATTGATGCTTTGGAAACAATTATAAGTTGGAAAAATTATGTAGTTTTATTGAAAATGCTTAAGTTTTATGCACAAAATTTTTTTTTATTGGTTTTTTTATTTTCAGCATGGTTTTTTTAAATTATTTATTTGTCTATAGTGCAATACTCTGGTGATATTTACACTATATTTGCTCTGGTGATATTTATCTAGAATTATTTTATTAAATGAATGAATACATGTTGCAGATGGTTTTCATATTTATGTAAATGAAATTTAAGACAAATAAATGTCATACTGTTTATCCGAAAGTAAAATTTTAATATAATTTATCAAAACAGTTAATACAATTTTTTTGAAACTTTTTGTTGAGAAAAACTTCATAAACCATGGAAACTTGATAAATAATAATAAAAACTCTATAAATAAATTGTAAATAATAATAAAAAGAAACTCTATAAAAATAAATTATAAAGTAGTTTTTTTAAACAAAATTTTTTTAGAAAGAAAAGTTGATTTTAAAAACTTTGAATATAAAAATGAAGAAAATCGGAATAATTATTCCTTTCTTTTTTTTTTTTTTTTGATTCCACTAAGAAGTGGAATCAAAAAAAAAGTAAAATATAATCAAAAAAAGTATAAATAGTAATCAAATCAAAATATAATAATCAAAATATTTAAAAATAGTTTACCTAATATATGCAATTTTATAGATGTAAAATATTATATACTTATTGTTTGTACCTTTAAATTTTGTATATTTAAATTTATGTTTTGAAGATTTAAAAATTTTTTATTGAAAGTTTTTTATTTTATTAGGTGCCCAATTGATTTGGGGCAAATAACACATCTTTTGCTATGGCATAACAATCAAGGCAGCTCTCCAGACTGGTATCTCAAACAAGTTATTGTTAAGTCACCTTGTGGTCTTCAGTAAGATAATCTTTCAAAGTTTTAAATTAAACTATCAATCAAGTTTTTATTAGTTGTTTGTTGATTGCTTTATTGTTTTTTTAGTTATTTTGCTTTAAATAATTGGCTTTCACTTTCACGTGGCTTACACAAGATACACTGTAATTTAATTGCTACTTCTGAATCTTGTACATCTAGATTTCAGGTTTTTTTTTTATTACTTAGTTTTAAAACCGAGTTGTCTTGTAAACTAGGTAGTTACCATGTAAAAATCAAAGAGATAATTTTACTTTAGGATAACTTAATAAAAGTAGTTTAAATTTTAGTTTTGTTATTTGATGAATACTTGAATAATATTTACAAGAATGTATAGATTTATTTAAATTTAAATTTTCATTTAAATATATATTGTTCACTATTTTATCTATTGTGATCAGCATCAATAGGTATAATAAATAAAAATCCTTACAAATAAAGTCATTATAATAAAAACAAACCATTAAAAAGATAACATTAAATGAGAAAATACAAAATAGGATTTAAACGTTGATGTCAGACAATCTAATAAAAAATGTCCCCCAATCTTTTGCTTTCATGTTATTACTATCATCTCCATTAAGAACATTATTGCCACTTCCCAACTCTTGTTGAACTTTTAGCTTTGTTTATTTCTAGTGATTCTCAAATTTTTTCCAATATGATATTCTGGAGCAATTGATATGGTTTTGGGATGTAACCAGTCAAATGCATCTTGACATGATTTGGAATATTCCATAGCACCCAAACTGGCCCATTTTCCTTTCATACTATTTTTCTGGTGCTCAATACATCTTGATATAATTTTCTTTTTGGTTTAACCAATGTATATAGAGTTGCATGAACATTTTATTTGGTAGACGCCTGGGTTTGTATTTGGAGGAAGTTTTGTTTTATTGTTTCAGAATATATTGCTTAAATTTGGAGATGATGTAAATATAACTTTTATGTTTTTTTTTTTTTAATTCTTTTCTAAATTTGGGGCCAACAATTGGTATCCATGGTAGCTTTATAAATAGTTGGTTATCAGTTGGTTGATAATTGGCATTTTTAAATCTATTTTTTATAGTCTTTGGTGATATTAGTTAAATTGTTATTGTTGTGCCTGTCTTCAACAAAATTTTATTAGAAAATCAGTTTCTTGTTGGAGGTATTTTTGAAAGCATATTTTTTTTGTACAGCATAAGAACCCTTTGAATAGGCCAGTGACAATATTAGGATTGATGTTTGAGTTGAATATTAGTTATTGCTTCTTTTTAATGTATTTGAAATTGATAAGCTCCATACATTGTGTTTGTGTATTATTAATATCTAGAAAATTAATGTGTTTTTGGTGGTTTTTAAGTTCAACAGTGTATTTAATGGCAAGATTTTGTTCCTTTAGGATATTTAGAAACATTTGTTGTTGTTTTATTGAGTTAAAGTGAGCGTGGCAATCCTCTACATATCTCATGAAAGTTTTTGGTTCACATGTATGAATAGTAGCTATATTAAAGGGTTTTCTTTCTATATTTTAAAGAAATGCTTCTGCCATAACAACCATTAAAGACAAACCTATAGGACCTAAATTAGGTATTATTCAGAATTTCGTTTCCATATAAAAAGTAGCAAATACTCAATGAAATTTCTAATTATTAGTGTCTACAAGCAAAAGCTTTGTTCAAGCCTTTAAGTTGTTGATGTTATTATTCAATATATCAATAATAACTGGAATAGCTTCGTTAATGGGTATGGACAGATATAAATTAACTATATCAAATGAAACTTGAACTTCATTGGGATCTATTTTTCATGCCTGGCTATTTGAATTAATAATTCTATTTTTGTTTTTGTTTAGTGTTGGTTGAATGATATTAATGAGGTATCAATGAGGTACAGTAATAACATTATTTTTAAAAGAAAGACTGTCAAAGTAGTTTACACCTGCATGCTAAATATCAAATTGCACAACCAACACATGTAGCGGAATAAAAATACCAATGTTGTTAGAAACTGCAAATAGAGCTACCTGTCCTTAAGAAAATCTCTCACTAAAAATATTGTTTATGAGGCTACTATAACATCACCTAACATCAATCATGCTAAGAAATCTTATATTGGTATAAGCAAAAACTACTTCAAGATCAGGTTTGCAAACCACACAAAATCTTTTAACTTAGTCAGGTATAAAAACAACACTGAACTTTCTCGGGAGTTTTGGAAACGTAAGGAAGCAGAAATTAAACTACTAATCAAGTTTAGTATAATTAAAAAATGTCAACCCTATAACCCATCCTCAAAAAGATGTAATCTTTGCATAAATAATAAATATTTAATTTTGACGTACAATCAAGAATCCTTGTTAAATAAAAAAAGTGAAATGATTTTGGCATGTAGGCACAGAAAATTTTTTTGCTATTGAATTTTGACACCGGTTAAATAAGTTCCTGTTAGGCCTGAAAACTGGCATTTGATCTTGTTGCAATGCAAATTTGTATTTTTACAATGATTTTTATTTTAATGATTTTAAATATATGGTTGAATGATTTTAAATATATGGCTGAATGACTGCCGAATAGCATGAAACTTGAAGTCTCAAAAAAAAGTTGTAACTCCCCTGCATGTTCTATTTAAACTAGTAGATGTATGTACACTTCACTGTGCTAATCTCCAAATAAAACAGTCAATAAAACAAAAATGAAAAACAGTTTAATAAAACAAATAAAATGAAATATAAAATGTAATATAAAATAATGACAAAATGGCTTGGCAAAGTTAAATAAATCAAAAATTCTTTACACCTAATAAAACAACTAATTTACACCTAATAAAACAACCAGATATTTTAATTGTGGTGTAGGGTTAAGCTTATAAAAAAATAAAGTATAGTTACGGGGTTAACCTTATGCACAGTAGTATGTATGTATGTATGTATGTATGTATGTATGTATGTATGTATGTATGTATGTATGTATGTATGTATATATGCTTATATATATGCTTATATATATATATATATATATATTTATATATATATATATTAATATATAATAATATATATATATAATAATATATATATATAATAATATATATATATATATATATATGTATATATATATATATATATATATATATATATATATATATATATATATATATATATATATACTTATGTATAGTAGTGGCCATAAAGTTAAATCCACCATAAGTATTGTAATTTACTAGAAATATTTTTTTCTAGTAAATTACAATATTTGTAACAATTTACTAGAAATATTTTTTTCTGTTTTTATAGTAAAGAAAACACGAACTACTCTTGCAATTTTCTTTCTGGCCTAGTTCTGACCAATGTTTTACAATGATCTTGTCTGAGGTTTTTTTTTGTTTTTTGTTTTTGTTATTACACTCCAAACCATTTCTCCAACAGATGGCAAGTGTTTGACAGTTTTAATGGTTTGTTTCTGGTTCAAATGTTTTCCTACAGGATGTCTTATAACAAGTCCCTGAACCATGAACCTATTAAAACACACTCTGATTGCTGAACACCATTCTGGCCATCCAGTCCACTGATCCTTGTGAAGAAAAATTTATACAGACCTGAAGTTGTTTATGAGTCATCAGATATTTTTTCTGTTTGTATTGCTACCAATCTGAAGTTGTTTGATAAATGCCTTGTAACAGTTCTTGAGCTGATATCAGTCCAACATTGTCTTACTTCATGTGATATTTGAACAGATGATTCTTGCAGACTGCAACCAATGGCAGGTTTCAGCAATCAATTTTTGTGTGGATTTATTTTTTGTTTACAGCTGCAGTTCTTATGATTTGAGGGTGTTGCTAGTTTGATGATATTCTATACTGCATCAAGTTCAGTCAAGATGTTAGCTCACACTGTGAATACACACATATGTATGTGTGTGTGTGTGTGAAAAGGTGTTTATGTGCAAACAGATACTATATATAGACAACAATATATATAGTGACCTCATCTACTAAAGCTTATGAAAGTTAGTAGTTATTACTATATTTTCAGTTTATTAAAAAGGTACTGTAATCTGTATACGCCAAAGGTGCAAACTATTGGATATATTTGCTATTAGACTCAATGTTCCTTGTGGTTTTATAATACTAAAGTAATTTATGTATTTTATAGTATTATATTGTATATTACAATATAATTGTTTTATAGTATTATGTTGTATACATATATATGTATATTACATTATATAGTTTGAAAAATTTTAGATATTAGTTTAAAGGTTTTTTTACTTTTTCTTTTTAAATTAAACGTTAATGAATGCAAAGCTTTTAAAGGGGTTAATTTTGTCTTTTAGCTGTTTCTTGAAAGTTATGTTGATTACAACATTTGGTTGTCTATACTGCTTGGCCCAGTGATTTCTCAGTTTTCAATGAGCAAGGTAAAAAATGGTTTTTCACAAATCTTGCATAGATTTGTGAAAAAAGTTTTTTTTATATTTTATCTTTAAGTCATTTTTGAAATTTTCACTTTTGAAAATGTTTAATTATTCTGCACATATAAAACCTCCTTATTTTCACATATAAAAACTTCCTAAAAAAGTCCTAATCTGCCAAACTAGTTTGTGCCATTAAAGTATACAGCACCCAGTTAACAATGAAAATCTGTCTAAACCACACAAACGTGGAACCACAAACAAAAAAACCTTAAAAAAAAGATAAAATTTGGATCTTGCTAAGATAAGTTTTATTGAACCCCAAGCCATTGGGTTTAGTTATGTTTTAAAGATGCTTTTTACCTAACCTATAAAACTACTAACCTGTTTAAAGTTTAGGGAGACTAGTGGCTATTAAGAATATAGTTAATACCAAAGTGCATTTTTTTTAATTTCCAAAACAATTTCAACAGTCTGCTAGATGCTTTATGTTTCACCATCAGTAGATTCATCAGGAAGAATGTCTAAACATAAAAAAGTTTTCAAATTATAGAAAAATTATTTCACAGGAAGTTAGGATTTATTATAATTAATTATGTAACAACTGTAGTATTTTGCAACCAGGAAGTTGCATCAACTACATTAGATAATTAAAAAATCATGAAAAGAGTTCTTTAGAATTAGGATAAATTTGGACTGGTCATTTGTTTTTATAGTTTTTTAAAAGGAACTTATTTTCATGTCTGCATTTAGAAATTAATTCTGATTTTTTATTCAGTAAATTTTCTTGATCTAAATGAGTAATAATTTCAAATTTTTCTTGTAAACATAGTATACATTTTTTGGAAATGTTATTATAGGCAGGCGCAGTTTTTAGGATAGACCAGTTCATTTTAAAATTAATATTTTTTTCTTTTAGTTGCCAAATATATTTAGACAGCATAGTCTCTTTTGAGTATTTTTTATGTTTAAAAGATTGTTTGTGATTGGCATAACGTTTTTTCCATTTGCCCTCGGTTAAGCCATTATAATGTTTATCAGTGTTGTTTTGCGAGGAAACAATGCATTTGTAAATAATATTTTTTGATAAGCATTTGCCATTCATAGGGCAGTCAAGTTTTTGCTTGCAGTTACAATTTTCAGTATTTTTTTCTTTGAGAAATTCATTTTTACTAATCAATGAAAAATTATGGCCTTTTATAATTCTTTCAATATTTTTTGTACAGCTATAGCTTACTTTAATAGTGTTTCTGTTTTGTGCAATTTATTAGAGGGAGGGAAATGTTTGTCAACTATTTTTAAAAACGCTTTTCCAATGTTTGTTGAAACATTTTTGCTGTACAGTGGGTTGAACCAAATTATATTTCTTTTTCTATTTCGCTTTTTTGCAATTTTTGTTTCAAATTTTAGCTCGAAATTTTTAAATCCGCTTTTTTTAAAGCATCGTCATACACGCGTTTAGAAGAGTTAAAAATATTTTCATTAGAGAAGTTTTGATTTAGTCTATTGTTAAATGAAATGGGAATTTGTTTTAAGATTCGAGGGGGATTATTCGAATTTATGTTAATATACAATGATTCATCATTAGGTTTTTATAAGGCCAATAAGTATTTTCCGAGATGTTAAATGTGACATCAAGAAAATTCACAATTTTCAAATTAATGTTTATTTCAAATCGGAAGCCAATGTTTTTGAAAATTTCCTTAATATTTTTTCTGACTTAGTCAAGTTGAGGGCCTGATTATTTTTGCATTATTATTAAGCCATCATCGTGACACAAGCCTAATTGATTAAAATGAACTATTTTAGCTAGGGAATTTAAAATATGTAAGCCTACAAATTCGCAAATTTTTGCTTCGTTGTAACTTCCCATTGTTACATCAAAGCATTTGTGCAATGGTTTTTTTCTTCCACGTCTCGTTATAAAATAGAGTAAAATTTTTCTGCAATGTTTAATTAGACGAATAGTGTCATCTGTAATTTCAGTGTGGGTTTTTCCAAATTCTATTGTTTTATCTAAAATTTCTGCTGTAATTGAGGGGTAAAAATCATTAATCAAATTGTATAAATGTGCATTCATTTTTATTACTAATTTTAGAAAACCAATTTATAACATCAGTGGGATTTTTCCACTGTTGCAAATTTAATTTTTTCCAAATAATATTATTTATTTCGTCTAATTTAATTTTAAAAATGTGCCCTTGTTCACTTATTGAAGATACTAGTAGCCTACAAGGGAATTTATTTTGAAAATATGGTTTATGATCTTTTGGTGTGATAAATGTGAGTCTGAACTGGTGAGTCTGATTCAATTCTAGCATCAAAATTAATTGTTTTAGCAATGTTTTAGCTTTCTAAATTAATTGAATTTTCTAACACTATTGAAGAAATCAATAATTAGATAAGTGTTTTTACTAATTTAATATTGCTCTGTTCTTTTAGAACATTGAGCACTCTGTTTGTAAAATACACTAACATAATTCAAATATATATATATATATATATATATATATATATATATATATATATATATATATATATATATATATATATATATAGTATTATTATACATTTTATTATAAAAATTTACATTATTTATATACTCATATACAGTTGAACTCATATAATTTGAATTCTTAAGACATCTCAAAATATGTGTGAATTTTTTAAGTTCATTCCTAAATATAAAACCTTAAAGGAACCAAAGAATTTGTTTGACTTGAATGATCTTTCAAATTATTTCAAGTGGTCATTTAAAATGAACTCTTGTAGTTTGAACTCTTATAAAATAGGAGCAAATTACATGGGTTTACCTGTATATATTATATATATATATATATATATATATATATATATATATATATATATATATATATATATATATATGTATATATATATATATATATATATATATATATATATATATATATATATATATATGTGTATATATATATATATATATATATATATATATATATATATACATACATGCACAGTATTATTATTATTATATAAATACATACATGCATGCATCCATACATACATACATCCATATATCCATGCATCCATACTAACATACATACATGCATTAATACATACAAACATACATACAGACATACATACATACATTCACACATAGATACATACATACATACATACATACATTTATTCATTCATACATACATACATACATACATATATATATATATATATATATATATATATATATATATATACACAGATATATATATACATATATATATATATATATATGTATATATATATATATATATATATATATATATATATATATATATATATATATATATATATATATATATATATATATATATATATATATATATACACACACATATTTATATATATATATATATACATATATATAAATATATATATATGCATATATATATATATATATATATATATATATATATATATATATGTATGTATATATATATATATATATATATATATATATATATATATATATATATATATATATATATATATATATTTCAATGGCTGATGATTGACGTGAAGGCATGAAACTTAAAGTACCATAGAAAAAGTAATTTTTTGTTAATATATATACACAAATATATGTATATTGTTCTATTTGAAATATCTTTTTAATATTGAGCACTCTTTTACGATTATGAGTTTTGTTTTATTATTATAATATTAAACACCCTTAAATATCAATATATATATATATATATATATATATATATATATATATATATATATATATATATATATATTTATATATATATATATATATACATACATATATATATATATATATATATGTATATATATATATATATATATATATATATATTTATATTATATATATATATATTTATATATTTATATATATATATATATATATATATACATATATATATATATATATATATATATATATATATGTATGTATATATATATATATATATATATAAATATATATATATATATATATATATATATATATATATATATATATATATATATATATATATGTTTTAAAATTTTTTATTTTTATAACAAGTTTTCTTTTTTAAAGCGTTTAGGTTATTTACTTGCAAAGATTTTGTTTTTTACTGCTGGATCTATTGTTTTATTTAAAGAAGAAATTAAGAAGGTAAAATTTAATTTTTTTTTTAAATTAATAATTTAACTATTTAATAATGGATTTATATATTATTAACTAATTAATAATAAAAAGCATGAATATTAAATATTTGACAATTTTTCATTCTTCTTTTTGTCATTAATATCATTATTGTTATTATGATTATTGTTATTATTGTTATTATAGTCATGATTATTATTATTAAATATTACTTAATATATAGTAATATATAATATATGCTTATTGATAAAGCAGAACTACTTATCTAAGGTTTATCATTTTTAAATGCAGCTTTAAGTTATTCAAAACTTTTCAGCTAGTATAACACATATGTAAAATAAAGTTTTAAATAAAATTATTTAATATTGCTGTTTGTTGCTACATTCATAAATTTTGTAATAAAAATACAATACCAAAAAAAAATTGGTTTTGACTTTCATGCTCAATTTATATATAATAAATGATTTATAAATTTTTCCTTTCTGTTTTTTTTTGGTAAAATTTTAATTTATTCAAATACAGAGCAAATATCATTCTGATTCAGAGATGCTTCAGCATCTCTGAATCAGTTTTTTTTATTTGAAATTTTTTTTCTTAAATTGGTACATTTTTATACTTTTATATGTTTTATTTGATGAGGTAAAATGTTGAGTAAAATACTTTAATATACCAAAACAAAACGTAATGTTTTAAAATATTTATATATAAAAAAAAAATAAAACATTATTGTACTAATATTCAAAAAATGTCAAATACAAATAAGCATTTAAATAAAAAGTATTTTTATATGTTAATCACCATCATCATCATCATCATCATCATCATCATCATCATCATCATCATCATCATCATCATCATCATCATCATCATCATCATCATCATCATCATCATCATCATCATCATCATCATCATCATCATAATCATCATCATCATCATCATCATCATCATCAGTATGTGGTTCTGTGTTCGCTATTGTAACGCTGTCATCGGCACACAGGATTTTAGAATTTACCCGCATCGCTTGCGATTTAAAATTTTTTATTTTTTTCATTTTTATCAGAAAGATATAAATTTTTAAGATATGTTAGTTATGAAAAAATTTTTTGAGAAAAAAACCTTACAGGTAAGACCCATAACGAAAAAGGCGTTGCATTACCGAAAAATCTAAAAAAGAAGATTTAGGCATGGGGATCATCAAAAAATGATGCGGATATGTCTTTTTTATTCATTCCCTTTAAATCAAGCTATAAACGAAAAAAATCCACTTACCTAAACTTTGAGGTTTTTCATATCATCATGGCGATTTTAAGTTTCTGAGTTCAAGTAAACTTTCTATAATATATTAATGTGCAATTTCCTACTTTGATTTTGAAAAAAAACATTACATAAAATTTTTTTAAAAACTTTTTTAAAGTTATTTTTCTTGATGGATGTAATATATATCATGTCGAATGTCTAAAAAACATTTACTTTGCTTTTGACATTATTTTTTTTGCGAAGAATTAGGGTTTTAAACAGTAATTGTTGCAATACCGAAACTATCCAGGTTGCATTACCGAACTCACTTATTTTTTGATAATGGACGAATAGAAAAGGTTTGTTATTTCTAATTTATTGTTTAGGTTTAATTCCTTTTTTTTTCCTTTAATCAAACTCCTTTTATAAAATCTAAACTCCATTGTAAAAAAGCAGGAATGCTCCGCGGAATGGGTTTTTTTGGGTAAAAGAAATTGACTAATGGAAAAATGAAAACAGAAGAAATTAAAATTTTTTTACATTTTACAATTGTTTATACTTTTTTTTCAAAAAATAAATTTCAAATAAATAAAAATAGTTTATTACATTAGTATCTATACCAAACCAATACGTTTTTTGAAAATCCTTCTGTGGGCGTTTTTCCAAAATAAACAAATTTAGCATTTTAAGTTTATAATAAATGTAATTAAGTTTACAATGATCATTTCGTATTCTTACATACATACATGCATCTTAATACTAGTTTTAAATAAGAAAAATAAAGTTTAAGGCATTTTACTTTCTTACTTTTATGATTTGAGTTTGATTTCAATCAAGAGCGCGTTGAGGGTGAGAATCAAGGTAGTAAGCCCCATCCCCCACATCACCCCACGCACACCTCTTGGGGATAAGCTATATATTTTTCAAAGGCGAGTATTAAGATATTTATTTATAACATTAATATAATATAGTGCAGAACTTGATAACTAGACTATTGTGTAAAGGTTATTGATTTATCTTAACTATAAAAAAAGTCTTAATTTCAATTAGCTTTTTAATTATTTTTTAGCTCTCAGACCCTCCCTTGCTGCAAGGGCTGAACCAGCGTTTTTTTTTGTTGGAGAGATAATTAGGTTTGTATTTTTGAACAAACTTCAAAAATACAAACCTAAATAATGAATACAAACTAGTTAATAAAATAATTAAAAAGCAAATTAAAAAATCTACTCTTGATCATGAAATAAACTTAGCAAAAGATGTAAAACGTAACCCAAAACTCTTCTATGCATATGCACAAAAAAATCAAACACATACAAAACTACTAGCACTTAAAACTAGTGACAATAAAATAATAACTGATAATAAAGTCATTGCTAATCTACTAAATTTTAGTTTCCAATCAGTATTTGTCAAAGAAAATCAAGATCTACCACATTTCATCAATAAAACAATGCAATTATTTGAATGTGACTGGGACCAAGAACTAAAAGAAGATATTGTACATAATTATTTATTAGAACTTAATGAAACAAATCACTTGGTTGTGATAACATCAGTCCCTATGTGCTAAAGCATTGTGCAGAAGGATTATTCAAACCTTTGTCATTAATACTCAAGAAATCGATTCATTCAGGAGAGATGCCAGAATTATGGAAATCTGCAAACATTGCATCACTTTTTAAAAAAGGAGACAAGGAAAATCTGCTCAACTACAGACCTATCTCTTTAATATCAATACAATGTATGATAATAGAGAAAATAATTAGAAAAAGCTGATAATTTATATAACAGAAAACAATCTGTTAACCTTTTAGAAACTTTCGATATTATTACAACTGAAATTGCCCCACCAATAAAAGGCAATATTTTAAGTTGGATTGATTTAAAAAAAAACAACAGAAAACAAAGAGTGGTAATGAGTGAAGCTGTATCAGATTGGTGAGAGATTTATAGCGGTGTGCCACAGGGTTCTGTACTGGGTCCTCTTCTCTTTCTTTTACATATCAATGATCTTCCCCAATGTATCTCTTCAATTACAAAACTATACGCTGATGATACTAAAATTATATCTGTTATAAAAGAACATAATGATCTAATTAATATGCAAAATGACATTGATTTGTTAACTGAATGGTCAAATGTATGGTTATTGGATTTTAACATAAGCAAATGCAGTGTTATGCACATTGGAAGAAAAAATATTAACTATAATTACACTATGAAACACGACAATCAAAGTTTTATTTTAAAAGTGACAACAAAGTAATTAAACTTAGGTGTAATAGTTTCATCCAATATGAAATGGAATCATCAGGTTCAAGCAGCTACAAGTAAAGCACAAAGAATCTTATTTTTAATAAAATCTTATCTTAACACTGAATTGGTAAGGCAATTATGCACATCGCTGGTTAGACCACACCTGGAATTCGCAGTTCCAGTGTGGAGTCCAGGTAATAAAAACGATATCAATGACCTAGAAAAATTCAAAGACAAGCAACAAAGGTAGCACCTGAACTAAAACATCTAAGTTATACTGAAAAATTGGCAAAGTTGTGTCTCACAACTCTGGAAACAAGACGTACAAGAGATGATCTTATTGAGTTTTTCAAAATAACAACTGGTATTGATAAGATATTGTGGTATAAAGAGCTTTATAAAGCTTCTTCCCAAAGTCTAAGAGGTCATTCAATGAAATTTGAAAGAGAATTTCCAAAAACAACCATTAGACACAATTTTTTTACGAACAGAGTGATACCTCATTGGAATGCTTTACCTGAAGAAGTGGTTTCTGCAATGACAGTAAATTCTTTGAAAGGTAGACTAGATAAACATTTGTTAACGGCTGTTAAAGTATAAATTTTAAATTTTATGCACTACGACAATAGTCGTTACAGCACCTTTTATTACTATTAGAGTCCGATAAAAAAATTGCCTCCAAAAAACACCCCTCCCCTAACCTCAAACATGAAGGTAACAAATTACAAAAATATTTTTTTTCTATTGTTAACTAAAAACATATTCATCAATCAATTTTAAATTATATGCAATAATCTCTTAGCGTTTAAAAATTATGTCCATAAAAAGTTTGAATCCCCCACAATTTGAGAGGGTTACAATATTTATCTCGCTATAATTTTTGAACGCTAAAAGATTATTTCATGAAATTTCAAATTAATTGTTAAATTTGAAATTAGTTTAGAATAGTATAAAAAATATTTTGCAAACTAATTGCCCTCACATATGGGGTAGGGGGACTAAATTTATTTGGGTATAATATTTATTTTTATTTTAGTATTTGCAAAGCATCGTTATTTAATGTAAGTATAACCATAAAAATGTTTGGAGTTTACTCCATGTCTAAAAGTTATCTCAAACATAAAAAAAAGGCAAGATCAGCCTCTGCTTTGTTAGTGAATGATAAATCCCGCCCCGAATTAAAATCAAGAAACTGAAAAATAATATCTTTTTAAAAAATAATCATTTTCAGGATTTGTATTTTATTTTTATTTGAAAATTCAGAAACACAATTTCTATAATGACTAATAGAATAACATAATACTAATTTTAGTATTATCTAAATCATTAATAATAATAAAGCTCGATTTGCAACTTAGGCAAGTAAGGTTTCCATTGTAAAATAATTATTCGACGATGGCTAACAACCCTCTTTAAAAGGTTTTGCAGGAATGGAGATAACGCTTTAGGATCAAAGATGCTTACGGATCAAGGGTGCAAGTGCTTCCCTATATCTCTTTAATATTTGTTGAATATAAGGAAATCGGCAAAATGCAAAGTACACACTAGTGAAATGCTTTTTCACTAGTGTGTACTTTGGTCCTTAAAATATGACATTTTGGTTTGCACAAAAAACTTTTGTGCAAACCAAAATGTCATATTTTAAGGACCATGATTATATTATTAATTTAAATAAATATGAATATATTAGTAATGTATGTTATGTATAAATATGAATATATTAGTTAATGTAAGTGTAAATGCATTTACTGACTCTTAGAGAGAGCATCCAGGTAAATGTAAATACATCGACTGAGGATTTTGGTTGGAGCAGCGTAGTCATGTTTATAGTCATGTTTATTGTTTAAAAACGGCTAAAAAAGCTGTTGCAACATGAAATACCTATAGAATAATGGTCCGCAATTCAATTTCGCATTTTACCTTGTATTTATATTGAAGCACTTTTTGTAGTTAATGCATCAATTAAAAAAATTATATTTTACATTCATTTTCACCAACTTAAGGAAAATATGTTGTACTTAATATGAGGAGCCCAAATTTAATTTCTCTAAATGTTTCAGTATTTATTTGTTTGATTATTTTATTATTTTCTAAATGTTTCAGTATTTTTTATTTTTTTTCCAATAGTATATTGTAAGCTATATTTCAATGATGTAACGATGTCGAAATATTTTATCAGAAATTTAAATATCAAGTTTTATTTCAATTATAAAAACGAAATTGAATAATTTATAGGTTTTATTAATAATAATGTATTTCTAAAATTAAAATAAATTGAATACAACATTTTCTGCAAACATCAAGAACGTTAACGTAACCATTTCTGCCACTAATCCTATCGGCTAAGTCAGTTTAGCTTTTTTAATCTTCTACATTGGTTTCGATATTGAAAATATAAATAAAACATAAAAAATTAATGTATATATATATATATATATATATATATATATATATGTATGTATATATATATATATATATATATATATATATATATATATATATATATATATATATATATATATATATATATATATATATATATATATATATATATATATATATATATATATAAACACCCAACTCACACCTCACACTTGCTGAACATCCAAGTGGTACATCAATGATTATAGTCGGATCTGTTTTTAAATCCTTAGTACTTATAGATGAATTTGATTTGCCAATATCTTTAAAGGATTTCTGGAAAGAAAAAAAAAAAAAAAAAAAAAAAAATATATATATATATATATATATATATATATATATATATATATATATATATATATATATATATATACATATATATATATATATATATATATATATATATAATAAACATTTATTTTTTAAATTTAAAGAACACACATTTTACAATTTATTATTTAATATCTAAAACTATTTTATTGAATTGCTTTAATAAATTTGACTTTAAAATTCTCACATTGATTTTCTGAATAAATTGATACTGAAAAACCTACATCTAAAAGATAAAAAAAAAGATAAAAACGTTATTCTTATTACATTAAAGCAAAGTATTTCAATTCTTTTACATTTTTAAAATTTTGAAAGTATTGCTGTACAGCCCTCGGAATTAGGGTCGGCATTTGGCAATGCAAGCCTAACTGCCGAACTTAGCGTTTGAGGTTGCTAAATATTTCCGAACATTTAGGTTTCTACTTTTTATGATAGAACTAGTCAATAAATGTTTTTGCTGACCTGATGATGACCTAAAACATATCAAGGTCTGCAATTTTTTGCCAACTTCAGTTTTTTTTATTTTCAAGGGTTGGGTGTTTTATAATAATAAAAAATAACTTATTTCTATACCTTGTTGCTATAAACATTAAATAAAATATATATATTGATTGAATACCAGTCTTACAGTCTTACCAGTTCCACAAGTTGATTCTGGTGAGCTACAGAAACACTTTTTATCTCTTAAAAAAAATTAATAATTGTGTAGTAATAACTAATAATGGTAAATTAGTTGAAAGAAAAATAAAATACGAATATAAAAGTTTGTATTGCCTTTCAGAAATGTAAGTACAGAGAGCTAATTCAGCCTAAATCGAGAATACGCAAAAATATTATTAAAAATAGTTATGATATTAATAAAAGTTATTTAAAAAAATCCTTTATTTATATAATTATATTTAATTATATAAATAAGTAATATTTAATTATATAAATAAGTAATATTTAATTATTTAAGTAATTATTTACTAGAATAAAAAATTGAAAAACAAAAGCTTGTAGATTACCTTTATTCTTGACACATTACTAGCTTTAGCAAAAATAAATACAATAGATTCTGGCACTAGAACTTTAAATACATAGTCACTATCCTAAAAAGATCATTACTTAAAAAACAAAAATAGTACTGGAAAGTTGAATATTATCCGAATAGATGATTTTAAGATGAAATAATTAGAAATAAATATATGATTAATATTATAGATTATGATTACCTTCAAACTATTAAAAGCTAAAACAAAAGCTTTAAAAAGATCATGCAATTGATTTTCTGTCATTAGGCTAAGGAGATCTCTGTTACAAAGATTTTCTGAATAAATAAACGGAAATGCAAAAACATGTTAATGGATTTAGCATTTAGTAAGTTGTTATCTACTTTGACTAAAAGACAATTTTTAAATACTTGAAGTCAAAACTATTTGACTTCAAGTATTGAAAATTGAATACTCAAAAATAAAATATTGCAAAAGATTTTATTTACATTAAAATATTACACGTCATTTTGTTTCCAAACTGATGTTTAAACAACTCCCAATAAATAAACAAATGCTAAAATATATTTTTAAGAACACAGTATTTAATGAATTCTAGGGACCTTCAAATTTGTTCAAAACAAACTCCCTTCATAATTAAATAGTAACTGGCAAAGGTGGGATTTGAATCTGCAATCCTGCTGCGACAGGCTATCCGATCACAATAATAGCAGCACACTATACAACTGAGCTATCCCGAATCAATAGTATATTATATAAAAATGTATCTGTGAATTATAAATTTAAGTAAGATACTTACTTGACCAGAATAAATAGATTATAGCAACTGAGAAGTGCTATTTCAATCATACATTTCTTTGTAAACAGATTCAATCCTATAAACATTTAATTATATCCTTATTTTATTACAAACAGTTATAAAAAAAATATTACCACAAAATAAGGTAGACTGTATCAGGGATCTTTCTCTCACATCTAGACTTGAAATTTAAAAAGAATTTCATGCAAGTTATTAGATTGTATTGCAACCTTACACCTGTGAATCTATCAAACATAAAAATTCTGATCCAAAAATAAAAAATCTAATATTAAGTTATCATTTAGTAAAATCTTTACTTTTTGGCTTTATTTTGACTGCCAATTTTATGAGTTCAAGCTTAATGCCTTATTAAGACTATATTTATTGAACAACCCTTTTATTTCTCATATATTTACACATCAAAAATTGTATAAAAATATGTGTATCAAAATTTAACATATATATAATTTTTTACATATATATATATATATAATTTATAACATATAATATTCACAAATACGTGTATCAAAAATTATATACAAATATGAATAAATCGTATACCTGCTGTAACAAATGTATCCAAGTCTTCGATATCACTTGAACTACCTTGAAAGAATTATTAGACAAGTTTGAATTTTTGTTTTGTTTTAAACAGAAAACAGAAAAAGTGAAAAACAACAACTTTATATTTAGAGTATAAGTAGAGTGCTCAATGTTCTTAAAAGAACAGAGCAATTATAAATTAGTAGAAAATTACTTAACAAAAATTTATCTCATTGATAAATTTTTGTTAAGTTATTATCAAATTAACCACTGTGTTTCATCAATAAAGACTCATCAGAAATGATGATTTTATCATGAATCTTTATTGATGAAACACAGTGTTAAATGAGATAAATTTTTGTTAAGTGATTTTCTACTAATTTATAATTGCTCTGTTCTTTTAAGAACATTGAGCACTCTACTTGTAGAATACATTTTAAAATTTTTTAAATATATATATATATATATATATAAATATATATATATATAAATATATATATATATATATATATATATATATATATATATATATATTATGTATAAAATATTTTATGTATGTATATAATATTTTATTTAGTATTTAATGGCGATTGAACAAATTTATTGCCGGAGTACGATCAAATAAATTCTTAAAAAACAAAAAACTTATAAGGCTTTAACGTGCGTTCCCGGAGTTGCAATAACGAACAAAAAGTTGCAATAACGAACAAAATTGTTACAAAAACGAACATAGGCCGCGTCAGGCTGCATTAGCGAACAAAAATGTTCGGTAATGCAAATTTTGCGTTGCTATACCGAATATCCATATGATCATCATCATCATCATCATCATCATCACCATCACCATAATCATCAACATCATCATCATCACCATCATCACCATTATCATGATAATTTCCATCACCATTTTTTATATTGTTGCAATTAATTTCATCTACTGATATTTTAGAATAAAGGCATTCTTGCTTTGCTCCATATTTCATCAATTACTCATTTAACAACTCCAGCCTTACTGGTCTTTATGTATATACCAATATCAATGGTTTTGACTTACTTTATAAGATTTAGTTTGAAGGTAACAGTTTTTTATTCATGCTGATTTTTCTTTTTTATTATTTTTATATTTTTTGTCCTATTCTATTTTCTTCTAGAACCCCCCAAAAAAGAGGAGATTTGGACGATTCAATAAAGTTGAAGACATTCCAAACCAAAGTTTTTAAATTTTAATTTAATCAACCTATTTATAAATGACAGCATTAATTTTTTGTCAATTATTATATGCAAATAACAGCAAAATAAGATTTTTCCAATAAATAAATAAGATTGTTAAACATAAACATGTTCTAATAAGATTAGCTATTGATAACAGTTATAGATATCTTTGATCAAATATGTTAAAAATAAAATAAATTTAGAAAAATGCGTTTTTTGCTGGAATGTGTAATATTCAAAATATTATAGGTTAAAAGTTTAGTATATTAGTCAATAACAATATTAGACATATAGTTGCATAATACAAATATAGTATATTAGACTGTAAAATTTAATATGATATATAATATATATTTGTAAGACATTTATATGAACAAGCAATATTAAAACTGAGTAACATTGTTTAAATTTTTTACATAAAACAATTAATTTTATTTTAGGTTTTGAATTAACTGAAATAAAGAAAGTCTATCCAGATTTTTTATCAGACGATCAGGTATAGTTTTGAAGATTTAGAAATTTCAATACTTTAAAATTCAATTTTTATTTTAACAATGATTTCTGTGATAGTATTATTGTAGTTTACAGTATTCTTACAACATAGTATTATCTGGTGGAAAATAGATAAAATTTGCTAAAAAAACATTTTGCATAGTAGCAGGTTCCCACAATGCATTTTTACCAATGCAAATATTATTTTGCATTGGTAAAAATAGAAAATAACAAAACTTTTTCTAAACATTTTTTATTGCTCTTTTTTCTCCTTCTTTTTAAAGTTTCTCTTTTTAATCAGGTTGATTAAAAAGGTTGACATGCTACATGCTGACTACTAAGCATCTGCACATGTTCAAATCATTGTAGTTTTTCCTATATGTCATACACTCTACATGTCCAAACTATTGTTGTTTTTTCTGACTCTATTTTAAATACATGATTTTTTTCTAAACTAATAAGTTTTTTCCTATTTTTTACAGCATTATCACAAATCCACCTTTGCATTCTTTTCCCTTATATTTTAAGATATTTACAAATCATCTGCAAATAACTTACCACAAAAGCATTGAGCTAAAAAACAGTTGCACTAATACTTTAAGGTAATCAAAAATTTCTTTTTCTATTCAACAAAGTCAAAACGTAGTTAATTTTAAGCAATAATACACAATAAATATATCTCTATGTAAATAGACTTTACTTTAGGCTCAATTTATTTTCTGTAGCAAAACTGCAAAATTTATTGAAAACTTTGTTTAGTGATGACCTGTATAAGTTTTATCAAAAAACTTGTTACATTTCATTTTGTATATATCTTTTATCTTTGATTGCCTTTCTTGAGTTTTCTGGATTTCAAAAAACTAAAGTTTTAAAAGCTTTAAAACCCTAAGATTGAGTGTAATCAATAAAAAGGCTTTAAAATTTTATTGAGTATAATCACTTATAAATTAGATTTGGTGACTATAAAGGTGTCTCAAAAAATATTTGTCTAGTTATATACATTTAATCATTGAAAAATCTAATTTAAATAAGAATTCATTTTACGAAGTTACAATCACTAGTTAGTCACTCAATCAATCATTAGTTTATATAACTAGGCAAAAGATATTGTTTTGCATTAATTAAGCTTAACCTTGAAATATAAGTAGTTATTGCTAACAATTTTTAGCTAAGCTGTCGTTCTTCTTTTTCAAAATCGGAACAAAGCAAAAATACTTGTAAGTTTATTTGTTTTTTTTGCTACGTTTTTTTATTAAGTTCGACTTTTA
Source organism: Hydra vulgaris (assembly GCF_038396675.1). NCBI lineage: Eukaryota > Metazoa > Cnidaria > Hydrozoa > Anthoathecata > Hydridae > Hydra > Hydra vulgaris. Next base: position 26,267,329 of record NC_088929.1, read on the forward strand.
ATTTTTGAATTAGGTTTTTTTCACTTTATCTACAATCATTTTATCTACAATCACTTTTATTTTAAACATGTATTTATATATGTATGTATGTGTGTTTGTATGTATGTATGTATGTATGTATGTATGTATGTATGTATGTATGTATGTATGTATGTATGTATGTATGTATGTATGTATGTATGTATGTATGTATGTATGTATGTATGTATGTATGTATGTATGTATGTATGTATGTATGTATGTATGTATGTATGTATGTGTGTTTGTATGTATGTATGTATGTATGTATGTATGTATGTATGTATGTATGTATGTATGTATGTATGTATGTATGTATGTATGTATGTATGTATGTATGTATGTATGTATGTATGTATGTATGTATGTATGTATGTATGTATGTATGTATGTATGTATGTATGTATGTATGTATGTATGTATGTGTGTATGTATGTATGTATGTATGTATGTATGTATGTATGTATGTATGTATGTATGTATGTATGTATGTATGTATGTATGTATGTATGTATGTATGTATGTATGTATGTATGTATGTATGTATGTATGTATGTATGTATGTATGTATGTATGTATGTATGTATGTATGTATGTATGTATGTATGTATGTATGTATGTATGTATGTATGTATGTATGTATGTATGAATGTATGTATGTGTTTGTATATGTATGTATGTATGTGTTTATGTATGTATGTATGTATGTATGTATGTATGTATGTATGTATGTATGTATGTATGTATGTATGTATGTATGTATGTATGTATGTATGTATGTATGTATGTATGTTTGTATGTATGTATGTATGTATGTATGTATGTATGTATGTATGTATGTATGTATGTATGTATTTATGTATGTGTATATGTGATGAGTAAAAGTTTTGTAAGCATTAAACAGAGTAAAAGTAATCACTGAATGATGAGTTGTGAAAAATTAGGTTTTGGTAGGTGGAACAAAAAAAAACTTGCCTGAGCACCAAGCATAGCAATATTTGTAGAAAAAGGAAAGAAATGCAACCACTCAACTCAACAACAATTTCCACTCAACAACAATTGTTGAAAAGCTCAAGCTTAGCAACCTTGTCTAAAAATAAAATCATTATATAACAAGCCCAATTTTGACAGCAGTATTTTGTACTAGAAAAAGTAAGAGACATAATATAAAGAAAACCATGAGGTTTTCTTTTTCTTATGTAGCTGTGATGCTTGGTTTGAAATGAGATTATTGGTTTGAAAGTAGATTATAAAGGACGCTAAATTAGCAACATTGTTTAAATTTTCATCATCAGTGAGATAATAGACATCTAACTAAAGACCATAAAAAGAAAATTATGAAACCAAATAATATTTATCATATATTTACTTCATATATTATATTTTTATTATTTAAATAAACTAATTTTAATCTTCAAAATCCTTAAGGTAGTAAAAAAAAGTGATAGGGTCTGATGTAGAAGAAGTACATGATAAAAGTTTTAACGAGATCTGAACAACCATGGTCTGAACAATCTTAAGGAGAGTAAGAATAAACTGAGCACAGTCCAGAGTAGCTAAGACAAAAATCAAAGAGTGAAGGTAGTAATTAGGTTTTTATGGAAAATGTCACAATGTTCTGAGTAAAGGATTGAAAAAGAACAACGTTTTGTTCTTTAGTGCAAGCAAGATCATTGGTACTCGAGTCAAATCATTTAGTTTGATGAACACCAATTTCAAAAGTTACTAGTAACAACAATATTAGCGGGTGGATGAAAGAAAGGGCCTGATTATTTTGTTCATAAATAATATCAAGATCTGTGCAGTCTTGAGAAGAAGTACAACAAAAGAGAACACAGAGAATGAGTGAAATGAGGTGAAAATAAGTTTGAGTGAATGAAATGTGGTGAGAAGAACACAAAGAATGGCGGTTGAGTGAAAAGGAAAGCACATAAAAGAATAGTCAGTGAATCTTATTTCATGACAAATAGTTGAATAGATGCACAAGTATATGTTCAGGCTTAGCCTGTAATTATCAGTATTAGAAAATTGAAGAATAATGGTTATAAACACTATGATTTGGAGATGGAACAGAATTTAAATTTGTCAAAGAGCAAGTAGGTTTAGTAAGTTTTGCTAGAGCAAAAAAATATATATTCTACAAATGATTCTACCAAAGTTACTTGAAGAACATAAATATTTGTTAAAGTTAGATTTAAATAGTTTGGTGATAATGATCTTGATCTATGTTTAATATGTTTAGATATTTTAAATTGTAGAGAACTCAATAATAAGTAATGCGTGACATCCTAAGCAATAAACTATTGTGTTGTCTTGTTAATTAATCTAAATTTGCAGCAAAGAGCTTCTTATGTGGTCTTTATTGTTCACGTTTAAAGCAGTAGCAATGACACCATTCATGGGCAACATCCTGTGGCAGGGGACTCATGAGTATCAGCTAGAATTTGTAGGTATTCATGTAAGTGTTCCAAGATAAACATGGACTTTTATTATGATGTTTTCCTTAAATCACCACTTTTGGTTGTGATGACACCCAACATACAACTTTAAGACAATGTTTTACAGTTAAATACAATGGGTTTTATTGTTGGCAAGACAGATACCTAAAGTTTTTAGAACAACAGCTAAGTTTTTTTACTAATGGTTTGATCCTAGACAATAGATTCATCCAACTTTCTGCTGTCCAGTCCTTGTATTTCTTATGTAGTGTTCTTATGTAGGCAATACAGTCTTAAAAAATATGACTCTTTTATTAAATTTAACATTTCAACACCAATTCATGCTGGAGTTTATAAATCAGTATTTAAGGAAGCTTGTAAACTGATTTCTACATTTTGATGGTCTTTTTTATTAAGTTGCTTACTGATGGTTCGCACCTTAATAAAAAAGAACATCAAGTTGTAGTACTGAAAAACGAAAGAAAATATAATTAGCTACTCTATGTTTAAAAGATGGCAGAAAGTATTACTGATGGAATTTTAACAGTTCTTGATAAATATAATTTATGGAGTGCTGTAAAAGTGGCTGACATAACCAGTGTTAACACTTGTAAAAAGAATGGTGTTGTTGTAAGACTTAAGGTGTTTAACAAACTATTGTTTATTTCAGCATCACATGCTTGATAGGATTTTGCGTGTGGTGATAGATGAAGAAATCGGAAGAAGCATCAGTCTCCAAATTCTGTAATGTTGCCTTGTTTTAGGTTTCAGGTTAAAACAAGGCAGCATTACAGAAAATCTGCAGATTTATTTTGTATGAATAAAGTATTGGTTTGCTGATTAATTTTACAACAAGGTAGACTACAGTAACTTGTCACAAATACTGAAATATTACAGAAGGGGTTACAGGTATTATAGAAAAACTGGAAACTGGAACCATTAGCACTTAGGATATCAAGAAGCAACCATGGTGCAGAGTGTGCAATAAAAATGATGCAGGAATAGTACTCAGCTTGCAAAAAGAAAAAAATTTATCTTTAGTAATTGACAGTGATGCACTAAAGTATATTAATCATAAATATAGACAATACGAAGAATATGTTATGCTCTAGTTAATTTAATAGTTAGAAACATGTTTTAATTATTAAATATATATATATATATATATATACATATATACATATATACATATATACATATATACATATATATATATATATATATATATATATATATATACATATATATATATATAGATATATATATATATATACATATATATATATATATATATATATATATATATATATATATATATATATATATATATATATATATATGTATGTATATATATATATGTATATATATATATATATATATGTATGTATATACATAATATATATGTATATATATATGTATATATATATATATATGAATATATATATATATATGTATATATATATATATGTATATATATATATATGTATATATATATATATATATATATATATATATATATATATATGTATGTATATATATATATATAATATATATGTATATACTTATATATGTATATATATATACATATATACATATATATATATATTTATATATATTATATAAATATATGTAGAATATATATATATATATATATATATATATATTATATATAATGTATGTATATATATATATAATATATATGTATATATATAATATATATGTATATATATATATATATGTATATATATATATATATATACATATATATATTATATAACTATATGTAGAATATATATATATATATATATATATATATATATATATATATATATATATATATATATATATATATATTATATATATATATATATATATAAATTATGTTAGTGTATTCTACAAACAGAGTGCTCAATGTTCTAAAAGAACAGAGCAATAATAAATTAGTAAAAATACTTATCTAATTTTTGATTATTTCAACACTGTGTTTCACCATCAGTAGGTTCATCAGGAAGAATGTCTAAACATTGTCTTGATCTAAATGAGTAATAATTTCAAATTTTTCTTGTAAACATAGTATACATTTTTTGGAAATGTTATTATAGGCAGGCGCAGTTTTTAGGATAGACCAGTTTAATTTAAAATTAATATATTTTTCTTTTAGTTGCCAAATATATTTAGACAGCATAGTCTCTTTTGAGTATTTTATATGTTTAAAAGATTGTTTGTGATTGGCAAAACGTTTTTTCCATTTGCCCTCAGTTAAGCCAATATAATGTTTATCAGTGTTGTTTTGCGAGGAAACAATGCATTTGTAAATAATATTTTTTGATAAGCATTTGCCATTCATTAGGCAGTCAAGTTTTTGCTTGCAGTTACAATTTTCAGTATTTTTTTCTTTGAGAAATTCATTTTTATTAATCAATGCAAAGTTATGGCCTTTTATAATTCTTTCAATATTTTTTGTACAGCTATAGCTTACTTTAATATTGTTTCTGTTAAAAATTTTGTGCAATTTATTAGTGGGAGGGAAATGTTTGTCAACTAATTTTAAAAAGGCTTTTCCAATGTTTGTTGAAACATTTTTGCTGTACGGAAGGTTGAATCAAATTTTATTTCTATTTCTATTTCGCTTTTTTGCAATTTTTGTTTCAAATTTTAGCTTGAAACCACTCATGAATGCTTTGATGTAACAATGAGAAGTTACGACGAAGCAGAAATTTGCGAATTTGTAGGCTTACATATTTTAAATTCCCTTGCTAAAATAGTTCATTTTAATCAATTCGGCTTTTACCACAATGATGGCTTAATAAAAATGCAAAAATAATCAGGCCCTCAACTTGACAAAGTCAGAAAAAAATTAAGGAAATTTTCAAAAACATTGGCTTCCAATTTGAAATAAACATTAGTTTAAAAATTGTGAATTTTCTTGATGTCACATTTAACATCTCGAAAAATACTTATTGGCCTTATAAAAAACCTAATGATGAATCATTGTATATTAACATAAATTTGAATCATCCCCCTTAAATCTTAAAACAAATTCCCATTTCATTTAACAATAGACTAAATCAAAACTTCTCTAATGAAAATATTTTTAACTCTTCTAATCATGTGTATGAAGATGCTCTTAAAAAAAGCGGATTTAAAAATTTCTCAGTTTTTACTCATTTATTATTACTCTGTTCTTTTAGAACATTTAGCACTCTGTATGTAGAATACACTAACATAATTTATATAAATATATCTATATATATATAGAACTCTTAACTGGTTGTCAGAAAGTTTTTCCATATTTTGTTGACAAAAAGTAAAAATTAAAATGCAAGTCTAGATTTTTTTTATTTTATTAATTTATAGACTGCCTGCCCCAACCAAACCCACAGTCAATGTAGCAGCACTCTCTTGCGAGTCAGGCTAAAAGATAGTCGATTTAGCAACACTCCATTGCAAGTCAGGCTGTTTGTCAGTCGCTGTAGCAGCAGTTTGTTGCGAGTCAGGCTATAAGATAGTCGATGTTGCAACACTCCGCGCATGATTTACTGTAAAAAAAATAATAATAAAAACGTTTTATTAAAAAAAATAAAAATAAAAACATTGTTTATATTGTTAAAAACATTCAGAATGCTTTTAAAAACATTCTGGTCAATTAAATTTGCGTTTTTGTGGTTTTTTTAAAAAACAATTAATTTGTAATTAAATTAATGGTTTTTACTTTCTTACAACACGCAAATGTTGGACGAAAGTCAAAAGTAATTAAAAGTGACATATTTGATGGCGTAAGAATCGTTTTTTTCCTTCCGTGCTTCCTAAATGCAACAATCTATAGAGCTATATATATATATATATATATATATATATATATATATATATATATATATATATATATATATATATATATATATATATATATATATATATGTATGCACGTATATACACATACAAATATATATATATATATATATTTTTTTTTTAAACATCTTTGCTTCCAACAAGGCTGCAAGCAGCCACTAATTAAAGTTGGAAGTTACTGTAAGAGAAAAGATGAAGATTGTAGAGCAAGATAACGATTGACAGACGATTTAAAAGATTGCAAATTATATGAATCAGGAAAGCAAGATGAAGGAAGCGAATTCCAAAGAGCTGATGTTCGAGGAAAAAAACTAGACGAATAAGCGTTTTTGGAGCACTTAGGAACAGTCACAGAAAAAGGATGACACTTAATTGAATGACGAGTAACACGAGAATGAATTTTAGTAGATGGCACAAGAGACGTTAGCTCTTTCGAGCAGTGCCCATTATAGTATTTGTAGAAAAGAGAAAGAGAAGCAACATTACGACGATGTGATAATGGTTGAAGGTTGGCTGCAAGAGCAGGTCCAACTATGTTTACAATGCGTTTTTGCACCTTGTCTAAAAGAGAAAGGGCATCATTAGAAGATTCGCCCCAGATATGGCAACAGTATTCCATACAAGGCCGGATTTGAGATTTATAGAGGTAGAGAATAGAATCCAGAGTAAGAAAGTGGCGAGCTCGATAAAGAGATGCAACCTTAGCAGATGCTAATTTTGCAACCGATTTGATATATGGTTTCCAAGAAAGATTGGAAGAAAGAGTTAATCCTAGAAGATGAAGAGTAGGTGACTCATCGAGTACATCACCGTTCATAAATATAGGAAGATCTAAATTGTTGCGATAACGATTGGCTGAAAAAAATTGAGTTTTATCTGAATTAAAGTTCACCAGCCACTGTGAGCCCCATGCTGTAGCAGAAGTGAGATCCTTTTCAAGCTCAAATGCCCCCTCCAGACAATCAGAGGGTGTTGGTTTCTTATCACGACAAGAATAAATGGTAGTATCATCAGCAAACAATGCCACCTTAGATGTGAGAATATCTGGAAGATCGTTAATGTAAATTAAAAAGAGTATAGGGCCAAGGATAGAACCTTGAGGAACCCCTGAAGTTACAGAATAAGAAGAAGAGTGTTGTCCATCGAGGACAACTTTTATGCTACGATTGGAAAGGAAGGATTCAATGATCTTAAAGATGTTGCCGGATACACCATAAGAAGAAAGCTTATGGAGAAGACCAGCATGCCAAACTTTATCAAACGCTTTTGAAATGTCAAGAGCGATGGCCTTAACCTCTCCACCTTCATCTAATGCACGATAAAACCTGTCAGTTATTACTGTTAGCAAATCAGCTGTAGAACGAGAAGATCGAAATCCATATTGATGGTCAGAAAGTAAGTTATTAGATTCAAGATGAGAAATTAAGTGTTTGTTAATTAAAGATTCAAAAACTTTGCTTATGATAGGAAGAAGACTTATGGGACAGTAGTTAGACGAATCAGATCGCTCCCCAGAATTTTTGAAGATAGGGATAACAGATGCGGCTTTCCAGCAGGCTGGAAAACAAGACTCTGATAAGCACTTGTTGAATAGTTTTGAGAGTATAGACGACAGCTCTGGAGAACACTTCTGCAAGATAACAGGTATGTTGTCTGGGCCACAAGCTGTAGAAGAGTCTAGACAGGAAATCACTTTAGATACAGATGCTGAAGTGATATGAATGTCCAGCAATGAATCAACCTGTTTGTTGGCAATATCAGGTAGAACGCAATTTGTGGAATCAAGAGATGATATTGATGAAAAGTTTTTAGCAAACAGTTCGACTTTGTCTTTAGGTGAGGTGACAAAGTCTGAACCATACAAGAGAGGTGGAATTATAGATTTGCCCTTGTTATTGATATTATTAAAGATTCTCCAGAAGTCACGAGAGCCTAATTTTTGAGATGAGATACGAGATTTCATGACCTGAGAATAGCGGGTTTTGGCGTTAGACAAACCCTTTTTACAGTTGTTTCTAGCAGTAATAAACAGACGTCTGTTTTCTGGAGAATTGTTTTGCTGATAAATATGGAAGTAACGGTTTCGATTGGCAATCGCAGCAGCACAGTGTGAGGAAAACCATGGAGGAGAGTGAGGCTTGACCTGGAATCGTCGAGAGGGAATAAAAGATTCCATGCCAGCCTGAATCCACGAAGTTATATAAGAAGCACATTTGTCGACAGGAAGTTGAAAGATTTCTACCCAAGGGCCATCACGAAGAAAATCACGGAAAGAATCCCAGTCAGCTTTACTGTAGTTGTAAGAGGTTCGATAGTAGGGGTATTCAGGTGATGAAGAAGAATGAGATATTAGTTTTAAAGAGATCAAACTGTGATCAGAAGCACCTAAGGGTGAATGTGGAGAAACTGAGCACTGACTAGGATCAGAAACAAGACATAAGTCGAGTAGAGAAGGTAAATGATTAGGGTTGTCAGGAAAGCGAGTTGGAAAGTTGACTATTTGAGTTAGGGATTGAGAAAGGCAAAAGTTGTGGGCTTTAATGCCTGCAGAGTCACTGACACTAGAGCCAAGCCATTCAGAGTGGTGAGCATTAAAGTCACCGACAACAACTATATTAGCTGATGGATAAAGAGAGAGGGCTTGGTCAATATGATCAGAAATAACATCAAAAAGAGTACAGTCTTGAGATGAAGGAGATCGATATAGAACAAAGAGAAAGGCAATAGAGTGAAGTGGTGCTAAACGAAAGCACATGAAAGAATAGTCTGTGGATTCAAACCTAGTTTCACGACAAACAGGTGAATTCTTACGAATGTAAATGCCCAGGCCAAGCATGTGACTATTGGAGTCTTTACGAATCAGAGGAAAATAACCATCAACACTAAGATCACAAGATGAGACAGCCGAACTCAAATTAGTCTCACAAAGAGCAAGTAGGTCTGGTGAACTTTGAAAGAGATAAGACTCAACAGAAGAAAAGTTACTTTGAAGACCACGAATATTAGTGAATGATAGGTTTAGAGAACTTGGTGATGATGATGGTTTTTTGTGTTTTATAGTTTTATATATGTATATGTATACATAAATATATGTATATATATATATATGTAAGTGTATATATATTTATGTATTTATATGTGTATATATTCGTATATATGCATACATAAACATATATATATATATGTATATATGCAGTGCTGGGAGTATTTTAATTACCAAGTATTTAAAATACTATTTTAAATACTTTCACTGTATTTGTACTTGTATTTTAAATACTTTCGTTGGAAGTATTTAGTATTTGTACCTAAAATACTTTTTATTAGTCTTTTGTATTTTATACTCATTGAAAATACTTTTTGGAAATACTTATAATTCAAATACTGCTGAAAGCATTTACAATGCACATTGTCCACTTTGTCGCTGTTTATTCTGAAGTGTCACTTAGCTACTATTTATTCTGAATTATTTCTTGTTTTTTTTATCTACCTTGGTTTCATTATGGTAATTATTAAATTATATTGCGGGAATTAATTTAAATTAAAGATGGCTGCGGTTAACAACGATAATAAAAAGACTTTTGAATCAGTAAATGAAAATCAAGAAAGTAATGAAATTTTACTAACCATTGTAGATGGTAATTTTTTCAAAATCGTAGCCAGATCAAAAAAAAGTAATAAAATATCAGCAATATGCTTATTATGTGTACGTAATTTAAAGCCATTATCGGGGTAATTTTCAGTTTGGTATTAGTTAAATTTATTTTATCTTTTTTGAACAATATGCAATTGATTATTAACCAGCAATTATTTAATGTTGCTGTATAAATTAATAGTAATCGAAATTTACAATACTTACTCAGGTACAACAAAGTAAAAACTTAACTTTTAAAGGGTTTTATGTTTATTGTATAGAATATGCACAAGAATCGCTTTGAAGACTATAAGTTACATAAGGCAGATGTTCAGAAGAAGCTTAAGCTATGCAAAGCTGGTGTAAAAAGAACGGCTGAGGAAGGCCCTGCTTTAAAGAAGTTCAAATAAACTACTTACCATGAAGCAGTATCAGAGTTATCAGCACGACGTTGTATTATATCGCAAGAGGAAGCTGACAACTTAATTGTGGATTACATTGCTGAAGAGATGCGTCCTTTGGCTACCGTCGAAAAAACAGCTTTTCGTTAACTGCTTTATGGATTCAATCCTTAGGTAAGCATCATGTGTCGCAAGACTCTTAACAAACGTTTAAATTCAAAGCTTTCTAAGATGCATGAAAAAGTAAGAAGCAAACTGAAAAAAGCATCATTTGTTTGCACAACTGCTGACATATTGTCATTAAATAGAAAAAGTTATCTTGGCATGACTGCACACTTTATTGAAATGCCTCTAAATGAATCTAGTTCGGTTTCACAAGCATCAGTATCCCTTGCTTGCCGTCGATTTTATGGTAGTCACACATATAATACAATTGCTGCAATGATTTCTCAAATTCATCGTCAATATGACCTTAACAAAGAAAAATCTCAGCAACTGTCACCGACAATGCGTCAAATTTTGGAAAAGCATTTAGAGAATTTTTTGAAGAGTCAACTACAAGTGCTGCAGCAACTAGTGTAAGTGTGACCATCACACCTAATGCATCTGAAGAGCAAGAGGACATGGAAGAGGATACAGTTAATGATTATGAAAATGATGTAATTAATATTGGAGACATTCTTTCATTTTCATCAAAAATTGATGATGATGATGTTGATGATGATGATTCTTTAGCTGAGATAATTTCTTTGCCATCTCAAGAAACATGTATCAGCCATTCACTGAATCTGTTGGCAACTAATGATGCTAACAAAGCATGTGATACAGAAAGTGTCTTTAAGCGCATTTACCGTGCAGCTCTTGCAAAATGCACTTCAATATGGAATGCAACTTGACAAAGTAATAAAGCATCAGATGCTGTGTCACATATTACAGACAAAGTAATACTTTGTTTCGTGCCATCACATTGGAATTCTCAGTACGATGCTATCAAGCGATTACTTGAATTATGTGACAAACTTAATGATATATGTAATGCATTGAGTGTGCCAAAATTTAAATAGCAAGAAGTAGAATGTCTGCAAGAATATGTTATGGTAATGAAACCTGTTGCTGCAACTTTGGATACTTTACAAGGAGATAATATGTATTATAATCATGTGTTTCCACATTTGCATAGCTTACAAGTGTAATTGGAAGCGTTTCAAAATTGTCAGTTAAAATATGCTAAATTATTTGCTGCAACAATGTTAGCACAAATGAAAACTCGTTTTGAAAAGAAGTTGAGATTTGATGTAAGTAATTCATGCAGGATTGTTGCAGCAGTTTTTCACCCACTGTTTAAGTTATGGTGGGTGCCAACTAATAAACGAGCTATCTGCAGAGAAATATTTGAAAATGCCATACTAGCTTCTAGTGAGCCGTCAACAGCAACAAATCTCAATGTGACCACTGACAGCATAAACAAAAATTTTGTATAATGATGACACTCCAAGTGCTGGTGCAACAAATGGTGCTTATCAAGAGTGCATGTTGTATTTGAATGATAAAGATACAAGTTTGAATGCTCTGAATAAGTATAAGACTGTTAGGTCACTGTTTGTCAAATTCAATACCACTGTACCATCGTTGGCTTCAGTTGAACGACTGTTTAGCACAGCAGGACAAATACAAACGTCTCGGCGTAACTTATAAGTGATACGATGTTCAAAAAACTGCTGCTGCTAAAAACAAATGTTTATGGCTGAATGAATGATATTTTGATATAAATATAGTATAATGACTAAAAGTTACATATACATATATATACATATATATATATATATATATATATATATATATATATATAAATGAATATATGAATATATTTATGTATATATATATATACATATATATATATATATATATATATATATATATATATATATATACTATATATATATATATATATATATATATATATATATATATATATATATATATATATATATATATATATATATATAAATGAATATATGAATATATTTATGTATATATATATATATATATATACATATATATATATATATATATATATATATGCATATATATATATATATATCTATCTATATATATATATATATATATATATATATATATATATATATATATATATATATATATATATATATATATATATATATATATATGTGTGTGTGTGTGTGTGGTGATGCTGTTTTGTGCATATACTAGCAGAAATGTGTTCAATTAACTAAGTCAGAGCTATAATATAGTAGAAAATAAAACTACTTGATTTTCACAACTTTCATGCTGTTGCAATCATCTGGTGAAATACAAATATAGTTTGTTCGTTAAAAAATTATATACAATTTAAACTATACAGAAAATAACCTATACATAAAAAACAATTAATACAACCGCATATATTTAATCTTCAGGTTTGTGGTTGCTTAATAGAAATTTATTTTCGTGACGACATTTGGAAATTAACTCTGTTTTTTTATTAAGTAGCTCTTCAGCTTTTTATAAAATAAAATTATTAGTTTTTCATATAAATAAAGTAAACATTTTTTTGTTGTATTGTTGTAAGCAGGAGTTTTTTTAGGATAGACCAAGTTAATTCTGGTGTTTCTTTCAGTTTTTTTCTAGTTTCCCATATATATTTTGAGAGAGTGGTTGCATTTGAAAGTTTTTTATTTGTAAATGATTGCTTGTGGTTTGTATATCCCTTTTTTTTTTTAAATTAAATTGCTAGTTTTAATGAGCACTCTGACGCTACACTGAAATAGCCTGCTGGCAGGGGCTTCAGCAGATACATCAACTAACAAATAGTCTGACTTGCAGCGGAGTGCTACTACATTGACTGAGGGTTTGGGATGGGGCAGCAATCTTTTCTTTCATTATTATTTGTTTTTTTTTTCTTTTTCTGAAAACGCTGTATGCTATAAAGATCTAAACAAGCTATAGAATATATATATATATATATATATATATATATATATATATATATATATATATATATATATATATATATATATATATATATATATATATATATATATATATATATATTACAAATAAAGTGAATTTATACAAAAATTTTCAATAAATTTTTTTTATAAATAATTAGTAATTATTTTATAAAAAAAAAAATTGTAAAAAACTGCACCTTTACAAGAATTTTCGATTTTAGTTTTTTTTTCAATGTTTTTTATCAACTAATTATTATTTACATAAATGGTTATTATTTTTTTAATGCTAATTTAATGTTATTTAAATATGCATTAGTAAGTTTATATAAATATTTATATAAAATAATATTACCATAATTTTTTTTTTAAGATTTATTGAGCACAAGTTTACGACTTTATTTACATCACATTTCTTTGTGTATTTTGGCTTTGGTTGTTGCTTTGTGCTTAGGAATCATATTGTGGAAGTCTTTAATGTGAGACTGATATATTGTAACAACATATATGTTTTTGTTTTTTAATTATATTTTTAAAACTAATTAGTGCTGGAGGGTAATTTAAGTTTGTTCCCTTTTATAAACAATTAGTTATATCAGAAGTTATAGAAGGACTATCATTTTTTGTTCACTCAATGGGCTAGATCTTTTTCATTATTAAAGTTATTTAAAATTCATTAGACTAAATCTTCTTTATAGTCTACAAGTTTTAAGAAGTAAAATAAATAAAAAATAGTTAAAAACAAAAATAAAATTAAAAATAAAATTTAAAAATTGTCAGCTCTTGTACTTTCAAGCATTAATCAAATTCAAATAAGTTTAATTAATGAATTTTGAAATTCTAATTTTTCTAAATTTAACCATAAATAGGTTTACATACTAAACAATAAAATAATTTATTAATTGTGATGATGTTTTACAGAGATTTTACAGAGTTTTTACAGCCTGAGTTTTCAACATATTTCAATCAGAGTTGTTTTATGATCTTCTTAGGCCCTAGTGTCTAGGGCTTATGAAGAGCTGCTGCATTCATGTGCCTAACTGTTACTCAGTTTAACTTGGAAAAAAAAACATACTGAAACTTTTTATTCACCGTGTAATAAGATTAGTACTAGAGATAACCCACTGTTTGCGCAGATTAAGGGTGGTAGCTCTGTCTACCAAAATTATTAAAGATATGGAAATCCTTCAAGAGGACAACTGGTCAAAACTTGGATCAGGAAACCATAGAGAATTAACTAAAGCATTACATTCTTGGTGTGGAAAAATAACATTGCTGGTTTTGTGTCCTATTACAAGAGTAGATTTCTTAGAAGCAGAAAAGTTATTAAAATGTAGTGCTGTACCAGTTAAAAGTAAGTTGTATTCTGAAGCTATTAGATCAAACTCGCAAAAAACTGTACATTCACATCCTTATTTCATTAATCTTGTTGCAGCAGATATTGATGACAGGAAAACACGTACATCCAATGTTATCATTGTTGGCATGTCCAAATCATCAAATGATGATAATATATCAAATGTCTCTGAGTTTTTCAAAGCTTGTAATTTAGAATCTATCAAGGTCAACCATGTCAAATGAATCACTTCAACTAAGAATAACGTAACTGCTGCAGATTCGAATCTTATTAAGGTTACTCTCGAAAATGAATCAGATCAAGATGTTGTACTCAAAAACTGCAGTTACCATAAAGCAGCTTTATTCAAGAGGTTTTTGCCCATGAAGGTAGAACTTCAACTCAACGATTAGAGTTTATTAATTTAAGGGCTAAGTTAAAAAAACGTAATGATCAATTGAAGGAAGCAGATATCCTAGATAAGCTGTTTTGGAAAGTCATCCACAAACGCACAAAAATCATATTTATTAATATTCATTCCGGAAAGAATGACATTGTTGCATCAATATCATTCTTTCCGGAGTCAAACAGAAATACCTCTGCGCTTCAAACTCTGATCTATCCTACATGCTGTCAGAGTATCACAGAAGTATCAAATCTACTGAAACCATTTAGGCTAAATGCTCAAATTGGAATTTTTCAAGAGTATTCGACCTCGTTGACCACATTATCCTTATGCACAAACTTGAAATCAACCTTCCATCATGGTTATCATCCTGGTTTGCAAAGTGGCTTTCAAACTGTAAACGACATATTATATTCAAGAGCAAGCCTACTGATTGGAAAGATGTTTTATAAGGAGTGATACAAGGAAGCGTTCTTGGTCCGATCCTTTTTTTAATCTATGCACTAGACATAAATTACATCCCGAAGGGCATTATACACAAGAAATATGCAGATGATATCCTAGCTTACATAACTGGCAATAACTCTTCCCTTCCACAAAAAGTAGCAGATAGTCTACAACGATGATGCAATGATAATAAAATGTTACTCAACATAGCCAAAAGCAAAGTTGTTTATTTTAACAGAGGTGAAAGCCAGTCTTAACAATAAAAAATTCTTGAAGTTGTAAACTCATACAAATACCTTGGCATCAACCTCAACTCAAGTCTCAATTTTGGCAAGCAATGGTCTAGTCTCTATAAGAAAATTGCCCCTAATGCGTATATTTTTAAGTAGCTCCGAATATTTGGTGGATGGTCTCAACCCATGCTTATATCTGCCTACCATGCTTATTGCCTTAGCCACTTTACTTACAATGCTGTTATCCTCACCTCAAAAATCAATAACACGAAATCTAGGATGCAAGTCTTTCAAACCACCTTTAAAAAGCTGCTGGTATTGATCCACATGATGCAAGCTACTATGGTATCCTTCCTATTGAAGAACATCTTGATTTCATATGTCTTAGCACACTTAAACGAATTTTAAACAAACCTAACCATCCAAAGTTAAACCTGGAGCTAACTCTACTCTTTACGTTACCTGAAATCATTCAATAGAATATTCCAAAATATTGTACTATTAGTTTTTTGTAAACTCAAATATTTATTTCAAGAAAATATTATATTTACAATCCATTTGATTGCCAGTGATACCTTAAGTCCCATAGTAATAAAAAATAATTTATACTATAAAGATATCAATTAACTATGCTTATAATGGCTTTCTCAATTGGCATCCTACTAACCCAAAAAACACATAAATGTCAATAAAATATCGAAACAATGTTTAGACAAAAAGTTCAGTTTTGGTTGATTATTCAGAATGAAATCCAAATTAATTTAAGATTCAAATTAAAAAAGTCTATTAAACTTATTTTCGATGTCTATCAAATGTAGAAAAAGCTTTTGTCTTTTTTAATGTATATAAGCGCCTAAATTTAGTATAATATATGTTAAATATACATATGGGAATTTTGAATCGGTTTATTGCTATTTTATTTTAAATAGTTATTTTTAATAGTTAAATAGCTGTTAATTGCATATAATATGGACTAATATTATGGTTATATTGGTTTATCCTCCTCCAGCTAATTGCCATATAGAAGCCATATTCTGGGCCGGCAAAGACAAGTTCAGTTTACTAAAGGGCATTATCACCCACCGCACTGACCAAGAGTAAGTGCGTCTAAGAAGAGCAAAGAAATTTAGAGTGAAAGTCAGAAGAGTTAGAAAGATAGCATAGAGAAAGCAAACAGATAATTGCACTGGATGTTACAATGTGCAATTCATACTATTAATTTGATTACCTAATTAATGTATTAGTATAAACGCGGTCAACAATGCTAATGACACTTGTTAATACTTATTATTGGACTAATATTACTTGAGGAATAAATATTAGTCTATACTTAGTATAGTTTTCAGTAATTTACCATAAAAAGTACCGCAAATTTACTTGTAATAATATTTTGAAAAATTATTTTGTTTAAAAAACATGTTTTTAAAGAAATCTTCAAATTTCAAAACATTCAGATTAGTATCTAAGAAATAGAATTTTTTTTAATAACAAATTTAAATGGTTAAGCCATTCAAACAAAAAGCGCAAGTTACTCCCTCTCGTTGTATTCTTAAGTCTGTTCTCGAGGAAGTAACCTTCACCGACCGCTTCAAGACATTGAAGTAAATGCCCCTGTTTCTTTATAAAGTATAATAATCTTGGTCACAGAGCTATGGGAAACTCCAATAACTGTAGCTATTTGCCTATGTGATTTGGAAGTATGGTTAAATAAAGCAATATTTTGGGAACGAACTTCAATTGGTATTTCTTTACTTTTACCCATTGGAAAATACTACAATATTGAAATAAAATTGTAATTCGATATAATAAAATGACAAACCTGCTTTTATATATATATATATATATATATATATATATATATATATATATATATATATATATATATATATATATATATATATATATGTGTGTGTGTGTATATGTATTATATATATAGATTTATGCACACTTTAGTCCTTTTAATGTATATGTTTATTGTTATTGATTAAAAGTTTACAATATTGACTAAATAAATATTGAAATTGTTTTACTGACACTTAATAAAATTATAGTTAAAAGATTTGACATGTATGTTTCAATCTTTTTAATATATATGTTTAAAGTTTAATTCTATTAATCTTTTACAAAACTTAAATATGTTATTCTATGCTATTTAAAATATTGTAAGCATTTAATTGATGTTTAATAAATGAATAAACTAATCGGTTTGCAATATACACTTTAGTTATCTTAATGTTTACAATGTATACCTTCATTAAAATTCCACTATATGTTTAGAATAATGACTTATTTAGTCAATATTTTAAACATTTAATTAACATTTAATCAATCTATACATTACAAAGCCTAAAATGTTGATCTAAATCAACTCAAGATTTTTGGTCAATAATTGGTTGCTAAATGTTTTATCCATTTTTTGATCAACCTTGACTAAATATTGATCTATTCTAGATGCCTCTGTGTTTACTGGGAAATAGTAGTCTCATTTAATAAGTGCATGGTAATATTCACACAAATTTTTTCACTTGTTTGAACACTTACTTAAGCGCTCACAAAAGTTAATCTTAACAAATAATCTTTTTTTTGAGAATTACTTGTTGACATCATTATGATTTAATTTTTTAGTTGTATCTCATTTTCTGACTTTTACATGCCCTGGGCTCTATACCCACTCTAATAGATAAAACAGCCCTGACTGTAATGAAACATGCATTTAACATTTTTAAGTAATTCTCAAATAGTCTTAGTTAGATGGCAATTCCTAATATTATTTAAAAGTATTGACTTTTACTTAAAATACCCCTGCCTCAGAGCTCTTGGCTTAGTAATGGCTAGAGATATTGTCTCAATAAAAGTATTTGTTTTGGCCAGATGTTAACTGGATCAGGTTACTGTTTTGTAAAAGGCCTCGTAAGCTTAAATTTTAGGGTTAAACAGAAAACTTCTGTTTATCAGGCAAACTCATTCTCCATAAATTAGGTTGGCATAGATATAATTGGTACAGATATGTTGTTTTTTACCTAGAATGATGAATACTGGATTTTTTTGAATCAGGTTTTTCTTTTATCTTCTTAGTAGTGGCTATGGAACTATTTCTGTTCTCTCCTAATAAGGGTTCAGCTCTAAAATTAAGTTTAATGGTTTTGAAGCATATAGTTACACATCAGTTCACCAATTTGTTGTCAAATCAGGAATGAATCTTTTTTTATGTTCTTTAATTTAGCACCTCCTCACTCAAACTTTTTTTATTGTTTTCCTTTTTCTAAAGAAAAACACTCTCTCTTTTTGGGCTCTTTATCTTTTTTATGATATTGTTGTTATTGGTAACTTGTTCCTCATCATACTAAATCTATGACTCTAGTAGAACTGACGTTGCTGGCTCTAAAGCTCAACATTTTTGTCTTTCATAATCAGACTCATTTTCTACCCAAGCTTACACCTTTATTCCTTTATTTGTATTTTGTCTGTAACCTAGCTTGTTCTCAATTAGGTTTGTTTCAATGTTTCAGGGTATGGTTTCCCTAAAACTTTGACATTAGATTTACCCTATCATTGCACTTACTACTACCTGAAGACTGAGATTCTTTTCATAATTATCTTCTAATTGGCTACTTGGCTTAAGTTTTTTGTCATACTGCTGAAAATAGCATGTCTTTCAAGGTGTGGCTTTGAGTACTAGATAACCAGTTGTATTGTCTGACACCAAGGTCCATTATTCTTAAAATACTAAATATTGTATTTTATCTCAGAAACTAGGTTCCATTGTCGTATATGGGTCAAATTTTATTTCATATCCTAAGAATAAGGTAGGACTATTTTTAAAAAACATTTTCTCTAGTTATCTTTTGAATCCACGCTCTCTCTCTCATTTCAAAGGAACTGTATAATTCACTGTTAGACATTCAAATCATGCATGTTTCTTTTGCTAAAGCTAATTCTCTCTTAAGCTCATCTGCTGCTTGTGGTTTCGACATCATTCTTGTCATAGTCTTGCTAAGGTTTTCTCCAGAGCTCTCTTAATACTGTATAAACTATTTGATAAATGCTTAACTGAATCTTGTTTTCCTGCCTGCTGGAAATGGTATTTGTGGTTTTAATTTTTCAAACAGCATCTGTGGTTTAGATGGTGGTGGCAAGGATAAGTAATTGATAAATTCTAGCATGCTGGTCTTGAACTTAAAATTTCACTTAAATTCCTTAACTAATCCGGACAACATTTCTAATAAAGTCCTTCTAAAATGTTCACCAGAATTTCATTACTCTTTAAACTATTCAACAATCTTCTTTTTTCTACAGGCTGGACTGTAGTTCCAGTTTTTAGAAACTTGGGAGACCACTCTAACTCCTTTAACCCAATTAGTTTTATTATTATCAGTATTACTACTATTAGCAAAGTTTTCAAATGTTTTATTATTAACTTTAAATATCTCATCTTTCTGAAAATCAATAATTATTTAGATTCATTTACTACTAGCTGTTATAACAGGATTCTTGTTAAAAGTCTTATTGGTAAAAGAGCTATTGCTCTTGGCATATCTATTGCACTCAATAAAGTCTGGTCTTCTCCATAAGTATACTTCTTCTGGTGTATCTTAAAAATTTTTAAAATCAATAAATAATTTTTTCTTATTACACTAATAAAGTTGTCCTTGATGGAAAAGACTCTTTTTCAGCTTCAGGTTGATGGTTGAGGAATCTTTTTCTGCTTCAGCTTTAGTCTTGCAGTGGCTGGTAAATTTTAACAAACAAAATTCAATTATTTACTGCTAAACAAAATTCAATTATTACTTACTATATTCCTATATTGATAAATACTTAAATACTTCTTGAATTATAACTGCTGACCTTTCATTGAAACCATGACAACCATATATACAAATTATTGCAAAGTTAGCATCTGCAAAGGTTGCCTCTTTTAATGTGCGTGCTATTTTTTTGTTTCAGCAGGATGAAACAAAAAAATAGGATGAAAGGGAGGTAGGGGAGGGGAGGTTTATTCAGTTTTGTGGTGCAACATTTTTTTTTGTAAGTTTCAGATCTAGAAAATCTTTTCTATTGATTAAAAAATTAAAAACCTAAAACTTAAAACTCTCAGTTTTAACAAAAATAATTAATAGCCTCAGTAGGTGATGATTTGTTACTAAGATGGGGGTCCAAATATGTCAAAAATTGCATAACATAGTTTATGAACGACCCCAAATGGTAGACCTGACTTTTTGTAAAATAATTTATCAAAAAAGGTCTCTATTTTTTATTCCTGTTTAATTTTTTTATAATAAAACTTATCTATTAAAACAGAAAATAATTCTTTTTTCATAGGGAAGAAACCAACAGTCTTGAACTGTCATGGATGCAGTTTACTATACTCTCAGTATTGTGGGATCTTCTAGTGATCACTCCTTCTCTAGTAAGTAAAAAAATTAATAATTAAAAGTTCCAATTTTTAAATTAGTTTTTAAATCTTTTTTTTTTTAACTGTTATTATTTTTAATAAAATTTAAAAAAAAAATAAGATATGAGAACAATGTGTAAACTTAAATGCTGGATAACCATTTATGTACTGCTAAAACTAAATATAGTATATAAGTATATTTTAAGTTTTTTTTTTTTTTAAACATCTTTGCTTCCAGCAAGGCTGCAAGCGCCACTATTAGACTTTGAAGTTACTGGAAGAGAACAGGCAGCTTAAAATATTGCAAATTATATGAATCAGGAAAGCAAGATGAAGAGAGTGAATTCTAAAGAACTGATGTTCAAGAAAAAAAACTAGATGATTAAGAGTTTTTGAATGATTAGTATTTCTAAAAAAAAGAAAGAAAAGCAACATTATGGTGATGTGATAATGGTTGGAGGTTGGCTGCAAGAGCAGGTCCAACTCTGTTTACAATGCGTTTTTGCACCTTCTCTAAAAGAGAAAGGGCATTGTTGGAAGATCTGCCCCAGCTATGGCAACTGTATTGCATACAAAGACGAATTTGAGATTTATAGAGATAAAGAATAGAATCCAGAGTAAGAAAGTGTCAAACATGATAGAGAGAAGCAACCTTAGCAGATGATAATTTTGGAATAGATTGGATATATGGTTTCCAAGAAAGATTGGAAATAAGAGTTGATCCTAAAAGATGAAGGGTAGATGACTTATCAAGTACATTATCATTCATAAATATAGAAAGATCTAAATTATTGCAATAACAATTGGCTTAAAAAATTGATTTTATCTGAATTAAAGTTCACCAGCCACTGTGAGCCCCATGGTGAAGCAGAAGTGAGATCTTTTTCAAATTCAAATGCCTCCTCCAAGCAATCAGAGAGTGTTGGCTTCTTATCAAGATAAGAATAAATTGCAGAATAATCAGCGAACAATGCCACCTTAGATGTGAGAGTATCTGGAAGATCGTTAATGTAAATTAAAAAGAGTATTGGGGCAAGGATAGAACCTTGAGGAACCCCTGAAGATACAGAATATGAATAAGAGTGTTGTCCATCATGGACAACTTTTACACAACAATTGGAAAGAAAGGATTCAATAATCTTAAAGATGTTACCCGATACATTGTAAGAAGAAAGCTTACGGAGAAGACCAGCATGCCAAACTTTATCAAAAGCTTTAGAAATATCAAAAGAGATAGCTTTAACCTCTCCACCTTTATATAATGCACAATAAAACCAATCGGTTATTACTGTTTGCAAATCAGCTATAGAACAAGAAGATCGAAATCCTTATTGATGATCAGAAAGTAAGTTATTAATTTCAAGATGAAAGATTAAGTGTTTGTTAATAAAAGATTCAAAAACCTTGCTTATGATAGAAAGAAGACTAATGAGATGATGGTTAGACAAGTCAGATTGCTCTCCAGAATTTTTGAAAATAAGGAGAACAAGTGCTGCTTTCCAGCAGGCTGGAAAACAAGACTCTGATAAGCACTTGTTAAATAGTTTTGAAAGTATAGATAGCATCTCCAGAGAACACTTCTGCAAGACTATAACAGATATGTTGTCCGGACCACAAGCTGTAGAAGAGTCTAAACAGAAAATCACTTTAGATACAGAAGCTGGAGTGATACAAATGTCAAGCAATGGAATAACCTGTTTGATGGATAAATCAGGTAGAGTTAATATAGGAAGGTCTAGGTTGTTGCAATAGCGGTTAACTGAAAGAAATTGAGTTTTTTCTGAGGTTAAGTTCACTAGCCGCTGAGAGCCCATGCTGTAGCAAAAGTAAGATCCTTTTCTAGCTTAAATGTTCTTCCTAGTAATCGGAGAGTGTTGGCTTCTTATCAAGACAAGAATAAATGATAGTATCATCAGCAAACAATGCCATCTTAGATGTAAGAATTTCTGGTAGATTTTTAAATTAAATTAATAAAAGTATAGGGCAAATGATAAAACCTTAAGGAACCCCTGAAATTACAAGAAATAAAAAAGAGTGCTGTCCATCAAGGACAACTTTTATGCTATGATTGGAACAGAAGGATTCAATAATCTTAAAGATGTTACCTAAAATACCATTAGTAGAAAGCTTATGGAGAAGACCGTCATGCCAAACTTTAGCAAACGCTGTAGAAATGTGATAGCGTAAATCTCTCCACATCAATATAATGCATGCTAAAACCTATTGGTTATTACCGTTAACAAATCAGCAATATAACAAGAAGATCGAAAGCCCTATTGGTGATCAGGAAGTAAGTTATTAGATTCAAGATTAGAGATTAAGTGTTTGTTAATTAAAGGCTCAAAAATTTTGCTTATAATAGTAAGAAGGCTGATGGATCAACTTGTTTGTTGGCTATATTGTGTAGAATGTGCTTAATGGAATCAACAGTTGAGATGGATAAAAAGTTCTTAGCAAACAATTCAGATTTGTCTTAAGATGAGGTGACAAAATCTGAACTATACAAGAGAGGTGGAATAACAGATTTGCCCTTATTATTGGTACTGTTAAAGATTCTCCAGAAGTCATGGGAGTCTATTTTTTGAGATAAAATACGAGGTTTCATGACCTTAGAGTAGCAGGCTTTGGCGTTAGACAAAACCTTTTTACAATAGTTTCTAGCAATAGTAAACAGACATGTCTTTTCAGGAGAATGGTTTGGCTGGTAGATATGGAAGTAATGGTTTTGATTGGAAATTGAAGCAATGTGAGGAAAACCATGTTGTCAAGAGGGAATAAAAGATTTCATTCCAGCCTGAATCCAAGAAGTTATGTAAAAAGCACATTTGTCAGCAGTAAGATGAAAAATTTCTACCCAAGGACCAGCATGAAGAAAATCACGGAAAAAGTTCCAGTCAGATTTTAGGTAGTTGTAGGAGGTACAATGATGGGGGGATTCTGATGATGAAGAAGAATGAGATAATAGTTTTAGATAATAATAGAGAAATAATAAATTGTCATCAGAAACACCTAAGGGTGAATGTGGAGAAACTGAACACTGACTAGGATCAGAAACAAGAGATAAATTGAGTAGAGAAGGTAAATGATTCGGGTTGTTTGGAAAGCAAGTTGGAAAATTGATTATTTGAGTAATAGATTGAGACTTTTTAAGGCAAAATTTATGGGTCTTTATGCCTGCAGAGTCACTGACACTAGAGCCAAGCCATTCATTGTGATGAGCCTTAAAATCACCAACTACAATGGTATTGGCTGATGGATAAAGAGAGAGGGTTTGGTCAATTTAATCAGAAATAACATCAAAAATAGCATCAAAATAACATCAAAAATAGGGTTTGGTCAATTTGATCAGAAATAACATCAAAAATAGCGCAGTCATCAGACGAAGGAGAGCGTTATAGAACAAAGAGAAAGGTGGTAGAGTGAAGTGGTGCTAAACGAAAGCACATAAAAGAATAGTCTGTAGAATCAAACCTAGTTTCCTGACAAATGGGTATATTTTTACAAACGTACATGCCCAGGCCAAGCATGTGACTATTGGAGTCTTTATGAATATAGGAACATAACCATCAACACTAAGGTCACAAGATGAGCCAAACTCAAATTAGTCTCACAAAGAGCACAAAGGTCTGGTGAATTTTCCAAGAGATAAGACTCAACAGAAGAAAAGTTCAAAACTTTAAAGACGATAAATATTAGTGAATGATAGGTTTAGAGAACTTGGAGATGACAATGGTTTTTTGTGTTTTGTAGTTTTTGATACTTTAGTCATTTTTAAATTTGTTAAAAAACTCAAAGCATAGATAGTACTTAGTACACTATCTAATAGACCAAGCAATTGCTTCATTACTATTAATAAGCCATAAAAAGGGCTCCAAATGTGGCCTCGACAATGCACACTAAAAGTATGGACAGGGACACCATCCACGCTCAACATGGCACTGTTAGTACTTTGATATTTTCCAGCTGTTAATGGAATCAGCCGCTCTGAGAGCTACAACAGAGTTCAAGAAACTTGACTACCAGCCGGCCTCAGAACCATAAAACTTAGTTTTAGAGCTGTACCATCAGCAGGAGATAATAGAATGAGTTGTCTATTCATAAAAACAAAGACACAAGTAAAATCCATGTATCGTGTCAAGAAGATCCAGCATTCAACATCCTAAACTTTAACAACTGCCCAAGATAAGTATTTTTAATGAGACACCATCTCTAGCATTTACTCAACCAAGAGCCCCAAGGCAGGGGGTATTTTAAGCCAGAGTTGGCTTCTCCTAGCCTTTGCCTAAAAAAGCATATCCTACAAGGCAGCAGGACATAAAGCAGGTTGTACTGGGTTACATGTTACCAGTAGCAGGATAACCTGACCTTACTCTTTTTTACTAAGAAAAAAATTAAGAAAATAGTAAGATAAATTAAGATAAGTTAAAAATTAATACAATTCATTGTGAAGTTTCCTTCAATCATAAAACAATATCCTGTCCAATATACAAGCAGTGGATTTTTATCCCTCAGCCCCTTCAATTAAATGAAAAATGTGACTTTATTTGAATATAAATGCTGACTGAATTAAAGTCAGCTTGAATATGAAGGTGTAAAATGAAACCACGAACAAAAACATTTAAGCATTCTACGAACAAAAACATTCAAGCATTCTACGAACAAAAACATTCAAGCATTATTATTAGTAAATTCTTAGTTGAACATCTTACTGCTTCAATGCATATTATGAAGCCCAAAATGTTTCACATGTAAGTTTAACAATTATTATAATAACTAAAATCACCAATAATAATAATAATAATCCTTTTACTCTTTTATTTCATAATTAATATTTCATAATTAATGTTTCATAATAAATATTTCATAATTAATATTTCATAATTAATATTTCATAATTAATATTTCATAATTAATATTTCATAATTAATATTTCATAATTAATATTTCATAATAAATATTTCATAATAACTCATAGTGATTAAAAGCTTTTATTTTTTTAAAAATAGATTAGTAAAAAATGTTACTGGCCAGAAACTTTACCAGCCACTGTATATATATGTGTACCTAGGTGTGTGCCTAAGTATATATACTTAGGCACACACCTAGGTACACATATATATTTAGAGATGTAATCTAGATTTATATATTTTAGACAAATAAAACAATACTTATGTTTTACCCAAGTTTTTTGTTATGATTGTTGTTAGCTCGGTGTCATCATAGATTTTTGTTTGCACATTTTTGTACTTTTTCCACAACTCAATAAATTATTTGAAACTGACTTTACTTATTTTTCTACTTTTAATCAAAGTTATGTCAACTCTTTGTGAATACTTTTCTTGAAAAAATATATAAGAGATATAAGAACTTGATATCTCTTTATATTTAATATGATTACTCTTTAATAGTGAATTTAAAGCAATAAAACCATGTTTCATATCTGCACAACTGGGGCTATTGTATTTACAAAAAATATTTGGTTTTAAAAATTTTACTAATCACTTTCAATAACTGGCTTTATTCCCAGAACTTTGGTATGATCATGTTTTCATTTCAAAAACATTCAACTTGGTAAAATAGGGTCTATATCTTTGTAAAATAGTTTCTTGTTGAAATCATTTATAACTAGCCAGAGTCATTAATATTTTTGTATAAAAAATCTCTGGGTGTGTTTTTTTATTATAAATTTAGAAGAACTATTCTGTTTTCCACTTATTAATGTAATCTATGGCAGATTCTGTGTCATTTTCTAAAGCTTTCCAATTAGACTACTTGTGTGGTAGTAAACATGTGATGCAATAATTGGCTCACAACAAAAGATTTTCAAGGTTCAAATCCACACTACACCTCTGAAAGTACCTCGACTAACTTGTTTCTCTGTGCAGCAGCCATTTTGTTTAACAATCTTAATGTTTTACAGTTTGAGGTTAAGAGAGTTGCAAATTAAAAAATAACAAAGACTATTGGTTGTTTTAACAAAGACTATTGGTTGTTTTAACAAAGACTTTAAAGTCACATTTTTCAGTATAACCTTAAAAACAATTTAAAATTTTATAAAGGCCTGAACACTTCTCATATAAACCTAATGAATGTAAATAAAGTATTTAATATTTTTTGGTTTGCAATGCTTGTCTTTTATGTATGCATTAAAGAAAACTGTATATAACATTCAAAGTAAATGATAATGCAAGAAATAAAACCTGAAACTTTAATTTATCAAACAAGACAACACATGTACTTATGAATATAAAAGCAAGAGATAAAAGCTGCAATATAATGTTATCAAACAAAGAAAACTTATGTACTGATAAAGCAACTTCAATAAGGAGCTTTTGAAACTTACTTAAAGTACTTACTTCAAAAATACATCTTGACATAAATTAGAGAGGTAAACTGCTGTTGACAAAAAGGTCATATCTTCAAGTTTCTTCAAGAAGTATAATGTTTTTGCATTATAATTATTCTCAACAGAAAAAGTGAAGTAAGCAACACTGTACACATCTTTCTTTTTTAATATGTTATTTATAAATGTGAAAATGTTAATTATTTATAAGTGTAAAGATGTTAATAACTATTTCAATAATAATAGTATTATTAAAACATTTTTTATCAAAAGAATTTACAAAGTAAATAACATATTTTTATATTTTACACCAAAAGTTTCTTAAGTTATTGAATTTCAATAAACTGCTGAAATTACAGTGGATATACAATGAAATGCAAAAAGCTGCAAAATATAGCAATCAGTTCTGGTGAACCTTTGCTGCTGTTCTCCATAGCAAGTGTGACAAGCCTATCATAGTTTATAGTAAAGCTTTCCATATTTGTACACCTGCATGTTTACTCATCACACTTGTTCTGTCAATAGTTATTCCAATCATAATTTGCAAAACTTCAAAGAATAGTTGATCATCATTACTTGGTGTATCAATGTTTTATTCAACTTTGATTTTCATGATTTTTTTTTTCTCACTAAAAGATTTCTAACTAAAAGATGAACTTATGTTATCATAGGTCCTTTGTTTTTTCATACTAATGTATTGTATATATAGATGGTTCCTACAAGACAAGGAAATTCAAATCTGTTTTTCTTATACTAAAACTTTATAAATGCTTATAAAAACTTCTTTTAATTGTTTTTTTTCTTCTGTTAAAGAAGTTCAGACTTGCAACAGTTAACTTATGACACCATTTTTCAATAGGTCTTTGTTTCTTTATATTGCTAGGCCATAAAATAAGTTTAAAAGTTTCCAATCTTTCTCACACCTGATACAAAAGTTGACTATGCTTTTGTCCAATCAAATGGATTCTATTTTAGTTAAACAAGGAAAAGGTTATAACTAGCTTTTAATTTGTTTGCTTCAAAATGTTTTTACCAACAATTGTCACAGATCATAACAACAACAAACCAAGCATAAAAACAACAAATATACAAACATAAATTCAGTCAATTCTTTCATTTTCTTTTATCAATTCTTTTACTTTTTCTTTAAATCAGTTTTTTAACATAAATATTTTTTCCTTAAAAATTTTTTTACTTTGCTCATTGCATAAGGGCCTAATTTTGAGTACTACAACCAAGAAAACCATGTAACCAAGTTGTCTGCTGTTCATAATTGCTTTTTATTGTCATGGTTTGAATCCTTTTTTTTTTTTTTTTTTTTGTCAGTCATTATTTAACTTTTTTGGGCTTTTAACTTTTTTGGATTTTAACTTTTTAAGTTTTTTTTTAATTTCAGAAATTTATAAGTTTATATGATCAGAGTAACTCGTAACTCAAAATACTTGAAACTGAAACAGACTTAAAAAAAGCAACTTTTGCCAAACTTGGACAGGTTGGATACTAATTAAATTATGTTTAGCTAGTTAATTAATTCTACCTGACAAAGCAATTTAATACTTTTCAGTTGTATGGTTTTATTGACTTAAGTGTGAAGAAAATGATGGTTTTGACAATTTTTAAGTTTGTAAAAGATTTTTAGGCAAATTTTAGAGTAAAAAATTTTAAATGAAGTTAAAATATTTTTGCCCTATGGAAGCCATTACTAAAAAAAAAATGTTTTACTATTTTGCACTTGATCATAGATCTCTAATTAAACTAGTTTACATGTTTTGATTTTATTTATGATACACAGACTTCTTTTTTTAGAACTAACCTGAATATGTATCATAAGTAATGTTTAATCTTTTATTTTTTGCAGTTAAAATTAAAACATTCTAGTCTTATTTCAGAGCACATGCAGTTTGTTGTCACATGCATGTGCAGTTTCAATCCTGAAGGATTATTTTTATTATGTTTAGTAAAAAAAATTACATCTTATATATAGATATATATATATATATATATATATATATATATATATATATATATATATATATATAAGATGTAAGTCTTTTTTGAGTTTCAATAGATATAATGAGTTACTCACTGCAGTTTTTTTATAAAATTGGTTCTTGCACTGGTCAACAAATCTCCATACTAAAACAAGGTAGTTTAATTGTACCTTAGTATCAAATTTAGTAACTTTTAACTAGCCTTAAGTTTTTTCTAGTTTAGGCAACCATACTTAGTGGTTTTGCTTGGTGATCTTCCAATTAACTTGAACAAAAAGAGGGTCCCAGATGATGCTGTTATTCTTTATATGGCCTCATAAAATGTTATTCTTTATATGGCTTCATATAGTGTTATTCTTTATATGGCTTTATAAACCAATATAAAGAGTAAAAGTGTAAAACTAGCCATAATATATACTTAGTATATACTTACCAGCCATAGTATATACTTTTGCACATAAAACATGTATTTGACACAGAAACTTAGAGTTTAATTTTATTGGTAACACCTGTAAACAAAATTTTAAGAATATGCTTAAATAATTCCTTGCATTCTTGACTTAAAAAGGAATTTCTTATTGAGTTTGGCGAAGCAATAGTTTTGCCTTTTTCTAAAGTGTTATTTTGATATTTATGTTTACATTAAGTTTCAGCAAATTCATAAAAATTCAAATAATGTCATTATTTTTAACATATTAATCATAAGAATTTCTGATGTTTTGTTGAAGCAATTCAATATATCAATAGATATATCAATTCTTAAAAGTACTTGAAAAATTTTAAAAGGTATCTACAGTAAAAAGCACTATATTGATAAGGTGAAGCTTTTTAAAATTTAAATTGCATCAGTAGATACTAATAGTACTTTGTGTTAAACAAAAAAAGTCACAGTTTTTTAACAAGGTATAAAAGTGATTGGTGTTAAGGTTTTTGTATCATGACATCAATGTTCACTATCACCATGTACAAATTTTTTTGTTTTGCTGTCCATAATGTCATTGCCATTATCTTTTCTTAAATATTATTGGCTTCTTCTGCTGGTTCATCAGAATGTGGGGTGCAGAATAGCAATGGTGCAAAGTTGTCTAGCACTCATCAATATCGGCTATTTGTTTAATTACAAGTTTGATGACTGTGTCATTATTTTGACAAAAGTCATATATATATATATATATATATATATATATATATATATATATATATATATATATATATATATATGTATTCATATATATATATATATATATATATATATATATATATATATATATATATATATATATATATATATACATATGTATATATATATATACATATATATATATATATATATATATATATACATATGTATATATATATGTATATACATATATTTGTGTGTGTGTTATATGTATTTATATGTATTTTATATATTATATATGTGTATATTTACATTTTAGAGTTTGATAAAATCACTTGTTGTATCATCATCAAGTTTAAAGAACTACTATGAAGAACTATTTAACTTCAGCTATTATTCAGAAAGCACAAAAAATTTTCAACCCTTTGATGTTAGTATGTTTAAGATGAAATTAAAATTTAAAAAAATATATACTTAGATGTTTTCTTTTTTAAATTAGTTTTATATTAAAGTTTAATATTTATTTCATTTTATTTTGTATTTGTGTTACAAGAAAATAATATAGGAGTTATTTATAGTTGCTATCTGTAAGGCATCGTGCACGTTTTTTACGATATGCTGCACCTGATAAATCAAATAAGATGAAGCTTTTAACTTTCAAAAGAGTCAAAGAAAAAGTTATGAAAAGTTATCTGAGGTTTAAGTTTTTGTTTTGTTCATTTTTGAAAAAATTATTTATTTATTAAGTTTGTGGTTTTACTTAAACTATATCTTAAAAATAACTTTATTTTATATCATAATTAATAATTAAATAATTATATAATTAATAATAACAATGATTACATCAGGAAGGCTACTGCATCCATCGTTCTTTTATTTGTGGTTACTGCTATAGCTACTTTCAATGATGTCAAACAATCCTATAATACCAATGAAAACATTCGGTATTTTGTTTAAATTTTTTACTGTTATAAACAATAGTAGCAGTGTCTAGCATAATTATCTAGTGTATATGATATGATTTGTTGTTAGTGAATTTAGTGACAAATCATTAGAACAGTTCATTTTTAGAATTAAAAACTGGGTTGCGGGCGCTTTTGCCTAAATAAAAAAGTATAGTATAAATTAAAATAAAAAACTCAAGTTTTTTATTTTTAAGATAAGAAAATTATGTTTCAATACTGATATAAAAACATAAAATTGTGAAAGGAAATATTCAATAAAAAAAACCAGTTGATTATATTTCCTAAATATCTTTTTAGGTTTTAGGTTTTAAAATTTGGTTTTACATATATGATCACTAATTTTTACTATCTTAAAAAAAAAAAAAAAAAATTTACCTAAAGTTGTTTTTTCAAAGTTGTGTATTTTGTTCAAAGTTATTTATTAAAACTTAAAATTTGTTCAAAGTTTATTTTATCTTGTAACATGGTTTCATGGTTTGAATCATTGCAGACAATCAAGTTTTTATCTTGTAACCTGGTTTCATGGATTGTTTGAATCATTGCAGACAATCAAGTTTTTATATATGCTTTTTATTCTTTGTGCATTTTTCTAATCACAAAAAATTAAAAACAAAAATGTTTTCAAAAAACTAGACTTTAAAAAATTAGCTTTAAAATTCAAAAATAAATCATAATTTTTATATCCTTATGTAAATATTGTTTTGAATTGTTTGTTCTGACAACTCTCTAATTAATACCCAATCTTCTTACTATTATTTGGTTTTTAAGTTTTTGATTAACAAACTTCTAATATGTCAAAACTAGCTACTAAACTTCTGACTAGAATTTGGGTCTTCTTTTTCTATTGTTGACTTGGTAACACTTATAATAAAAAGATTTTATTTTGCATTAGATGGAAATGGTGAGGCAAGGGCTATTGATTTTGAGATATCAATGATTCAATAAAGCATGGTATGCTGGCTTAGTCCATAAGCTTTTTTCAAATGATGTATTTGAAAAAGGTTTTTAAATCATTCTTTTCTAACTGCAGTATTAAATTTGTCCTTGAAAGACAACATTTCAAGAAACTATGGGGTACCACAAAGTTCTTGATTTCATATTTTATATCTGATAATCTTACATTTAAAGCAGCTCTATTTGCTTATGACACATCTATATATTACGGTCTTAACAGGTTATGTAAAGTTGCATCTTTCTTTCTTCTCTACAAACTCTACCATGTTTGCTGCTCAAGCAAGCAAACATGGTAGCAAGCAAGCAAGCTCACTTTTCTATCAAAACTCAATTAATCTTACATGACTCATTTTTCAGCATTTTCAAAAGAAGAGAAATTCTAAAAGTAATAATTATTTTGTATTAAAAACATTATGAAGACATTGATTATATTAGGGGCTTTGTTAGTTGACCTTTGATGAACTATTTTTTGATAATATCAAGGATGTCATTAATTAAAAGTGCTTGCATTTACGTTTAGAAAGATAACTTTATGTTTGGCTTTTAAATTAACCATAATAAACAAGTTTTCGAGGGTAGTCAATAAAGATAGTTTGCTCGTAAGGCGAGGGGAAAAGTCTGAAAATAGTGTAATAATTAAATATATGGGGGTAGGAGTTAGGAGAATTATGATATAAAAGTATATATGTGCAATAAAAAGAAAAAAATCCTAATTAATGTTTATTTTTCAAAATTATAATATTTTTTATTCTTAAAGATTTAACCAACACCCTCAGCGATAAAGGTGTTTAGTGTGTGATTAACATGGCGATAAAGGTGTTTAGTGTGTGACAACAATCCTGTGTAAATTGTTGATAATTTCTGAAAACTTGAGGATTTTTAGGTGTTTAAGCTTTGTAACTATTTTCCTTGCCAAATACACTTCATATTGATTTAAGTTTTGATTGTCATTTGATCATCATTTTGATTATCATTTTTTAGAATTTCAAAGATTCCAAATTGGATTTTCAAATATTTCTTTAAAAAAGATTTTTCTTCAAAATTAATATTATACTTGTATTTGCAATTATTGACATATAAGTTTTTTTAAAAAAAGTGTATAATGTACATTTTTTTTCTTCAGAAAAATTAATTATTTTTATAAGTAAATATCTTCTTTCACTATTCTATCATTTTAAACATGTGTTGACTTTTACTGTTTACAAACATGTGTTGACTGTTTACAAACATTAAATTAAGTAACATTAAATTAAGCTGCAAAAAAGTTGAGCAAAATTCTTCTTGCACTGACTTTCTCAATTTTTTTTTCTTTTAAGAAATATTTTAAACAATTGGAACATCTCTACTGTTAATGACTTGTGGAATTGGTCCCTTAAGTGTTTATTGCCTGTTTTAAATAATGTTGAAAGTCTCCAAGATAATAAGGTATGGAAATGCATTATTTATGTATATATTTATGTTTGTATGTGCATACATTTATGTTAGGGTACATCATACTTTTAAAATTTTCGATTTTCAATTTGGTGGATCAGAATAAATTTGGGGGGAAAAAGTTGGGGAAAAACTAGTTTTTACCTATGCAAGATTGCACTGTTTGGGAAGATAAAATTTTTGATTTAGGTATAAACACAAGGGGGTTTGTACATTTAAATTATTGAAATCTAAAACTGTATAAAGTTCTTTTTATGTATTACCTTATTTTATGTAACGTTTTTTTTTTTTGTTTTTTTTGAAAAAAATTTTATTTACTTTTAGTCGGACAATGTGCTAAATATAAAGTGTTAAAATACAACATAAAAATATAATATAATTGCTATACTTTCATTGTTTGAATGACATTTTTTAATGTTCAGACAAAATAACTAAATAAAAACATATTTTGTAATAATGATGTCATAATTATAGCTTTTGGGTGAAATTTAATTTAGTTTTAGCCTATTAAGTGTTTGTAATTATGGCTTAATGAGTTTTTTATGGTTTGCAAACTATGTAAAAAGGGTTTAACTTTTTATTTGTAATTATATTAAAGTTTAAAGATAATAAATAAATAATAATAAAGATAACAAATTAGCAATGACTGCTTTAAAAAACACAAGACTATCTATGGAAACAAATTTATCAAAATATTGAAGACATTAACAGGTATTATCTCAAGACATTCAAATTTATCAAAGTATTGAAAACATTAACAGGTGTTATCTCAAGACATTTAAATTTATTATGTAATAAAATAAACATTGAAACAGCTTCTTGATTTTTTTTAAAAATGATACATGATTTTTTCGTATTAGTTATTTTTGTTCATAGAGGGAATATATCAGTAAGAGACCTCTCTTGGCTGCTAGCTGACCTTGTTCTTCAACATTGAATGAAAGTGAATGCTCTTTCAAAACCCTGAGTGATTGTTAAAAAGAAAACTTTGATGGAGAAATTTGAATTTTTAAACACAAAGATACACATTTCTTCTTGGATGAAATTAAATTAAAACTGGATCAGTTATTAGATATCACAAGTTGCACGTGTGAAGCAGTATTATGTAACAAGCATTGTTTGAAAAATTATTTGTGTGGTGATCAAGCACATATTGAGTGTACTTGTATTGAAGAGAAAAAATTTTTAAGGTTGAACTTATTGTCCAAAGCAAAAAAAAGGATCTATTTCAAAGTACCAGATGAGTTTAAATAATATTAAAAAGACCGCCAGACAGGTTTCACTAGAGGAAAAGGAAATGAAGAGGAAGTCTTGACACCTGATAGTTTAATTTAGCTGTTGGTCCTATGAAAGTAAGAAGGGTAAGTGAAGCAATAATGGAAATAGAAAGAATGTCTGAAGAAAGAATAAATGATGAAGAACCTATTAAGGATTTGTTTATTAATGAAAGAAAGACTCAACTTTAGTTTAGAAACAGATCTCTCTAACAAATAAGTTTCACCTGAGGATTATTAAGGAAGAACATATAACTGTGACTTGTGAGCCTGATGGAAGAAACTATACTCATTACACTCTTGCTAAAGCCAACCACCAAACTCACCAAGCAAACCAGCCAAAGAAGCAACATTTGCTTTTTGCAATTGGATAGTTTCAAGGAGAATCTATAAAAGTTGTAGCAGGGAATTCTACAAACTTTTTAACAGGCTCAAGAAATTAGTTAGAAGTAAATTATTTCGGTCCATTTTTATGCTGTGTTGTAATGAATTACAATTGAGGCATATAATTATTGAACTGGATGGCCCAACAAATTCAAAAGATGGTTTTACTGACCCTATTGGTTAGGTTCTATCTAAAGTTAATGACTTAAAAAGCCCTAATAACCCAGAAAGAACCTATTGAACAGCTGAAACCTTTTATTGAAATTCCCAAAATGTTTTTAAAACAATGTTGATAGATACAGTTCTCTGTTATAAGTTGCTAAAATGTTTGTCCACAGGCAAGACAGACTTTTTATAAAGCAGAGTGTGGAGATATTTGCTACAGCAGATGGCTTACCACAGCAGATGCTATCATTTTTGCCTATATAAATGATCACATGTTTACTCGTGACGTTCTTTGAAAGTTTATTTTAATTATTGAATGGGTAGCTTAAGTATATTTCCACATGTGGTATGAAGTCAAAGTGATACACAATATTGTAGATGGCCCAGGTCACATACAAACACTGTTGTGATTGCTGAAAAGACAAAATAATGAAGTTCAAAATATTGCCACACAATACAATCAAAACAGAGCTTATTTTTCCTACTCTGAAATCCTGATTTTAACTCTTTTATCAAGCTCAGGTGCAGAATGGAAAACATTTTGCTATTAAGACAATTAAAGATATAGAAAAACCTTACAGTTCAGACACATAGCTGTAAGATTACAAAAGAATGTTTTGCTCAATACAGAAGCTTTATCTATCAAGGAGCTGATATATATTGGGATGTAAAAGTCAAATCCCTACATATGTTCTTGATAAATATCTGGTTTTGAAGCTCTGTACTTTCCTTTTCACATGCAATCTTGTGAAAGAGCTGTAAAAGAGGTTACTGAAGCAGCAGTTTCCGTTTGTGGTTTGAAAAGAGAGGCAATTTTGTGAGAGCAAGAATGAATAATATAAAAACTTTTTCAGTTGTCTTTCGATAAAAATTTCAGTTCTCTTTTGATAATAAAATATAAGCAAAAAAATAATTAAAGATAAATACATTTCAAATAATAAATTGTTTTTTTTAAAAAGTATATGTTTTCTCCATTACATTGCTCTACATAAGACAGTTTATATATTTTGATTTGTTATTTGTGTTCATCTATTTGTGTTGATCTATTTAGAAAACTCCTCAAATAAAAGCCACTGATAGCCACCAAATCAAAGAACTTTGAGTAAAACTATCTATTTTTCAAAAAAAATTCAAAAGTTCATGTTTTATAAAATAAGGTAATACATAAAAATAACTTTACATAGTTCTAGATTTCAATAATTTAAAAAGTATTTGCCCCTTTGTTTATGCTTAAATCAACAATTTTATCATCCCAAAAAGTAAAATCCCACAAAGGTAAAAAAAATTTTTTTTCTTCAGTTATAATTCACATATAGAATCACGAAAAAATGATCTTCCCAATTAAAAATTGATAATTGAAAAATGAAAGTATGATGTACCCTAATGTAAGTTTATGTGCATACATTAATAAACCCTTGTATTTTTAATTCAAGTGTTTGATGCTTGCATCCCTTATTGGAGTAGCTAAGTTTTCTAACAAAAATTCTTCA
This sequence comes from Hydra vulgaris, assembly GCF_038396675.1. Lineage (NCBI taxonomy): Eukaryota > Metazoa > Cnidaria > Hydrozoa > Anthoathecata > Hydridae > Hydra > Hydra vulgaris. The sequence goes on from NC_088929.1 coordinate 26,304,566, forward strand.
TATACTGGTCAAAGGTATTTATAAAACTTTAAAGAATATTTATTCAAAGAATTTTTATCATGTAACTGAGTGTATGGCATAAATAGTAATGAATAATATAGTTAAGAATATCTTTTCCCTACTTTTTTAAATTTTATATGATACTCTAATAATTTAATAAAAATTACACATTTAAAAAACCAGGCAATTTTTCAGCAGTTGGTTAATTTATTTTGGCTGCTCCTTATATTTGTTTTATTGGTTATATAAAATATAAAAATACCTAAAAAGATTCTTTTTTAAGATCAAGCAAATTCTTTGGAAGAACTAGCAAGATCTTGATAGGGATCAATAATAATAAGGAGATAACAAATAATTCAAATAAAGTTAAATCGAACCTGGTTTTTTGATAATTTTTTGATAACATATATGTATTTTAATGATTTGCTTGTTTCAAAATAAACTTTTTGAGTGCCAATATATCTTTTAACAGAGTCATTCTTACTACTTTTTATTTTATTACTGCCATTATTAATTAAAAAAAATTATTTTATCTATCTTAACATAATCTTTGTAGAATAAACAGGCTTAAATTTTTTGGAGAAGATATTTTGATTCCCAAGAGCTTTTGATTTTAAAACTTCCAGAATCTAGTCTACTGCTTATCTGATCTTACTGCGTATGTCACCTAATCTGATCTTACTGTTTATGTCACTTAATCTGGTCGAACTGCTAATGTCAGAGTTGCATAAGATTGTTAAAATCTGATTATAGATTCTCATTATCTCAACTCTGAGCTTTTAAATTTAAAAATAAGTTACTTAACATTTGTTGAGATACTTAATTTTGTTTTTAAAAGCCTTAATCTTGTTATAATTATAATAAAGCTTGCAGTTTATTTTTTTTGCTTCAATTTAAAGTTTTAATTTTTAAAATTATAACTTTATATTTTAAATTTTAAAACTAATAAATTTACAGAAAAAAAAATTATGTACTTAAAATACAGACAGTCAAGGAGGCTTTTTTAGTTGTGGTTACAACCTCTCTCAACTCTTAAACTCAACAATTAAAACAAGAAAATAACAAATATTTGATATAATAAAAAATTTGTCCTGGAAAATATTAATATGGCAGCAAGCACACCTTTTTTCTCATTTTTTTCAGGTATTGTTTGTTTTATTCTTACTGTATTTTTGCTTGACTTATTTTTGTTGTTGTAGGCATCAAATATTATCAATGCTAAACAGTTTACAGAGCAATGGGTTCTTTAATTCGTCTACCTTTATATCAATCAATTTTAATTTGCAAAGTAACTTACCAGACTGTTTTGTATTGAGCATGGTTGAAATTCAGTTCATGAAGCTTCCTAATAAAAAATTTTTATGCAAGTTAAATGTGGAAAGTTTTACTTTTAAATCACTGTTAGAATCATCATTAATGCATTTTTTTGCACTGGTAAAAATGTTTATAAATATGTGTGTATTATATGGTTGCATGTATTATCACATGATTGCGTGTGTTATCAAATGATTGCATATCATATCACATTGCATGTATTTTAATCGTGTAGTTATAAATAATAATCACGTTATAAAATTAATTATTACTAATTTTGTTTTGTAAAAGAGAGGACAAGAAAAATTTTTTATCAACAGTTTACTTCACAAATTTTTTTATTGGAAATTTATTTGCTAAGAAGAAGCTAAGAAATTTACTTGGTAAAAAAAAAATTCAGTTAAAATTGTTGGGGTTCTTTTAAGGGTTTTTAGGGTGTTGATAAGCAGATTATAGCCATGAATTTTGAAAAAAGTAGAGAAATTAGCCAAAGCATGTATATAATGATATTACTAATAAAATTAACCAATTAAGCAATTACCATTTATTTTAAAGCAACATTATTTTAATACAGCATTTTTTTGTTTTGCAAAGGTTTTGTTATACTATTGTTTAAACTTAAAATGTTAAAGGTTCTCAATATTCCATTAGCTTTGTTCACAATTACTTGCATGCAAGTAATTACATATGTTTACATTTGCAATTACTTGCGTGATCTTGACATTTCCTTTGCATCTATAAGTATGCATTGCTCACTATGATTCACCATATGTAAGAAATTACATACATAAACTTTAGTTTTATTGTAACATTTGTTTTGGTTTGCAAAAGCATCATCCTTTAATAGTTGTTTTATCCTATACAAATTTTTTCAGCAAATTTATCGTTATACTACATTATGTTAATATACTTCAGTTTTTAATTATCTATTTTCAAAAGTTTGTATGTAAAGTTGTAAAGGATATAATAATTGTTAAAAAATGGTTCCATGGTACAACCTATTTTCATAAAGAAAACATCTAAAACATTGTTGTGTAAAAATTATTTTGTATTTGTGAAAAAAGATAAATGAACAGTATAATAGCATTAAAAAAATTATGATATAATTAGTCAAAAAAAAACTAAAAAATCTAAAAAAACTAAATTAACACCTTATAAGTAATTTGGTACTAAAGGGTGGATTTGGTACTAAAGAAGGGTTTAATGATAATTTGTAACTTTTGTTTAGATTCTGTTGAGTTTATTAACATTTTGGTTTTTTGTAAAACTGTATTTAAAGTTTATTCAAAAAGGAGCTGTTGCTTTTTTTGATGCTTTCAATATTTTTAAAGTAAGTGATTTTTTTAAAATGGTTTTTGATTTATTAAAATACCTTTCTTTGATTCAAAAGATTTTTTTACCTTACTTTTTTTATTTTATTTCTTTCATTTAATTAAAAGTTCTTAAACTAATTACATATTTTAGCTTTGCTTGACATTTTGTGGCTCATTTGTATGTGGAGTTAGCCTAGTAAAATGGGTGTTAGTGTATGCTCTAAATGTCTTGTTAGACATGGCTGACTATTCATCTGATTTTCTAGATCTGACATTATATTCGAATTTTGAAAAGGTTTGTATTAAAGCATTAGCTTTGGAAATAAATGCTTAAAATAAAAATGAGAATAAAAACATAATTAACCTTCTCTTCAAATGCTATGATTGATATTTTTAAATAATTATGTATTTTAATAAATCTTTTTATGAAACTTATTTGTGGATTAAAATCTAGTATAAGCAAATGCATTTTAGTGCAACAGTTTTTTAATGCTACACTTAATAATTTGATAAGCTTGTGATAGTGTAATATTATAATAAATATAATAAATGATGTTATAAGATAATTTCAAATTTCAAATGGAATATTATTACAAGTAAATTAATTATACTGACAATTTATGTTGTAGATTTTAATGATAAATGGCAAGTTAAACAACACAAGTTTTACTATCAATTATACAAAGGTTTTTTTTTAATTTCTATAGATCGAATACATTTCCAAAGGCTTGCTGTTGTGCCTTGCAAGTTTTAATTTAATTTTCTCCATTGGTATACCAAGGAAGTTGTTTGGACTATTTAGTATACTAAAGGGCAGTGTGAAGAAGATTGTGTCGTATTTTGTAAGAACTTTTATTTAAAAATAAATACTTATGAAGCAAATTTAAGCCAAATTTCAACTGAAACAATGTTACATTATTTTTGCATCCATGTTTCAACTTTTTTTTCTAATTTAAAAATAGTAATGTTTTAAATAACATTATACCTTAACAAGACATACTTCTTGATATATATATATTTATACATTTTGGTTAACGATTAATTTACTACACTTTAAAAATATACTTATTTAATTCAATAATTTTTAACATAGATGACAGTTATATAACATTTCTCCCAGTGTTTTAAGAAACTTAAGGTTTTAACAAAAATATTTATAAATTAATTTTTATTAACCCTATCATTAAAATTTATTTAAAAAGCAAAAGAGGACTCAAAAAACAGGTACCGGGTCTTAGTTATGTCAAATAAGTTAGCTCTACCGGTTTGATTTTATTCTATAGAAACTCTTATGTAAAGAATAATTTTATACTAAGTAATAATTTCAAAGAGAAAAATTATAAAATTTGACTTGAGAAACAGAAAACATATTTTTCTTGAGATAAAATAAAAATACTGGTACACTTTTTCAAAAATAAAATCACACAAAATTATTATACTTTACAAAGCGCTGTCAAAACCAGTACAATGATAACTATGTTTCACAACCAACTATATCTATACTTAATTTGCTCTTTTTACTTCATTAAATTTTTGTTTATGGGAGATAATAAATTGATATAAAATGCTTGACTTTTGGTTAACAATTAACTATACTAATTTACTTTAATATTGTTAACATAACTAAAGTATTTTTAACAGAGATTACATTTGCCTAACTTTTCTTCCAGTGTTTTTGAAGGCTGTGATTAAATTTTTTAAGGTTTAAGGCTGTAATAAAATTTTTCATTGAATAATATTTTTTAGCCCTCTCATTAAGATTTCTTTAGAAAGCAAAGGAAGACGCAGAAACGAGTCACGGATCCTAGTTATGTCATATAAGCTAGTTTGTTTGACATTTCTTATAGAAACTTTTCTGCTCATTACATATTCTTTCAATTAAGCTGTTATTATTAACGGGTTTTCTGAATTATTAAATTATTATAGCTATTATTTGTACCGAATCTGATATCTTTAACATAGTTGACAATTACGTGACATTTCTCCCAGTTTTTTCAGACACGAAGATATATTACAAATTTAACTTTTATAAACTTGAGCCTATAATAAAAATTTAACCTTTCCTATTTAAAAAGGAGAGTAGGACACAGAAAACGGGTCACGAATCCTAGTTATGTCAAATAAAAAGTTAGCTCTATTTGTTTGACATTTCTTAAAGAAACTTTTCCTCAATAAACTCTCAACAAATTCTTTCAAGCTGTTTTCAACACCATTTTTTTTGGCTTTAGCAAATTATTAAACTACTATAGCTATTATTTGTACCAAAAATTGGTAAAATACTTAATGGGAATGGAACTAGATCCGTAATTACCAAGGTAATAAAAGTATAAACAGTTTCCATTCATATGTAAAGATATAACTGAAATATAAAAAAAACTAAGCAAAATGAGCAATCCATACAACACAATAATTATAAAGAGAAAAAACATACACATTTGTGTGAGGAACAAAGAACATTTTTCTTAAGATAATATTAAAAAATTACAAAAATATATTATATTTAACATTAAAAAGTACCAGTCGTACTTTATAAAATCAATTTGAATTGTTTCTTTATTATATAGCTTTTAGTAAATAGTATAAAAATTACCAAAACTTCCCTTTTTTAGAAAACAATCAACAGTAAGAGAAGGGATTCGACCTAAAAATAAAACAAAATTATTGAAAACACTTGTTACACATTAATGTATATGTACTGTGTTAATTTATTTGAAAACTCAAAAATAACAAATAAGAAACTTACTCTGACAGATATTTTTTTTGTGTGTGTTTTTGTGAAAGCTTCAAGATTTGTTGTTGCAAGTTTGGATTATAAACTCTTTTTTTAAAAAAAGCAACACTAAAAAGAATCAAAAAAAGATAAACCTTTATGGTTTAATATAAAAATTGAATCCTTGGCTTTTATTAAATGATTAAATATAGTCAGTTTCAGTAATGAAACAACCCAATATTCATTTTTAATGGTAGACACTGACGTGAAGGTAAGCCAAGTTGTCTATCAACACAAAACATTACAACAATAACATCACAAAACTAACAATTAGCACCAAGTGTTACAGTTAACACTCAATAACTAAACCACCAAGGGACCAAGAAATTAGCTAATTAGAAAATGTTTGAGTTATTGGGAGTATAATCCATAAACAAAGACTCAACTGGAATTTTAAAATTAGTTTGAGTTATTAAGGGTTATTACGTTATTTAGAATTTATTTTAAATATTTTATTTACTAACAGCATAACATACTTGTAAATACACATTTTTTGATTACAAACAAACTTTAATATGTGTTTCATGTCAGTACACTGCTTGGCTAGCAAGGACAACACTCTTGCCATAAACAAAGACAAGTCATATTATTCAAAGTACACCGCTTGGCTAGCAAGGACAATGCTCTTGTTATAAGCAAAGCCAAATTACACCACCTTGAAATCATGGAAACAACATGGAACAACACTTACAAACAATAAAGACATGACATTATAACACATAATTTACATAGAAACACTCCATATATAACAGTCATTTACACATTTGTTACACACTTACAAAATATATTACAAAATATAACCTTAACACATATATAAACATATAATAAATAACACACATTACCGCATCAAGTGACACATAAAAATACTTACCAAAAACTATAAATTACAGTTAAATTATTTATAAAAAATGAGGTATTTAATAGTAAAACAATAATTATTTATAGATTTAGTAAATTGGTAAATACAACATTGTTAGCATAGCATTTATTAAATGACATACCTTGTAATGAATGTTCATCAGTTTTAAAAAATAAGGTATTAAATGATCTTTTTCTTGAACATGCAATATAGAGTTAACCATGTGAGAAGCAAAGGGTTTTTGAGATAAATGTCAACTTTATCAAAAGTTTGACCTTGACTTTTATTTATGGTCTTTGAGCATGCTAATTTTACAGGTAATTGACAACGTTTGAGAGTAAAAAGTAAATTTGAATCTGATTGTGTTAACTGTACCTAAGGAACAAATACTTTCTTGCCAACTGAAACACCTGTTAGAACTTTGCCCATCAATGTAATTATTTTGTAGAGCATGTACCATCAATTGGGTCCCATTGCAAAGTCCAGCTTTAAGATCTAAATTTCTAAGTAACATTATAACATCACCAATTTTCAGTTTTAGGCAATGAGCAGGCATTCCCAATGGAGTAAGACTATTTGAAAACTCAACAGGAAAATTATTGATTTTATTAAGATTATCTGTCTCAATAGTATCAGCACTTAAATAAATTTTAACATCACCTGGTAAATGATCCAAGACTTTTTCATTTATTTCAAATGAATTTACATTAGTGTTTGTCAAAATGGCACATTTTGCATAATCATCTTCTTCTGCAACTCCAAAAATCTTGTCTACTATGGATTCTTTTTTCCAAAGCAAGCACTGCTCAGGAATTTCAATGCACCCGCGGAACCATCTGCTTTTAAAGGTAATGTTCCACTACCAAGTTTTAAAAGCCATTGAGAGAATTCCTCTTCTTTGGCCTGAATCCTCATATTTTTTGTTAATGAAAATCGCTGAACATTGCCAATATTGAGAGCATTTTATACAGGCTTCAACAATATTAGCTGGTTGCCCTCTCTTTACAACCAGAAGTATTTACCTAAAGTCCCCACCCATAAGAATATCTTTACCACCAAAGGAAACTTGTTATTGCAAACATCTTGAAGTAACTTATCAATGGCATTTAAAGCATGTCTAGGTATCATGGATGCCTCATCGAGTAGATACAGGCTAACTTACCTTAGGAATTGGTCGTGTATAGAATTTGGAGTTATATTGCATGTTTTTGAAAAAATGCAATATAACTCTAATTAAAAAATTGGCACAGGAAGTTTGAATAAACCATGAAAGGTACTTCCTATTTTTAAAAGAGTTACAGCTATTCTTGTCCATGCAGCTGTTGCAGTTATAATATATCTACTGCTGGTTTCAGTGGTTAAGTAATTGTCCATCCATAAAAAACAATCTAGACTGTTTATTTTCATTATATGGTTGCTCACTTAGAGCAGAAAGGATAGCATCAGCAATTTGACACTGTTTATCATTTAATAACGGTCCAACTCGATTTGCTACATTAATAAAAACCTGAATATCTTCCTCTTCATTTTGTGGGGCAAAATAAAAAAACTTATCCAAAGTAGGCAGATTATAATCAGCTAAAGTTTTACTATTCTGAGTAATTATAGATTCAATTTGACACAGTGCTGCCTGCTCAGCAAGTACTGGTGGCATTGAATGGTGAATGTAATCCTCCATCATAAAATTTTTTTAGGCATTCCAAAGATTTAAAGGATCATCAGGTTCACAAAAGGTCAAAACAATGGAAACCAATTGTCTAATTTGTTGAGGCAACAGCCTCAGTTAACGTATTTGTCTATTCAGCGTCATCTTGAAACAGACCTAATTGAGAACATGCTTCAAGGAGTGTATTAAAAACTGTACCATTAATAGTGCGCAAGGAATTTCAACATACATATAATAAAGGGTTTGTTCATTTTTAGCATTTAATTTAAGCCATGCAGTTAGATGAGTGTCATGCTGTGCTGCGTGGTCTTATGCTGCCTGTTCTTCATTTTTTGTAAAATATATCATCTGATTATCTGGTTGATGAACCTGAAGTCAAATGATGTTATGTGACATATCACTTAAGGAATACTTAAATATTTACCACAATGTTTTTGGAGCTGAGACATAGCGACAATTTAAAAATGTGTTTATTTTATTATGGTTAACTTGCTCATTTATCAACAAATTGGCACAGTCATGCTCAATGTAAATGTACTTATATAAACACTTAACTGACTTTATAGTCATGCAGGCTTCAACATTTATGTGCACTCAATATTTTTTAGCTATGGTTTATAAGGTAAAACCCAACAGTTATCAACTTGATTACCTTTTATATTGACAATTCTTTTGTTATCAACACGTCTATAGCGTGGATAACAATTAAAAACTGCAACAGTGTTGGGATTAAATTCCTTAGGAAATTTTTTTGTGCATTTCCCACCTCTCATGCAAGGAGAATTGGGATTTAAAGGTCTACATAGTCCATGAATTATGCATGATTACATAATTTCATGAAGTTCAGGATCAACAGTTGGGTCTGGAATTTCTGCTGATATCAAATTATCAATATCTTCTGCTGTTTCTAGCTTGTTAGCATTTACTAAGTGCAATAAAGTATGAGGATGTGGCAAACCACGTTTTTGAAACTCAATAACTTGCACATGACTTATAACTTTGCCTAAGACTCCATGTTTAAAAATATCCTCTAAGAAATATTTAAGCATCATTTTAAATACCTGACAAACTAAATCAGGTCTGTCATTAGTAGATTAGCATGGGTTTAAATTTTGTACTATTTTTCTCCATTTTGGATTGCATGCAAAAGTAATGAATAGATCTGGTTTACTATATTTCTTTATGACTGCCATCGCATCTTCAAAGTTTTCTTTTAGTGCTCTTGGACTACCTACTTATGAAGAAGGCAATATAACCACTTAGCCTGGTCTTACATTAAGATCATTAGTATAGTTAATTACATGTTCATTCAATGCATCGTATTGTTCACTTCTAAGTTTGTTTTGGTTATTTCTAATAAAAGCAAGGCGCTGTCCCTCGATTTTGACATATGCATCAATGACATATCGCTGAAAAAGTTTCTAACCAAAGAATGTAGGAATAAAAGTTTGTCTAACGCCAAGTCTATAATTATAATACTGAGACAAAGTAACATGGTTTCTAACACAAGTTACACTGTGAGGGTTGTGCTATCCAGCATCACCTCTCAGGAAAAATATGGATATACCATAGGATCTAAATTTGCAGACATAGACAAAACTGTTCTCATAGGCTGACCTTGAGGATATATAAAAATTTCTTTGGATGCAGATGGAGCATCGTCATCTCTCACAAACACAATAGCAACCTCCTCATGAGAAGGAAGATTGTATCAACGCCTATCATGACCTTCAAGCAAAAACATTTTGGCAATAGAAGGTAGTCTACCTTCTAAAGCTGCTTGGTGGATTTCTTTGTAAACTTAATTCATTAACACACGTGTATTTAAATATATAAATGTTTTATTTATATGATGTATTTGATAAATTTATGCAACCTAAATTTTACATAATTTTCTTTATCCTAAATGTTTACAAAGTATATCAAAAATATTTATATATTAAAAAGTTTAATTTTTAGATATTTTTTGCAGTCTGTGTTGCCATGTTTTCACATGTCTTTTTTATAATTTACCAAACACGAATGGTTTATACTATGAAGTTAATTGCATTTGTATTACAAGTTAATAAAAGAAACCATAACAAACTTCACGACAACAAGCTTAACTACATAATGTTTCACCACAATGAGCTTCATTATGCTTGTGTTGGTACTTTATTTGGTGTTATCATTTTGCTCTTTTTAAAAATGGTAATTGTTTTAAAATTTCTTTTATTGTGGTTTAAAAAGTTTTTAAAGGATTAAAACCATTTTTATTTCTATTATTTTGTTCAAAATTTGTTACAGTTTTTATTTGTACTAAAAACTTTTTTAAAAAAAAGATAGCTTTAATCTTTTTTAACTTTAATAATCTCATTAGTTTAAAACTATTTTTAAAATTGTGTTTTTAATTCCAAGCAATCTTGAGCTATCATTAGATAATCTCATTTCTTTACTATATCCATCTCTGCATGCTCTAAAAACTTGTATTTGTCTAGTTTTTTTCCCTGCACTTTAACCCTTTGGAATTCTCTCCCACCTTCATGTTTTCCTGAATCATACAACATTTAACTTTTTAAGTTTTCTGTCAACCGTTTTCTTGCTACTATAACCTAACTCTATTCTTTTTTTCTAGTAACTCCTAACTTAATAGTGGTTGCTTGCAGCTTTGTTGGGAGTGAATCAGTGAATCAGAATAAAAATAAAAAAAAGATTCAATTTTAAGCAAAGTAATGCTTGTCATCATTTTATCTTAGATTTCATCAAAAAGCTCATTTTTGTCTTGTTTTAATCTATAAATTTTTTACAATTTTTTGTGTTTACTATGTAAAAAAAAAAATTTTTTCCATAATGTAATTGGGTTTTAAATCTCAAACGGTTTGAAGACAAAAAGTTTTTTTTTAAGTATTAAACAAAAGTGTCGTACTCACATGTTGTTATCAGGTAAAAAATAACGACTTTATTGAGACAGTAAAATAACATTTTACAATCTGAGTCTCTAATAAAATGCATTTTAAATTATTTTTAAGCATAAGAGTTAAAAACTATTTGCTAATAGAATTTAATTTATTGTAATACAAGTCTTCTATTAAGTATACTTTGCATTTGTCATATTAATTAGCACCATCATTGTCGTTGTCATCAGCAAATCAGTGTTCTCCCACTTTGCTCAGTTAAGTTACGTACAAGAACCAATGCAAATATTGCAAAACTACTTTTAAATTATCCAACATATAAAAGATAAATTATATAATTTACCATTAAAATTACTTTTTTATTGGAATACTTAACAAAAAATTTTCAATCATGTATTGTTTGTTTTCACGGTTGCAAATTAAAAGCTTTTAAATCGTTATTAAAACTACTTCTTTGAGCAACTCGTGATTGATACCTAGTGATTAAAGAGCACCTCTTAATTGATACCTAGTGATTGATGAGCACCTCTTTATTGATATCTAGTGATTAATGAGCAACTCGTGATTGATACCTAGTGATTGATGAGCACCTCTTGATGGAACTATTATGTTGTTTTGATATGAGTTGTAAAAAATGTTAGATTAAACTGCTAGTGTTGAATTTTACACATCACATTATGTTTATAGTTTTAAATATTATAAAATTTTAATCAGTTTTGGTCAACACTCATCAGAAAAAAAAATCTATTTTCTCACAATATTCTAATTGTGTGTAATAATAAACTTTTATTATTGGCGTCAGATTCTTTTTCGGGGAATTTTTGATAACATTTTAATATAAAAATGGATAATGAGTGCTTCCTACAAGTGCACCTGTATATTTGATGATCTTAAATAATTTTAAATATCTTGGTGATGAAACAATCTTTCCAATAAAGTTAAAAGAATTCTTCGCAAATTTTTTCTTTTGCTAGCAAATTGGCTCCTTTTATACATAAATTTTCATTCAAACTTTTTTTCAATACGCAAATGATTCCACTTAAATTAACAAGCCCGCACAAAGTTTCTGCTTCATTTCGTTTATGGATTTCAAAAACATTGTTGATGTGTAATTATACAATTTTTAAACAGTTTTCACACATTATGTCTTTATTTATGGTCTTAAATAAAATACACAAACATTAAATCGACTAAAAAAAATATGGTGTAAAGGAATCGAAACACACAATATGATTGAAAATTAAAAAATTAAAAGAGCTATCTATCTTAAAAATGAGCAAACTGAGAAATTTTTTGAGAAATTTATTATGAGATTCAATGTTTTAATAGATACTTGTAAAAAATAATTAAAACTATAAATAAATAAAATATAAACTTGGCAAAATCTCTTACTGATATGCCAAGAAGTACGTTCACGAGCTTTAGGTCAGAAGCCACTAAAAACTTAAGCTGATTTAGATTAATTAATTTAATAAGCATGTAATTGACATTACATGCTAAAGCAAAAATTATCACCTTGTTCACTACTGAGTCTTTCTCATTTCTACTTTGTTCCTATAACTTTGTTTCATCAAAAATATCAATTGTTACCTGAAAATTATTAACAGTTGAATAATAATTCTAATTTTATTTCTTTTATATGCATAATACAAAGTAGGTTAAGTTACCAAACCTTCAGTAAACCCTATCCTCCATCAATTCCAATTCTTTTTTCAATTTTTAAGAATGGCTTTTATAGGATCTAATCAGATCCACACAGAGAGCATATTTTTTAAACAAGTCTGGTGAGATCTTCAATGTATACAACATCTTTCAATACTGAGTTTTCAAGTTCATATTTCTTTCCATTTAAAAAAAGAACTTTTTTGTAACTGTAAAACTTTTCTATAGCATGAGAGCACTTCATAACTGTAGCAATTAAATTCTTTTCAACACTTATTTGGGTCATTCCATGCCAACTGGACCAAGGTTTAACATGGACCCCATCAGATTTTGATGAAACTTAGTGGGTTTGTTGATATCAATGAGAAAGGCAATTCCTGAAAATTTCAGCATAAAATTTTTTGTGGTTCATGAGATATGGTCATTTAGAATTTCTGTAGCAGAAATATGATTTGTTTGTATTTTGAAGCTCTTTATTTTAAAAACAAAATTTCAGAAAACCTTCTAGTTTTTTTTATTGTATACAACTCTGGACTTTTTTTGATATAACTTTGACATTGAAATCTTGAATGTCACCTTTAATCAGTGGCAAAAAGCCAACAAAAAACATGATATAGTTGATTAAACTTTTAAAGATGAAGTTTTGCACAAAACATGTGTTATTGGAACGCAGCAAATATCTTCCTTGTGTGGCCAAGTAAAAGTGTTTGAGGAAATAGACTGCTTCATGAACTTGATAAAAACATCTTGATTTCCTTTAGATATTTCCACAATAATGCCTAAAAATCATTTTGCATCATAAACACATGGTATATTAAATCCTGGTAAAAGAGAAGCAAGTGGAACTATATGCTGTATTTTAGGTACATTAACATTAGTATACATATTGTCAAAATATCGAAAGAATAAATTTTCAATACAATTCATTTGAAATGTATTGAAAATATATTCTTTTGATATTTTGCCTACACCGATCATACATTTTCTTAGGTGAATTGATAGGATCTGTAAGTGATTGTAAACTAGCCTTAGCTACAAGTCTTTTGACAAAGCCCCCAACACCATGGCAAGCACTCTTTCCATGTGATGTATCTATCCTAGGTTATGGTTGGTTTGAAGTAAAGGCACATTTGCCTAAGTTTTAGCTGCAGCCATTTTTAGAGGTCTATAATTTTTTACTGAATTGTATCTTATCAGTAAATTTCTAAAAATTTAGAAGCCTACTTTATATAGAAACTAAAAAAATATTTCTTTTCACTTCAGGTTAAACTGCAGGTTTTGTATATTGACTAATCAAAAATCAACTTTTTATACTTGCAAACAATTTTTTGGGTTTTTTAGGTAGCCATCATTTATTTTATCATACCTTAAAAATAATAACCTTTTTTCAAAAAGTTAATAAGTGTTTTCTGAGGCACAATTTGATGCAGAACTCAATTTTGGAAAGAAATTGCAGCTAGCATGACAATTTAGGTTAGAAAAGGGTATTTTTTAAGATGGCAGCCAAAAATAGCTACTGCCTCAAACATCAAATGTTTGAAGCCACAACCAATATCTCTTTTATATAATTTCGAGGCCTCCAATATCTCTTTTATAATATTTCGAGGTTGCTGAATTCAATTCTTCAGTTTTTTCTTGCATACAAAGTATCACAAGCCCAATATTGTAATGGACTTTTTACTGTTAAAACAATGAGGCACCAATACAATATTCAATCAACAGTTTTTAACCCGACTCACTGATCAACTAAATGAATTGAGAATTCTAAGAACTCTGCAAGTTGTTTATAAATCATAAACTTGAACCACTTTTACAATCAATATCATCAATAACATGAACAAACATTCACATATCATCACTCTTCACAGGACTGAGCTGAGTAGTGTATCAATGTTGTTTGAGAGTTCATTTTCTTGTTTTATTAGGTTACAAATGGAACATCTTAGTTTGTTCCCTGGTTAAACTCTTTCGCTATTTCAGTAATGCACCCAAAGCAATTAGAAACAAAACCTCTGAATCCGAAATGTTCAATATTTTGAAGATCCAACCTTTTTTTTTTGTTTTTAAGTATATAAAGTGACTAGCATAACTTGGCAAGATTAACTTGGATATGGCAATTTGTCCAGAAGTGTGTATTGAAGTTGACAGAGATATGAATGCTTTCTGTTCATCTGATATGTCCAGCAGTTTCTGAACTCTAATTCTCTGCTTGGTGTTGCAAAATAACTTATCGATAGCATGATTGATGCCCAGTGTTAAATGTGCACTTCATTTAAAAAAATTTTCGTCCTTCTTCCAAATATCTATCTATAGTCCATACTGGGGAGAAAATGTAAGAAAAAGTTGTGACTGTGCTCTTTTCTGGTTCACCTGAGTCTGACTCAGAATCACTCAATTCTTCATCTAGCCAATTTGAATAGGTTGTCCATTTCTGACCAAAAATGATGTTAACTGATTTTACAATCATACCAACTATGTCACTGCGACATAGTTGGTATGAGCATATTCCTGCTTACTGGTTTCCTCCAAAGCGTGCCACTTTTTCTCATTTGACTGATTTCTTTCCTTGTTTTTCTTCACCTGTTGTATACCATTTTACAAATTGCCAAGTAAAACCTGTAGCAATTATCATAATAGAATGGCTCATCTTTATCTGTCATTTTAATACTAAACCATTTTTCCAATTTCCATTGGTATGCCACATTATTTGTTCTAATGTCGTAGGCTCTGCTTGTCATACGCATGTTGAAATCTTCAGTTTTCTGTATCTATTGACTTGTTTTCTTGTAACTTGAATTTTTATGCTGTTTAAATAAATTTTTGGTATATATCTTCTTGGCTATGTTTTGTTGACATTCTTCGATATCCAATTGTCAAATAGTTCCTGAGCCACTATTTTGCTTGTGTCATTACATGAAACAACTTTAGAACCAGGTCTCACTAAGCACAAGTGTATCATTTATCCAAATAAATATGCACCACTTTGCAACTTGGATTAACCAATAAGTGCTGGTTCTTTTCAGTATACTACCCCTGTGATTTTGCAAGTAACAGTATTGATGGGCGTTGAGACCTTGAATGAAAAATTAGTGCTAAAATGGGCTTTTATAGCAAAATGAACATGCTGCTTATCCCTTATTTGCAGAAAAATATTTTTACCTAAATTTTGGCAGTTATTTTGAAGAAAAAAAAGCAAATTTCTGAATGAAATAGCTGTTGCAGGCCAAAAATTCTTCCAGACTTGCGTCACATTTTGCCTTAAAAACAGCTCACTATAGAAAAAACTTTCAGATTTCCCCCACCCTAATAATAATGTTTTGGTTTCTGGACTAAAGCAACTAGCAGCTGTAGCAACCATAGCAACCATACCAAAGCAACTAACTTTAAAGCAACTAGCAGCTATAGCATATACCATACCAACCATATTAATACATACACAACTCAACTTATTAATATGATGGTATTGAGACAGCAATAAATACAGCAATCTCTACAAATGCATGTATGATGTCATAATAAAAGAGATAGTATTACCATAAAATCTGGAAAAAAAGGGAAAGACATTTTCTTAAGATCTTAAGTTTTTATTTCTCATTATCCACAATGTCTAAACGATTTTTTTTTGAAAGATGTGTAGAAAGATGCTTTGTAATTTATAAATTCTTAATGGATTATTATAACTAATTTTCTTTTATTTTGTTTTTTTATTTGAATTGTATAATAATTTATATTTATTATCATTTTATTGTCACTTAGTGAATGATTTATTTTGTATTTAGAGTTGCATTTTCTTTATTGGTAAAATAAAGAACAAAAAACTTAAACAAATGCCAAATAATTTTTCTTCTCTATGCTTATTATATGACAGGTTTGTTTAATCATTTTTGTTTGATATTTATACCCTATAAATTTATTTTTTATATATAATTATTAAAGATACTATGAGTATTAAACATTGTGTATAAATGTTTTATAAAAAATAGTAAACAGTTAAAAAACTATTAAAAAATGAACTGTAAACTTTTTAAAGTAAAATTTATTTGGATATAAACAATTTATTTAAAATTTTTATGCTAAATGTTTTCTTTTTTATTTTGAGACTAATAATTTGTAAAATAAGTTGTTTAAAAAAAAGAGTTAAGTTTGTACAAAAATAAATTCTGCTAATTTTCCAAAACATGAGCCAATGCCATACAGCGCACAATGGGTCAGATGTTACATTATGAATAACTTTTTATCATTAATCTTTTTTAAATTTTTTATTTTACGGGAAGGCTTTTAATAAAATAAAAAAATAATTTTAGTGATAATTTAAGATAAATTTTGTGTAAACTAACTAATAAAGTTATATATAAAAATTTTTTATGTACTTTTTATGATAAATTTAAGCTTTTGAAACTAATTTTCCATGTCTTTCTAAAAATCTTTTGAAACATAATTTTTCAAGTTACTTTAAATTCTGAATAACTTGACTAATTAATCAGAACATAAAATAATTAAAAATTACTATTTTAAATAAACAACCCTTTTTTTAATCATTTTTTTTAACACCCAGAAATATGGCAAACACTCTATTGTTTATCAGTGCATCTGTGAATGGAATAGAAGCCTTGTATGCATTTTGAACGAGTTCAAAAAACTACATTCTAAAATACCTTCACTTCGTCTTAAACAAAATCATTTTCAAAAAAATTCTGAAAAACATTTTATTCTAACTTTTATACATTATTATCTTTATTCTAACTTTTATACATTATTATCCTTATTCTAACTTTTATACATTATTATCCTTATTATTAACATATTCTTTTAATTTTCTTTTCATTATTGCTACAATTATCATCTTTTTTTTTTCTTTCTTTTTTTTATTATTATAACCAGAAAATTATGTTTTCTGCATGTTTATTTTTAATGTATGTTCTATGTGCTTTAATCTATGTGTTTATGATCCATGTGTTTCAATGTATGTCTTTACTTATTATTACTTATATTAAAAATAAAAATTGGTGTCACTCCTTCAGATTTTTGTATGAGTGACACCATCAGATTTTTGTATGAGTGACACCATCCTAATAAATTATTAACTTATTATTATAAATAATTTTATGCTTATAACTACCATTATAATATTTATTATTATTATATTTTCATTGTATGTAATGTAAACATACTTGTTATTACTATTACTATAATTTGTATTAATTTTGTTATCTTATATTATTATTATATATTATTGTTATAATTATTATTTTTGTTATTATTAAAACTTTTGTAAAAATGATTAAAATAAACAGCTTTTTATTGTTGTTGTTGTTGTTGTTGTTGTTGTTGTTATTGTTGTTGTTGTTGTTGTTGTTGTTGTTATTGTAGAGGACCAGCCAAGAGAGTGTTATATTACAATTTATTCTAAAAATAAAAAGTCAACCTATGTTTATATTTTGACCATTTATTGGTACATGTGCTAAATTTAGTTTATATGGCACACATAAAAACTGCACTGCAATGCAAAATTGGGTGTTCATAGCAACTAAATGAAAAAAGTAACACCTTCATAAGAAGTGCAGACCTCATATTTCTGCTCATGCCAAATTAGTGTATATAGCACTAAAATTAAGTTATTTATTTTCTTTCAAAATTGGCTATTCTGACCTAATGTGCAGTTTGTCATGTTTGGAGTTAAAGGGTTGAAGGAGGGTTGCAATAACAAAAAATAAAAAAATAAAAAAATAGCATTTAGGGTATCATCAAAGTATAAACTAAAATTCAAGTTTATTTTCACTAACATTTTATTTCAGTTTTATTCTATTTTATTACTTTTTTTGTTTTTAATAACTTTTTTGGTTTATTGTTTCTTCATTTTTCAATTAAAAACAAACATTAAAGATATTTTTAGTTTAATATAATTAGATATTTAAAAAATGTTCATAAGAATAATTTTGACTGAAATATTTTTAAATCTAGGAATGAAATCACTTATGCATCACTACAATGCATCACTAATTATGTTGTATTAAAATAATGCATTTAAAGTAAAAACATCATTGTTCCATTTTTGAAAAAAATGTGTTAAATTAATGTAATGCACTAAAAAATCTTGTTACATGCATGTTACATAAAATTATGTGATTTGCATGTCATGTGACATTCCTGTTATTTGACATACATGTTTATGTTACACACATGTTACACCTTTTTATAGGTGTGTTACAAATACCTGTGTGTCAGTGTTATGTGACACACATGTTTTGTGACACGCCTATAAAAATTTTAAACATTTATTCTAAATTAAATGTATCACTAGTTTTAAAAAAGAAATCTAAAAAAGGTGTTTAAACAATAATTATTTAAAATATAGGTTGCAATATCCTTGACATATCCTGGAGTGACTAGATGTAGTTCTAGTCACTCCAGGATATGTCAAGGATAGTACTAGATGCAAAAAGAAAAAAATATCTGTCAAAACTTGTGCAATGTCTACAGGGCAGATGTTAATCTAAAAAAAACGCATTTGTAATAAGACAAAAAGTTTTTTTGGTTTTTCGATACACTTCTGAAATTTTTTTTTAAGTTTAATGTTCTTATTTTTATATGATTAGAAATAGTGGCAGGTTTTTATAATACCATTAACATTTTGACAACCAGATACCATTTCTAGCATTTCTATAGAAATTGTTTTTTCATTTAAATGACATAATGGAAAAGAAATGATTGAAGAGTGACGAGAAGAGTTGAAGCATTTTTTCACAACCAGATACCATTTCTATTGTTTCTATAAAAAATGTTTTTTTATTTAAATGACATTATAAAAGAGAGGTTGTTCAAGAGTGTCAAGAAGAGTTAAAGTAATTTTGCCTCAAGTGTATAAAAGTTCAAAGCATTTAGTCCTAGATGAAAATGTAAAATTTCTTAATTTTTAATAACTTTGTTTTTGTAGATTCACTTATATGTGTTGAAATTTCAAATGTAATTTTTTAATGTAAAAAATGTGTTAGTTGCATACCTATAGCATTTATTCTTTTTGCTTGTATCATGTTTCTGCCATTGATATTTTTCTGTTTGTATAAAAATAATAATTTTATTATTTATTTTAATTTTTATTTAGTTGGATCTATTACAATAGACAATTGCAAAGTTTATTCAGTTGGGCATGCTTTAAAGATAGGTTTCAAAAATTATTTATCAAAAAAGTAGAAGATAATAATGATTGGACAGTTTATGCACCTCAGGTATGAAAACCCCAAATATCTTCTTTTTTTTAAGGAAAGGTTGTTTATATTCATGTTATGAATAATCTAAGTAATATATATGAAAATAAGTTTTAGATAAACTGGTAAATTTATAAACTATTTTGTATATAAAGTAAATTCTTTCGAAGACTCAAATAAATTGACATGTAGTTAATATTATTAAATTTTTTTTAACAAAATTATGCATAATTATGCATAAATATGCATAAATAATGTTAATGAGTACTAGAATGTTACTCAGAGTTTTAACATTCAGTAAATTTAAATATACTTTAAATTTAAATTTATATATAATTATATTTAAAAGTTTTTTTTACTCTAATTTAATCATTACTACAAATCTTTATTTTTTTTAATCCATATTGCAGTTACAAGATGCTGATGCATTATTTCAATCTGTATTACAGTTGCATGATGCTGATGCATTATTAAAGTATTCATTTTTTTAAGATTTTACTGCATAATATGTATGTGTGTGTATATCTGATCACTCTTTTAAAATGAAATATTAATACATCTAAGACTATTTGGAAGTTTTTGCAAGGATTTAAAATTTCAAATAGAAGGATTTAAAATTTTATTAAAATATATTAATATGTTTTAAATCTATATATTATAAGTTTAACATTTTTTGAATCTTAGTTGATTTTTTTATGAACTTTTAAATAAATGTGTAAATACTAGTTTCATTTAAGGAAATAATAACTATATTCGGAAAGAAACAATCCCTTCACACTTTAGCTAGTGGTGCCAAATTTTTTAGTTATTTATGTTCCTAGGCTATTATCAGCGCAATTATCAGCAGTACATACTTATATGACATAAATCCAAAAGTTAGGAGTTTAAAACTTATCTTGAAGTCACCCAACTTTAATGTCAAAATGTTCTATTCAAATATTTTTTATATTGTAAGCGATATTATAAGAAAGAAAAAACAATTTTATTTTAATTTCATGGTCAGTAATTGTTTTTAATTTTTGCAACATTTCTGCAGGTTTTGCCCATTGGTTTATATATCTTTTATATATATATATATATATATATATATATATATATATATATATATATATATATATATATATATATATATATATATCATTTTTTATATATGTTAGCTTGCAAACCATAGATTAGTAGTTCATTTTGGTTTGGTTATATTTACTATTTCTTGTTTAAGTACCCAATACTTAATAAACTATGTGCTTCTAGTCAAACAACTAGAACACAACGCTAGATCCATCTTTTTAGTGATAATAGTTTGTATATAATACTTATTTATTGTTACTATTGTTTTAATGTAATTTTTTATATTTTGGAATTACAAAATTACCGGAGTTGCAAAATTACCGAATAACAAAATCACTGAATTACAAAATATAATACCAAATTTTTTTGA
Organism: Hydra vulgaris; assembly: GCF_038396675.1. Taxonomy (NCBI): domain Eukaryota; kingdom Metazoa; phylum Cnidaria; class Hydrozoa; order Anthoathecata; family Hydridae; genus Hydra; species Hydra vulgaris. The sequence continues at coordinate 26,325,687 of NC_088929.1, forward strand.
TACTAGCAGTTTTTAATGTTCGATTTACTTGTAATCAGTTTTGGTTTCAAATAAACATAACTTTATACAATATAGATAATTTTTATGTTAAAATTTGAAAAAAGAGAAAATGTAACTTTACAACTGTTTAAATAAAAAAATATTTTTGATCAATTAAGCTTTTATAATTGCATCCTTTTGTATAATTATTGATTTACAAACTGATCAAAGTTATACAATTTAAAGAAAAGAATAAACAAAAATAAAAAATGTGAAAAACTATCTAAAGCAAAATTAATTATTCAAAATAAAAAAACCATATATAAATAACATTAAAATTACAGATTTACGCTAAAAAGTTTATGATAATTTGTTATATATATGATAATTACATTGAATTACTAAAAAAATAATAATACAGTAAAAATAAATGCTGTACTCCATAGTACATAGCTGTACTCCATAGTAGTGACCCCTTGGCATTGGGTAGGTGTTCAGCAATTAGGTTTGTTATAGTTTATCATATCTACGGTACACTGTTCTGTTGGTATTTTGGTTTTTTGATCAAGACTTCCAACAACCTTTGTATCCTTTTTTACATTTTTTGCTATTTCAAAATTCTTTAAATTCTCATTGCTCCCATTTCCATTTAACTCTGATAAAAGACATATTGGCTATTATATTATAATTTGATTTAAAAGTGCTTCCATCATCATTGCAACATATAAAAATCAAATCGTTTTTATATGAAAAAGTCAAAAAGGTTAGGTGGTAATCGCAAATATATTGTGTAGTATGAATTATTTTATAAAAAGCATAGCGAGATATTAAAAACAAATAACATCTAAACTTACGCTTAATTAGATAAAGCAAATCTATAACAAAATCAGTTAACAGTTTTTATCGTGAGGATTACCTTTTTTATTTAACACTTTTTGTTTAAACATATAATTTCTCAACTTATGGTGACATGGACAAGGTTGATAAATAAAAAAAGATTTGTTTTTATTTATTATCTCTAGTGCAAATATTAAAATGAAAATAGGCAGAAGGTCAAATTTAGTGCCAATTTAAAAACTAGGATTACAAGAAAATTTTCCAAATACATAAGGATTTACTTTGTGCTTAAGCGTCAAAATACCAAAAAAAAATTACCATGAATAGTTTTCGAGTAATATGACTTTGAGTGCAATATAAATAATTTGCAACAACAACAAAAAAAATTGTGCTCATAAAAGTTTGAATTTTTTTCTTTCTTGTTGTGTAACCTGGTTTTTTCATAAATGTTGTTTAAGTTTAAAAAGGCTTTAAGTTTAAAAAGGCTAAAGTTTAAAGCAAACAAAAAAAGTTAATGCTCATTTAACAAAACAAAGCAAATTTTAATTTAACAACAAATTTTCATTTAATGTTAAAAAACACTTTCATTTTACATAGTTTTATTTGTTTTGTTTGCTTTTTTGCATTTTTCTATAGTTTTTATTTTTCTCATATCATAAACACGTTTTATTTTAACTTTTAGTAGAATATATATTGATGACTGTAAATTAACATCAATGTATATAGCAAAACTCTGAAATAAACATTTTAGTTCCATTTTTTTATAGAAGTGTTAAATAAAAACAAGTTAGCAAGTATTATAAATGTGATAGCATTTTTTTTTTTTTTAGAAGTGTTAATTAAAAGCTATATTAGCAAGTATTATAAATAGAATATAAAACACACATGTGATAGCATTTATTTTTTTATAGAAGTGTTAAATAAAAGCTATATTAGCAAGTATTATAAATAGAATAGAAAATAAAAAGAACTTTATTATTGAGAAAATCAAACATCAAATCATGCTCATAACATCCAAAAAAATATTTAATACTTGTTTAATTAAAAAATGCAGCAAGTATTAAAGGTGAAATAAATGTCATTTCAAGTGAATTCTTAGAAAATTAATGGTTTATGGTGTTAAGCTCAAAACAATTAATTATCTCAATGAAATAATAGCTTGATTCAAAAGCTAATTTAATTAAACAAAAATTAATTTATTAAAAAAAAAATACATTTATCTTTTTAAAATTAGCTAAAAATGCCGTCGTCAGAAATAAACAAAATCACTTTGGAAAAGAATTGGAAAAACATCTTTTGAGCAGGTATAGCTGACTTACAAAACTGAATAAAAAAAGACAAACTATGATTTAGTTTGTCTTTTTTTATACCTAGATAGGAACAAGCACCAAGAATTTATATACGATCAAAAACACAAGAGAAATACAGCGAGAAGGTAATTTAGATGATAATTTATTTTTTCTGGATTTAAAAACCATTGTCACTTTTCTCACCTCTTCATTTTTGGCTTTCATTTTTGCTATCTTATTTTTTACACTATTATTTTTTATCAAACATTATATTAAGATAAACATTATATCAAGAAATTAAAAGAGATAATTAATAATGTTGGAGTCAGTATTATGCAAAGCCTGTGTTTAGATTTCGGAGATAACAAGAAAAAGGAATCCATTTAAAAACATTCTGCAAACTCATTGGATTCAAAGTCGGAATTTATTATCTTTTGATTGAAGTTTTGATCCAGGAAGTTGGCGTTCTATGGAGTCTGATAGTATAATAAAAAATGAAATTCCAAGAGATATATACATAGTGTTATGCCGTTACATGTTTTCATCAGTAAAATGAAGTAATCAAACGCCCAAAAGAGTATTCCTTATAGAGTTGATTCAAAGAATAGATTACTTTGTTTTCATGCAACTTCAATACGGTCATACAAAAAAAACTCATAAAAGTAAGATTAGAATATCTACTGTTTCAGATAAGTATCTAATTCCCTTAGCTTGCAGGCATCATGTTTCTGAGTTCAGAACCACGTACTTCTGTAAAGAAAAGTGCGGTTCAAAACTCAGAAACAAGCTGGATAATGATGCTGCAATAAAAAAAAAAATGAAAAGTCAAGCTACTTTAGCATTAGAAACGCTAAAGTATCATGACTTTAGCATTTATAATGTCAAAGTTATCTGCTACCTACCTTGACGCTTGAACGCAAGGTAAATTTCAATATATTTGAAAAAATTTTCGTATAGTCTTATCTTTTTTTATATTTATCTCAAATTTGGCCTTTTGTGTACTCGAGTATTCAAAGTTTTATTTTTTGAATTCCCCTAATAATACAAACGTTATTAAAAAGTTTAATTTGTTTTATGACAAGATTATTTTATAATTGTAGTGTTATTATTATTATGATATTAAAGAATATCTCATAATTATCTAAAGAATATTTTACTTTAAGTAATATTTGTAAAATTTATTTAGTACATATATATATATATATATATATATATATATATATATATATATATATATATATATATATATATGCATTTTTTAGGAATGCATCTATCAAGAGATAAACTATCAACTTGAAGAAATCATTTATCGAATTAGTCTTTTTACTGAAAGCGAAATCGAACTTTCCCAAGAAACAATTGAAAGTTCAATAGAATCCGAACACGTTTTTGAACATAAGTGTGTCTATGAGTCTTTTACAAAAAAGGTTGCATCAGAAAAACATTCAATTGATACTCTAAATAATGGCACTTACTGCAATTCGATGTTTGACGATTGTTATGGTGAGGTTTTAATCCCTGCTAAAATAATTTTAAAAAATATTTTCAAAAACTCTTTTTATAAAATATCAATGAACTGTTTTGTTTTGATTTAGAAATTCCTCAGTTCCAGAAAGAAATCTCAAGCGATGGTTTAATGAATTTAAGAGAATCTTCAAACTTTCGTGAAGTTGTTGAGAATTTTAATAGCCTATTTAAACGCTTTCTTTTGGACAGCGAAGTGAAAAATGATAGTAAAGTTGAACAAACATGTGTTACAGATAAAAGTAAGACGAGAGAAAAATTTAATCGTTTTTTGATTAAGGATAGTAAAGAATTTGATTCGTATTGTCAAGTCGATGGGTTAAAAGATTCGTTAACTGGTTTTAAAAAAATTGTGCCAGAAATGACATATCCAAAAGCAGACTGTACTTTTATTGAAGAAGATCACACAAAAGCCACTATGAAGTCCGAAATATATTTAAGTAAATTTATGTGGTCTAGTAAAGGCGACCTTGAAAGTCAAAAGTTCAGGAGAAATATGACGCAAACACAAAACCCTGCTAATAATGGAACAAACGAAGAATCAAATTTTAATCGTTTTTTGTTACATTCAATGCAAAGCGATACCAACAATCAAATGACTTTAGATGATATTCGCTTTGCTTTAAATTGTTTTAGCAATACGATGAAATCATTATCTAAAGAGGAATCGTTATTAAGGTTGAAAGATTTAGAAAAAGATATTATTCAAACAAACGTTGAAAAAAGACCACAAGAATATTTAGATAAGTGGATGTCTTTATCTAGCTTGTTGTTAGGTAAAAAAAGACACTGCGGAAATTTAGACAGTGGTTTAGGATCAGTATAATTTGTTATAATTTATACTTATAATATATAATCATAGTTATAATTTATTATTTTTTTATGTTTTACAACACAGGTCATGTGACCTGTGTTGTAAAACTAGTTATAAAAATTTTTAAAAATCACTCTCAACCAATTTTCAAATTTTCAATTTTTCTCAAAAAACTATTTTATTTTTATGGTTTATGGTCCGGCTTTTACGTTGGGGAATACAATGCCAAACTTTTAAAGATAAAGATTTTTACAGTGTTCTATATATTTTAGAAAACATATTTTGTACAATTAAATGAGCCCATGAGATGCATAGTGGTATAAGTCACTTTTTTCAATATTTTGAGTTATTGCCACTAATGGTTAGCTTTTTGTTTATTCTATTACATGGCAGAGTGGTATAAGTCTAATGATATTGATAATGATGCTGGAACTGTTTTTTGTTATGCTCCTCACTAAACAGCTGTTTTTGTTCACAGCCATAGTGGTATTAGTCAGACTTCTCAAAACTAGATATGAGTGACTTATACCACTATGCATCTCAGGGGCTCAAATAGCATTAAAAGTTTTGAACATTAACCCGTATTATCATCACACGTGGCATTTAACTAAAGAAAATAAATGACTATAGCAAATTAGTTATAATAACTGATTTCATTAAAAAAACAGTAATACTATTAGTAATACTGATTTTTTTAGACAATTAGGATTGCTTACAAAACAGATATGCTTTTGTTATTGACATGAAGCAGGCCAAAAGTTTTTTTTATAATTTATAGCAAATTAAAATATTAAAAAGGTGCATGATTTTTTAATAATGATATTTTGGTCAAAAGAACAACACGCATCTTTCAAAGGTACAACGTACGTGTTGTACCTTTGACCAATTTGACTTTGAAAGCGGAATAAAGATACTTATTGGTCGAATCAAGGACGTATAAATAGATGGATGTTTAGCGCATTGTTATAGATCTAAGGCGCCGCCAATTATTGAAATTCCATGCGGTTGTGATTTTTAGCGTCACTTTTTGAAATATTTTTTACAAAATAAACCGACCCTAAACCGACATTTTTTATTTGCTAATATTTTTCAGTTAATGTATTATTACTCGTAAAACACTATTTTTTTGAAATATAAATGCATTTTATGTAATTAAGAATGTCTCATGTATTTCATGTAATTAAGAATGTCTCATGTATTTTATGTAATTAAGAATGTCTCATGTATTTTATGTAATTAAGAATGTCTCATGTATTTTATGTAATTAAGAATGTCTCATGTATTTGAAAACATTTTATTTAATTTGAAAGTTTTCTTTAATAAGGGGTCGTTCATGACGACACGCAATAAGTTCATGAATTGCGACACGCAATTTTAGACATTTTATTTGCTATTCTTTCGATATATACATGCAAAAACATTATTTTATAAATATAATTTTCTCAGAAGTTTACACTTTACGTTTTCCACAACCGTCAGCGTCGCCGAGTTGATTCCGTTTCAGGGTAGTATAGCAAGGATTCGAGGTTTGCCTCTCGGTATCGAAATTTTTTTAGTTAGTGCACATAGGTTGTTTTTTTGTTGCTGCACGCTTTTGTGCACCAACTAAATAAAGTTCTGCACTTGGACCATATAAAGTCAAAGCGCAGAACGTGCACTTCACATAGGCTGTTACAGCCGTAGGCGCAACGCGTTGCGATTACGGCTGTAACAGGCTGTAACTACTCCGTTAACAGAGTGAATACATCGACTAAGTAAGATTTAGGCGCAGTTGAATTTCTAATCAACATGATAAATTGGTCCGATACCAGGCCTGGTGAATAAAAAAAAGCATTTGCTTTTACTCAGCGTTTTTAGATTAATTGTTCAGCTTTACGTGAATAAAAATTTAAGCAAAATCCATCAAATTTTATTCACGTAAAGTTATGCAATTTACTCCAAAAACCCTGAGTAATTGCTCAGCTTTACATGTATAAAAATTGAACTAAAATTGCTGATACTTTATTTTCACGTAAAGCCGACCAATTGCTTTTTTTATTCACCCGGCCTACTCTTTTAATTAAAAGAAAATCTTCTAGATTTTATTCGCCCTGTCTACTCTTTCAATTAAAAAAAAATCTTTAAGATTTAAAACTAAACAAAAAAATATTGCATTCACAAATTTGGAGACCCCCTCCCCCTTGTAACAAATCGTCACGTAATCGCCTCCTCACCCCCCCCCCCCCTCCTTAAACGTGACAATTTATGGATAACCAGGGGCCGTATTCTCATCTCTCCGTTAAGCTTAACGTAGCTTTTGTCTGAAATTTCATTACAATATTTCTAAGTGAAGAAATGACGAAAATTTATATAAATTCGTTAAAATAAAACTTATATTAAAATAAAACATTTAGGTTTAAAAAATTATAATTTTAAATAAATTTTTTATTAATGTAATTTAAAAGAAATTTTTGACTAACGCTCCGTTAAGCTTAACGGAGAGATGAGAATACAATGGGCCAGAATTCATTTTTACTGGATAAAATTCATAACTAATTTAACATTAGGGCTTTATTGACTAAAACTAGTATGATTAATAATATGATGTCAGCGTTTCTTATGATGGTGTTATTTTTTTAATTCGTTGCTATGGATACCTAATTTTGGGTAGCAAAAACCTAGTTTTTTTTTTGCAGATGTTTTTACGAGTGCTATGTTCACCAAATTTTATATAAGTGCAAATATGAGGTCGCGCTTTTTAAAAAAGTAAATATATTGTTTATTTAGTTGCGTGTTTTATTATGGAATCCTCGCTTAGATTCTCGCTCACGTAAAGCAAAACTCTTTTCAGTTTAACGTGATTAACTAGTGGTATTATACCCGCTTTTACACGATGCTAGATAAACTTGGTTTCCTGTAAAAAAAAAAAAATATTCTAGCTTAGTTAATTAGTTTTTCTAATTAGCAGATTTTACAAGCGTCTACAGATCATTTTATTTATGTATGGGTGTTATTGTTCCCATGCATTCACAATCACCAAAAATCTTTGACAATATATTTTTCAAGTAGTACAAGCTTAGTAAGTTGTAGGTCTATATATTTAGGATTATAAAATACTTATGTAGAATATAATTCAGGCAAAATTACAAAATAAAAGAAGGTCTTTCTTTTAAGAGCTGCACAAAACCATCTGGAAAGTTTTCTTTTTGAGGGTGCTTAGGTGATCGTAAAGCACTGATTACTGGATAGGACGAGCACATAAAACGCCGTGAAAGGTCTTCGTTTGTCTTTGAACGCGAACACTTCCTTAAAAAAATTTCGCGAAATTTTTTAATGTCTTTAATTTGTGCTTCTAAGGCCTCTTCACTCATCATCCCGATTGGCAACACCATCTGATCAACAACCTGCCACCCATGTATCAAGATTTTGTGCAAACTCTGTGGCATGTAGTACCAGGGATAAAGTTGTATAAATAGCTGTGCTGTTTCTAAGCAATAGTCCTTTAATTTATCAGCACAACATATATCCTTTTAAATTAACGCACATCAATATTGATAATTGCTGCTGTTTGTTCAGCATTTCTGAAGAAATTTCTGGCAGTACTGCCATTATTTGATGATCCAGAACCACTAGACCTAGGGATATCAATCACTAGCCCAACTTCATTTCTGAACCTAGATTGAATTAAATTCTTTACAGCTTTAACTTTTTCTTTGTCTGCATCTGACCTTAATGCCCATTTCTTCACTTCAGTTTTGTAGCTAACTTTTAACAAACACTCCATGCTACGAATCCATGCTTGAAGTGTTGACAAGCCGTACTTTAATTCGGTTGGAGTTAATGGCAAACTGAAAACGATATTAAGTGGGTTCAATTGACTTGATATTGAACCACAAACTGAGCAGCACTGAATTAGATTAGTAGCTGTAGATAACGCAGTGGCTACTTTTCTATTTATCATTGTAACATCAACTATGTGAAGAACAGTTAAGTTATTATACTTAGGTACATCAGTTGTAGTCAAATTTCCAATAGCATTTTCAAGAAATTGATGCTTTGCATTCATTACATCAGTTGTCTCATTTACAAACCTAAACCGCACAATTCGGAAGTACAATGTTGATAATGGATGTGGATTTCTCCAAACAATCTTCTCTAATCGACCAGAGAATCCTGTCAATACAAGTGGTACAAAGCAGATAAAAAGAAAACTTGCTATTTGGACAAAGCTTATGTTTTCCATTTCGTCAGTAACTTGTGTATAAATGTTTTACCCAGTTGACCCATTAAAACCTACCTCTGAGCGCAGAATTAGCCTATCAAAAACAAACGAATTTATAACTTAAATCATGTTGTACTTCCAACAGCTGCAGCACAGTATGATCTACCAATGCTTGGAAATTGATGCCTGCAGAGTAACCTGTTGCTGTCCATGATTCACGACTAGGCAAACACCTCTCTTTTGCCTCACGTACAACATTGCATGGTGGAAATAAGTTACTTTTTTTGCTTTTTGCGTTGTTTCTTAAGCACTGATATTAAGATTTGCTCATCTCATTATCTAACTAAAGAGCCGACGCTTCTTCAGATGTATTATCAAAATGATCTAGTTTAGTATCTTTGTTATTAGCCAACTTTATTTCTATCTAGGCATCTTTTATTCTACCTTATATCCACATGTGAGCCAAACAGCAGCTCACAAGAATTTGAAGCTGACAAAGTTGCAACTTTTCTTTTCTTTGTTTTTGAAGATGAATCTCCAAATGTTAATGTAGGCCGAGTTGTTTATTTTTACTCTCCTTCATTAATGTGGTATTAGAATCATTTTTAAGCCAAGCTGAATTCTTCCCTAATAAACTTTGCACCGGTTAGTTTACTTTAAATTCATCTCTTACCATAATCAAAATAAATAAACGAAATTTACTCTCAAACTTTTCGCTTTGAAACTCCAAATCTTGTTCTTTAATAAAGTTGTATACAAGTATACTGTCTTCTTTTTTATGTATTGACAGACTTTTGAAACTAATAAACAGGTGAATTTCGTTTCTTGTGACACTCATTAAGCCTAAATAAAAACAGCAGTTCAACATCTAAAATGAGTAACCCCAACCAAACCAATTAAAATAGATTATTAAATCCATTTGGTTTGACAAGCGCTAAATTAATAAGAACTAAATTTGAATTACGATATATATACACACACATATATATATATATATATATATATATATATATATATATATATATATATATATATATATATATATATATATATATATATATATATATATATATATATATATATATATATATATATATATATATATATATATGGCAACCAGATTTATGAAATTATTAAAGAAAACATATATAAACTTCAAAATATCCAAGTATAAAAGCAAGATGTAGCAATAAAAAAAATATTTTGTTAAATATAAGAAAAAATAAGATAAGATAAAACATAATAAGCGTATTTAAAGTTGCTGCAAATATATTAATTAGTTACCAATTTTATTCAAACAACTTTTAAAATCCAGATAGTATAAAGAGTTATAATATTAATATTAAGAGAAAAATGTTGTTTAAAAAATCGATGGAAATAAATAACATTTACATAAAATATTGCGCTTTTTAAAATATAATTATATTTTTTTAAACAACATTTTTCTCTTAATATTTTTTTTTTTTCTAATTTACATTCGCTTAGTATAATTTTAGCTTGTTTTGAACGTAATAGGTATTCAAGGATTCATATTTTCAAACAAAATATAGCTGAGGATAAGAAAATAGTTTAATAAACAATTGTAAGAAACTTTAAAAAATGAACCGATATTTCTTGGTTTAAAACGTGAGGCTAAATCAACAATAAAGTTTTTAAAAACGTGCAAGTCAATAAAGTTAATAACTACAAAAAAGAACAGAACAGATATATATAGAATATATATAGAATAGAAGTTAAATTTCCCCACCTTACAATATTTAAGTTGAAATAAAATTTTTTTTAATAAAACTACAAAACACACTAGTACAACATTAACTAAAAGTTAAACTCGTGGCACAGAATTACGCGCACCAACTGAAATAGGTTTTAGGTGTTCGTAATTGTTTATTCATTCATTCATTCTTGTACATTAAAATTAGTTTACCAAATTTTAATGTAGCTCAATCGCTGAGTTTGAAAAAATTTTCTGAAAAATTTTATTTCAAGGTAGTCCTTCCCCCTCTCAAGAAAACGTTAAATACTTTGCCTTGTTAAAATTAAGTCATAAGATTGCATGGATATATAATATAATAGTGCACTTGAAGAGTGATGAGTCCAAACTACGTAGAGTTTGTAACTGTAACAGCTGTAACACACAAACACACAAGCATAATAAAAGTTAGTATTTAAAATGTTCATCCAATTTGTTTTTTAATTGGTTGATACTGACTGCGTCTATTGTTTCTTGTTTAAGATTGTTCCAGTCATTTACTACTCTATTAATGAAAAAATTATGTCGTTTTATATTTCCTGTATATTGCCTTCTCAGTTTACAATTGTGACCTCTAGTTTTATATCCATTATCTAGCATTTCGGGTTTTGTGTAAAAATTTATGATATCGTACCCTTTCAAATATTTGAACATTTGTATCAAATTACCCCTTCTTCTTTTGTTCTCCAACAATAGTAAATCCAATTTTTTTATTTTCTCTTCATAACTGTATCCTTTCAAACTTTTAATTCCAGAAGCTCTTTGTTGGACACTCTCTAACTTATCTCTATCATACTGCCGATAAGAATTCTAGATGGGAGCTGCGTACTCCAAATGTGGGCGTACTAAGGCTATAAACAAGAGTTTTAACATTTTTTTATCTAAAAATTTAAAAGTGTGTTTGATCTGACATTTTGGTTTGCTTTATTTACTGCTTTATTTGCATGGTGTTTCCATTCCAAATCATCTGATATCTACACTCCTAAATCCTTTTCCATGCTTGTGTAGGCTAAAGCTGTATTATTAATTAAAAATTTGTGCGGGTTATTTCCAATTATCATAACCTTACATTTTTGCTGGTTGAATTTCATCAACCACTCATTCGACTATTCCATTAATAAGTCAATATCTTGTTGTAGTTCAATAATATCATTAGCGTTTTTTATTGCCCTAAGGATTTTCATATCGTCGGCAAATAGTGCACAGCTTGATTTTATTTTGTTGGAGATATGTTGTAATAAAATATGATATGATATATTGATAAATAGATAGGATATGTTGTAATAATACATTTTTAGTATAATATTATTATTTTCTGATTATTTGCATTTAAAAATAAGAAATACAAAAATGTGACAGGTAACATCAAAACAGGTAACATCAAAATAACTCGTAACTAACACCGAAAAAAAAAAAAAAACTATTTAAAATAGTGTGCAATAGTGATGAACATTGTACTTTTTTAAATTTGATTTGAACAAAGGCAAAGGACGAGTAAACAATATAATCAGGTACAGAATTCCGTATCTTGAAAATTCTTTCACAGTAGGAAAATCTTCATAAATCATTTTTATGTTTAATACGTGAATAAAGTTTTTCTTGCATGACATCTTGTAGGATAGTAAGAAGGAGCAAATGTAAAAACTCAGAAAAAGGTAGATCGTATAGCTTTTAAAAGATGGGGATTCCACACAGAGGTACAAGATTCTATGATAGGTTGATTATAAACTTTATAGGCTTTGATCAGAAGCTTGAAATTGTTACTGATGAAGGATTTTAAAAGTAAGTAGGAACGAGAATGTGCATTGCTTGCAATGATAGAACAGTGAATAGAAAACTTCATATCTGAAGATACGACTATACCGATGTCTTGAATTGAATTAATAAATTCAATAGGTGTATCAATATTCATTGAGTATAAATTTAATGTAAAAGACTGTTTCTATTGCGTAGATGAAAACATTTTTTGGTTGCTATATTAAGTTGCCAAACTTTTGACCATTCCGAAATAATTTTTAAGGTCTTGGTGAGGTGTATGTTGTTTCCATCATTGCTTGCTTAAAATAACTTGCTGTCATCAGCAAAAAAATTAATGCTGCAACTACCATCAATACATGAAGTTACATAGTTTATAAAAACTAAAAATAAGATCGGTCCCAAAACAATTCCTTGAGGTATTCCGCTCTTTACAAGAATTTTGTTTTAATACGAGTTTCTAACATAGACACATTGAGAACAATTTGTTAAAAAAGTGGTAACTCAGTTTAGCGATTCATATTAGATACTATAACAGTGCGGTTTGAACAGTAACTTAGAATAAGTCACAGAATCAACGGCTTTCACAAAGTCTATATATACAACATCAACTATCTTTTTGTTATCAGCAGCAGTGGTCCACTCACTTAAGGTTGCCAACATCTGTGTGTAGCGTACACACAGATGTTGGCAACTACGCTTCAATCAATTTGGCTTTTTAAACCTACGCTTTAAAAAGCCAAATTGATGAGCGGTAATAAAGCTATTGATTAGTAAATAGTTTGTAATGCATTCTGCAATGATTGACTTCATAAATTTACAAATAATGCACTTCATAGAAATAGGTTTATAGTTTGTGGCCAATGACGGGTTTCCTTTCTTATAGATGGAGCACACTAAAGTGGTTTTCCAGATTAAAGGTATGGCATTTTTTGAGATTGACAATTTGAACAGTGTGGAAAGAGGAATAGCAGCGGCATTTGCGATTAATTTTAGAAGTATTGCTAATTATCCATCAGGTGATTTAGAGGACTTTGATTTAAGGTTTTTTAGGAATGAAACTACAGCGCTGTATGGAAACATTACATTATTTAAAAAGTTTTAGAATGTTGGCAAATCTAAGACATGTGCAATACCATTAGCTGTAATAAAAACAGAACTGAAAAAATTGTTTAAAAGATGTGATTTTTCACTACCATCTGTGTTAAGAGAACCATCTAGTCGTAATAGTGGTACAGCAGTGCTACATCATTTGGTTTTTGCCTTTACAAAAGAATAAAACTGGGCAATATTAGCTTCATCGACTAAATCTTTCTCTCTAAAAATACAATATTTGTTTATTTCTGCATCGTATAAACAAAAACAAAACTTATATTTGATATGAATGGATGTATTACCAGTTAATTGATACTCTCAACAGATAATGCTTTTTTTAGAGGCTAATTTCCGAATGGCTAGAGGTTGGAAGTTATTTTTTCTATTGCAATGCACATGTGCGGAAATAGGTGAGTTTAAATATTTACAAATAATTTGCCAGAATACTTCAAAATCTTGTTTTTGCTTGGCAAGCCTATACCAGTTTATACTTTGTAAATCTGATTGTATAGCGTTGTAATCACCTTTGTGAATATTGTTTTTAGTCGATTTAGATTTCTCCAAATTACAATCGAAAACGATCAAACAGTGGTCGCTAGTGCTTGTCAATGGGGTAACAGCTTCTTCATTAAAAACATTTTTTGAATAGTTGGTTAGTATTAGATCTAGGAGGTTATTATGTTAAGTATTATCAAATTCAAGCTGGTCTATAGCATTTTCCAAATACGTTTCTACAAATAGGTCATGGTACAGATCTCCGAAACTAATTGGAAATGATCAGTTAGTGAGTGGTAGGTTAAAGTCACCTGCAATGATACATGTAGAGTTGCACTTAGAAGTAATTTTATGAATTAACTTGCACTTAAAATACTGGTGGCAGCACATGGAGAGTGATAAACACATGAAGGTCGAATTTTTTGGTCAATAGATGAGATAAAAATGTTAAGGCATAATTTTAGTATTTTGTAGTTCTTCTGGTATTTCAAGATTATATTGAACTAAGTGGATATTATTGTTAACTAGTATAAATGAACCACCGCCTTTACTGATCATATCAAAATATTTTAAAATTATTTCCATTTAACAATAATGAATCAGGTGTTTTTTTATTTAGCCAAGTTTAGTGAGTATGATGTCAAAATTGCTGTTTTCAAGAAGATTGTGTAGGTAGTATTCTGTAGTTTATTGTTTATTGATATCTAGCATTGAAGTAGGCACATTTGTTGGTTTTAGAATGTTAGTTTTGTAATATGGTTGGTAAACAATTCGTGTTGCTGTTAAAGTTAATTTGGTGGATACCGATTGTTAACTGAAGTGGTAGTTGCTATTTCTTGAGTTTAACTTATTATTTCTAATACCTAATATCTAATAGTAAAAATCTCCATCTGAATAAGTATTGTTTTTCTCTTTGTTCTCTTAATTTTTTTTTTATTCATTTATTTATAAAATATGAAAAGTTTACAGCAATATATTATAAACTCCTATAATTGTAGTTAGGTGTCACTCATATAGTTAAAAACTAGTAAGTGGAGTGACACCTAAAAAACAAACAAACAAACAAACAAACAAAACAAAAAAAAACTCTAAATAAAACGTAGAAAGAATTTAAAATAAAATAAAGAGATAAAAAAAGGAAAGAAAAGATAATAAAGCACTTCGTGCAAAATTAATGATTCCTGAATTCTTCACTATTGAATTTTTTGAAGTTTCGAAGGAAAATATTGCTTCTACGAGAATTAATATTTCTTTATTTAAAAGATAAATAAATTAGAAACTGTGGCAAATAATCTGATATTCTAATAGTTAGGAAAAAATATCTTTAAAAGTTGAATTAGAAAATATATTATCAATTAAAGTACTTGAGTGATTGATTGGTAATTCTTGTCGGTAAAGATATCAAAGAAAGAAAGTTGTTTGAAGCAATGATGCTCAAATTCTCCGAGATTGAACTATCTGAGTTTGCTTTTATAAGATCTATATTAAAACCACCCATTATAAAGATAGTTTTATTTTTTTCAACAGCAAGTTTTTCAAATAGAAAAAGCTAGGTATGAAACATGAAATTCATTAACATCCATGTTAGGATGGCGATAAACACAGCCAACTATGATATTAATAATTTTAAGGAAAATGATTTCAACAAACACAAACTTCAAGAATTTGGGCTTATACATAAGTAAATCATTTCTAGATTTATGAATTATTTATTAGAAATATAAAGTAGTGCACCTCCAAATACGGTTTTTGTTGGAGTATGTTTATAAATATATCCACTAAGATTTATTGGAGTTGTTGGGAGTAAATCAGGTTTCAGTTTAGTTTCTGTAATTCTGATTAAACTAAATTCATTATTTATTAGAGATAAAAGAGAAATTATTCGTCAAAATGTTTAACTAATGAAGCGATATTTAAATAAAATAGAGAAAAAACAATTAATATTGATGCTTGATGAGTTAAATTTTTCAATGCCTATGTATTTACAATTGATTGTGTTTTTAACTATGTTCGTATCATCATTGTCGTTGTTATTTAGCTGATAAGTAAAGTAACTATTAAGTTGAAAGTTATTAGATTCTTGGGAGCAAGGAAAGAGGGAAAGGTTATTTGGTAGATCATTGAGATGTCAATTAAAGTTTGAAGATGTAGTTTATTATCTGATATAGAACTAAAAGAAAAAGTATATTGCAGTATGTAATACAGAGCCAATAACTCATGGAAGAGTTTTTTAATAAACTAAAGTCATTATTATTTAAAGAACTACATTTCTTGTGGATTGAACTTAGACAATGGTCCCATTAAGTTGTTGGATGATTAGCACGAATATCTTAACACAAATTTTGCATAGTTTAGACATAATAAATATAAATTTGTTTAGAAATAAAGATATTGGTATTAATAAGATTATTAGAACAGAAACAATGTAAAAATAGTAGAAACTATATGATAATATAACAAAGATGAAGTTTATGATAAAAATATTAACAAAATAACAATAATAACAAATAATAGTAACAACAGCAATAATAATAATATCACAAAAATAATAATAACAATGGTTACAGTAATAATAAAAGTAGTAGTAGTAATATTTAATAAAAATATAAATACTATAAATATGGCTAACGCTTAATAATAAAATATGCAATTATATTGCTAATAGTAATACGATATTAAATTGATAATATAATAAAATAGATTTGTAAAAGAGAAAAGAAATTGAATGATATAAAAAAAGGAAAGAAAAAAACAGTAAAAAAGTTAAGACAACTTCAAATATAACGGTAAATGATTAAACTTCTTTGCTTACTATTCTTCTTACTTGCTGATTAATGGCAAATGGTCAAAATTTATTTTTTTAAAATCGAATTTCTTTGACGTTTTTTCTTTTTTTCTTTTCTTTTTTAAACTGTAAGCAGGTATTTTCTGCCGCATTTAATTCAAACACTTTTTTTAATTAGTTACTTATTTATTGAATCGAATAATTTATTGAATAATTTATAAGTTGAGTGATTTTTTTTTAAACAAACAACAAGAAGTTGACTTATTGACTTTTTTACATAATTTGCTTTTTATTGATAAATGTTATTCTTTTTATTCAAATAATTTCTTTCTTCTTTTCTTTCTTTCTTTTTTTTTTTTTTTCCTTTTATCAATCGTTAGACAGACACATCTGCCATTTGTGAACACCTTGCATCGATTGATGAATTGTTTTGAACTAAATCTTTCAGTTTGGGTTTGATCAGGGTTGATGTATACTTTTTCATATTCTTTATTGTATGTTTTGAGTCTCTTAGTTTTTTAGATTTTAATATTGTATTTCTTTCAGCTTTATCCTACTACAAATGGAGCATTGTTACCATTGTTAGGCTTCAACATTTTGTATGGTAACATTCACATTAAGTTTGTTTATTACCTTATTATTAACTTAATTTTCTTATTTTTCCATTTTAGGATCTGCTTTTGTGGCTGCAGTTAGCCCAAAAGTAATAACATTATCTCTCTCTTTTGTTTCATTTGTTACAGAGTTGATGATATTGATTTCATCACTTGATTTAGTACATTTTTTTTATCAAATGACTTGCTCCGATCCAAACTTTTACTATTTTTCTGGTTTTCCAAATGTTCTAATTCTTTCCGATAACAATTCATTTTCGTTTTCCAGTTTTTTTTTTCTGTCCAAGTGATCAGTATCCTTCCTCTAAAAAAATCAACTAATCTGTTTGTTAATTCTTCTAACTGCTTTTGGGTAACCATTTTACAGTCTTTACACAGAAATAAAATTTTAAGTAATTTGTGTTTAGTTTATTTGATATAACAACGTAATATAATTTCTATGCAGCGTAATAATACTGTTTTGTTTTATTTACACAAAAATATGTCTACCATCTTTAATGTCGCACATACAAAAAATATATTATTAACACATATAAAAAATATTTATTATAAAAGTTTTTCAAAACTTTAAACAAATCCTAAATGTTACGAAGCATGTGAGTAAAATGTTACTTATTAAAGTTTTTTAAACTGATCTTTAAATATATTATAACAAATAACTGATCATATTTATTTTAACCCTTTCGCGACTGAGTAAAAAACAGCTAAATGACTGCGCGTAAAATAAGGATCTAGGATCATGATTATTTAAAAGAGTATAAAATAAAAACTACTAGTCAGAATTTTACAAATAAGACCTTGTTTTTTTTGTCAAAGAATTGGCTTTCAGAAAATTAAAAAACTTAAAAAATTTTTTTATTATCTTAGTAACGTGATCAAAATATATCATGTTGAAACTAACAAAAATATATAGTTTCTTTATGTAACGTTAAATAAAGAAAAAATACATACACATATCGTTTTTGATATTAAATAAATGAGACATTTATAGTGGTGATCAAACAAAAAAAAGCTTCACCACTATCATTGAAAAAAATATCAAGGATCTCATTTATGACACTACATTTTTTATCTATTTTTGTCATTTTTTAAAATTGATTTTTGAACGATCTATAAATGCAATTAACAAACGGTTTGAAGTATTAATTTAAGAAATTATTCACTTTTCAAAGATAATTTTGAAGTTTTCCCCAATTGCTATAGATGATTTGAAATATTCAAAATTGTTTATGAGCCGCCATCCGGGTCACTCGTCATTTAGAAATAAATTTTATGAACCGCCATACGGGTCACTCGTCACGAAAGGGTTAAAAACTATAAAGAAATATAATTGCAGTCCTTTGTCCATACCCAATGAATTTCATAATTAATAAGCATAATATTTCCTAAAGATTTAAAATTATCATGCTTTTTTTTTCTAAAAAATCTTTAATTGTTAGTTATATATATATATATATATATATATATATATATATATATATATATATTAACGTATTTAGATTACAGACGGTAATATATCAAAAAGTATACCGTAAATTTGCCTGAGTTCGGTGACTTAAGTTCAGAACATTTATATCTTAGGTATAAATAAACGTAAAATACAGACAACTGTAACGTAAATTTATATTGCAAAAATAAAATGATATAAATAAAAACTGACATTTGATATTTCGTTTCAAATGAGAACAGGTAGTTTCACCGAACTTTAAATACCATATCGTAAGATGAGCTGAGCAGCCGTGGCGCAGTGGTTAGAGTTCTGGCTCAGAACCCAGAGGTCCTGGGTTCGACGTCGATTCTAGCTCAATAAGCGACATTGGTAATGAAGGAGGCGTGAACTTTTAGTTGAATGCTCTCCCGCTTTGCTCCGTGATAAGATCTTATGGACTTTTGGGAGCACCTAAAAAAAAAAAAATTAGAAAATAAATGAAAAAAAAAGTTCGGTCACTTTATACATTCTTATCAACACGTCGCAGTATTACAAATTTAACATCCCAATAACACATCACAATATCACAAACTTAACATCTAAATAATACATTGCAATAACATGAAGTAATATCACAAGTTTAACATCAAAAGTTATGAAAAATAGTTTTTTACTTAAAAATTTATTAAATTTTTGATAATAAAAATTTATTAAAAAGTCAGCATTAATTTTTGCAAACAAATTTATTTATATGACTCTTAAATATACTGATGCTAAATTTTAGCTTTAACTATATTACTTTCAGAGTTTGCTTATTTAAAGTTTCACGATTTTGAAGTTTTTTAAGCGCAAACGAATTTTATCAGCGCTGTGCAGTTAAACTAATTTTTTTTTGTAATAAGTTCACTTACAATTTTTGCAACTAACGCTTTACGACATTTCTGCAAAAAGTTGTTTTTATCGTTTAGCGACGCGTTGTTACGTAAGTGACCGAAGTTATAGTATTCTAAAATTTCACTGAATTTGAAAAAAAGAGTATTTAATATCTAAAAATCAGATATAAAGTTTTTAAATATTGTTAACTCGGTGTCTTTTAATAATTTTAGTGCAAAATATGATCATTTTGTTCAATACTTAGCTTATTTTAGATTTCAACCGAATGCATAATTTCAAAGTTTGCTTTGCAAACGAAATATATGCGCATATTTCATATAAATGTGATCATATTTTAATGATTTTTATGCACGAAGTGACAACAAATGTTATTGGAAAAAAAAGTTTATAAAAATTGAAATACGTAAGGACTTTCGTTAATTTTAATAATTTTTTCGTTATTTTGTAATTGACCAAAGTTACATAGTCACTGAACATAGGTGATTTTACGGTAATCCTTAAAAACAATTTGTGAAGTAATTTCAAAAAATGAATTTTTATATATAATATATATATATATATATATATATATATATATATATATATATATATATATATATATATACATATATATATATATATATATATATATATATATATATATATATATATATATATATATGAATATATATATATATATATATGCATATGTGTATATATATTACATATGTGTATATATGTATGCAGTGCCGTGGCTAGTGTGTTAAAGGCCCCCTTCTCCATAAAACCTATTATTAAGGCCCCAATTGGTCAAAAAAAAAATTAAATTACATTACATACCTAAATTTTCAAAAGGAGTCCCTAACTTCGCAGGGCCCCACGAAGTTAGTGGGGTAGCTATATCAGCAAATATAGCCACTTTAGTTGTAAGATTGTTTGAATGTAAATCAGAAACAATACAGATGAAATTGTATAGAACCTTGTAATATCCTAAGGTTACTAAAATAAATAAGAGTGCTGTTTATTTAGAACAAACTTGGTGCTACGATTGAAGTGCAAAAACCTTTTTTGAAAAGCATTCCAAGATACATAATATTAAGAGAATTAATAAGAAGTTCGTTGAATTTTATATAAGAAATAGTAAAAGCAGTTGATTATTACTGTAAACAAAGATAAAAAAATCATCAGTAAAAACTTTTTTCTTTGAAGCGATTTAATCATCGCAAGAAATATTATTTTTCATCAAAACAATCTATTCAAAACTTATATATATATATATATATATATATATATATATATATATATATATATATATATATATATATATATATATATATATATATATATATATATATATATATATATATATATATATATTATATATATATATATTGGGTTGAGGAATAATTCATGAGCGTTTTTTTCAAATTTATTTTATACAAAAAAACTACAACGATTTAATCAATAATATACTCTCCGTTGTTGTTTACGACTTCCTCCCATCGTTCAATAAGTTTTTCGATGCCTCGGCGATAGAAATCTCCCGGTCTTGACTCAAAGAATTCGTCCAATCAAGCCCTCAATTCCACGTCATTATTAAACGATACACCGCGCAAAGCGTTCGAAAGCGATCGAAACAGATGAAAATCTAACAGCGCCAAGTCTGGAGAGTATGAAGGATGAGGCAGCACTTCCCATTCGAGTTCTTGAATCGCGGCTTTGGTCATATTGGAGATGTGAGGACGGGCGTTGTCGTGTTGCAGAAGAACGCCATTTCGCCTATTTGGTCTTTTTTGCTGAATTGCTTCGTTGAGTCGGTGCAGTTGTTGAACGTAGAGCTCCGCATTGACTGTTTGGTTGCGCTCAAGCAGTTCGTAATGAATTATGCCTTCCCAATCCCACTATACACACAACATGATCTTTCGAGGATGAAGGTCTTTTTTTGCTCGCGGAGTCGCTTGTTTTTTGGGGCTGAGCCATTCTTTTCGCTGCTTCATATTGACGTAAAGGCACCATTTTTCATCGCTAGTGACAATGCGGTAAAGAAAACGGTGTTTGTGACCATGTGTTGAGCGATGTCGAGCGAGCAAACCGGCGGCAATTGTAAAACGTTGATTTTTGTTATTTTCGCTCAAAGTGTGTGGCATCCAAACGCCGAGTTTCTGAACCTTGCCCATTGAGTGAAGGTGGTTCACCACAGTTTTTTGATCACAATCCATCTGCTCCGCCAATTCTCTTGTCGCTTGACGTGGATTTTCGTGAAGAAGTTGATTCAATCGCTCTTCGTCGAACTCAATTGGTCAACCGGTGTGTGATCCGTCCTTGAGGTCAAAATTCCCATTTTTGAAGCGCGAAAACCAACGGCGGGCGGTACTTTCAGGCATTGCTCCTTCTCCATACACAGCACAAATCTCACGAGCAGCTTCGGCGGCCTTAACACCTCGATTAAATGCAAAAAGCAAATTGTTTCGAAAATGCTCAGTTTTGTCCACTTGACATTCCATTTGAATGATCTGAAAATACACAAAAATAAAAAAAACTAACAAATCAAAACACACTATCTTGTAGAGCAAAACATTCTCTTTCAAACAACATAAAACATTTTGCCAATGCATTTTATTTCTGCGTGCATTTTTAAATTTGAAAAAAACGCTCATGAATTATTCCTCAAACCAATATATATATATATACCTATATATATATATATATATATATATAGATATATATATATATATATATATATATATATATATATATATATATATATATATATATATATATATATATATATATATATATATATATATATGTATATATATATATATATATATATATATATATATATATATATATATATATATATATATATATATATATATTATATATATATATTAAGGTTATGACTTTTTGACATTTGAAGAAAAAAAAATTCCTGTGACTTAAACCGAACTTTTGTTAAAAAACATTGAAAACATGTTCAATTCCTCTAGGTTGTAAAAAAGGTCAACCGCAATTAAAATTACAAATCGTCATTTATTTAATTTTATTACTGCTACTACTAATAGCTGTGACTTTGCTGAAAATCCTTTAAAATTGTATAGATTAGAAGTGTTTAAAACTTTAGAACATTTCGGAAAATTCCAGAAAATTTTAGACGACTTCAGAACATTCTGAAACAACTAAGAGTATTCTATTACAATTTAGAATATTCTAGAACAATTTAGAACATTCTGGAACAACTTAAAATAATTTAAAACAATTTATACTGTGTATATATATAGCTGCTTATCTAATTTTATAGTTTTACAGAAGCAACACAAAGCGACTTAAAAGCCTAGCGATAGTAGCATTCAGAAGAACAAGGATGTCTGGACCAATAATCTGGTAAAGTTTGAAGACTCTCATAAAAGAAGAAGAATGGTCCGTTTGGAAGAATATTCACTGGAAGAAAAGTGCAGAATGCCTCTCCAAAAGCAAATTATCAGATGCACCCATTTCCTTGGACCAAAAATGATGAAATTTTGGATATTACTAAGTGGATGGTACATGTTTATCTTCCAAGGACAAGCAGTTGTACCATCTCCACCTGGAAAGCAAAGGAACAGTGGAATACTCTACAGGCCAAGCGGTCAGTAAAGAAACGATCCATCCCTCAAAAAGACAAAAACTTTCTAATAGGTCATCCAACTCATCATCTTACTATCCTGGTTTTAGTGATTCTGACTGAGGCTGACTACAATGAATATGAAAACGATAAAGTTCAAAATGAGGCTACTTCTCCAAGCAGAAACATCATAAAAACAAAATTGCAGTCAACTTGGTGGCCTGCAAAAGAGTATCAACAAACAAAGCTGCTAACATATGCAAGCAATTGGCTTGGGAAGGTATTGGCATCCTAACTCCATGTCAATCAGCTATTTACAAGTCAACAATCAAAGAGGCAATCAAGCTGAAAAAATAAATGATTGAAAAGTTGCATATGGAAAGTTGTTTCTTACACTTTGATGGCAAGCACATCAATGAAATTGATTATGTCAATTAAATGGAATTGTTTATGTCAATATAAGGTCTTCCTTAAAAATGAAAGAAGAGAAATCAAATTGGATGTCCTGGGCTTGGTAGATGGCAGGAGGAAAACTATTGCTCAAGAAATTTCTAAAGTTGATGAATTTCACCTATGGAATTCAATACAGATGATTGTTGTAGATACCACCAGCATTAACACTGGAAAAAAGAATGGTGTTGTTGTAATAACGCAACGAATGTTCACGGAGAAATGCATCAATAAACCTCAGTTTATCAGTTCTCAATACCATGTATTAGACAGAATTCTCCCATTGGTGATGGATGAAAAACTTGGAAGTAAAATACAATTGCCGAACATCGAGTATTCATTTGTATCTCAACTGTTGAAGGAGTACGAACAACTGAAAACACAGTTTGATAACGGAATAGAAGTTATTCTCGAAACATCAGGCTGTAGCGATGACATAAAATTTTTATTTCATTTTAGTCAAGTATTCCAATTTTTTGATGAAAAGGGATATTTTCCATTGATCAGGTTTCAGAAATTACCCAACATCAGCAATGCAAAGCCGAACTCCAGAGCTCTACTAGCGATTCTGGCCTTCATTTTAACTCCTTCAACAAGAACAGTTCTGCAGAGAGTCGATTTATATCGTATGGCTGGGCAGAACATTAGTTTACAGACCAACTGTATAAGGAAAACGACTTTAATAACTTAGCTGAAGAACTGAATCCATGCAAAAAGGGTTTAAGCTATTTGAAAAATTACTTGAAGCGAGACCCATCTATACTACAGATGCACAGAAATAATAAATGCGCAGAGCGCTCAATCAAAGTAATGAAGGAAGTGTATTCGTCATACAAAAATAGAGACAAAATGCACCTTCTATTCCTTCTATGCAACAAGCAAGAGCAAGATTGAGTCATTGTTGGATTGCAAGTTTATTGTATCACATGACTGTGACATTCTAAATACATTTAAATACATAGTATTATTTATGCCAAAATCAATTTTTCAATGGCGAGGTGAACTTTTTTCAAAAGATATGTAAATAATAGTTCATTTGGTGCTTTTTAGGTAAAAGTTCATCAAACTACAGTACAGGAAGCATGGGGTTGAAAAAAGTCATAACCCTAATGAATATGTATATATATATATATATATATATATATATATATATATATATATATATATATATATATATATATATATATATATATATATATATATATATATATGTATATATATATACATATATATATATATATATATATATATATATGTATATATATGTACATATATATATATATATATATATATATATATATATATATATATATATATATATATATATATATATATATATATATATATATATATATATAAATTAGTAAAAAAAACTTATCTAACTTTTATCTACTACTTTAAGTTTCACCATTGCTGGATCAACAGGAAGTGTGAACTCTTCCTGATGATCCAGTAATGGGAAACTTAAAGTAGAAGATAAAAGTTAGGTAAGTGTTTTTTACTAATTTATTATTGCTCTGTTCTTTAAGAACATTGAGCACTCTATTTGTAAAATACACTAACATAATTTACACACACACACACACACACACACACACACACACACACACACACACACACACACACACACACACACACACACACACACACACACATATATATATATATATATATATATATATATACACATATATATGCATTAGGGTGGAGTGAATTTTAGTGTTTTTTACAATTCGTTTAGCCTGGGTGTGCAAAAGTTGTCTATTCGTTTCAGAAATACTCTGGAAAAATATCAATGCTCTAGGAAATTATCTTGAGGTGCCTCAAGACCTTTAAAATTTTTATGGATCCCTAATATTACGTAAAAAAATTTTTTTCAAAAGTATGTCATGTTGGGTCTCAAAAGAAGCAAAATTTTATAAAAATTTCAAAAATAACAATAATTTATAAAAAAATTATTATTTAAGATTTTTTTGAAATTATAATTAAAAAAAATAAACTTTTTAACTTTTAGTTTAAAAGGTCATTTTTTCTGCCATAAACTAGAAAATAACAATTTTTTTTTAAAATAATTATTATTTTTGAAATTTTTTTAAAATTTTGCTTCTTTTGAGACCCAACATGACATACTTTTGAAAAACTTTTTTTTACATAATATTAGGGACCCATTAAAATTTTAAAGGTCTTGAGGCACTTCAAGATTATATCCAAGAGCGTTGATATTTTTACAGAGTATTTCTGAAATGAATAGACAACTTTTGCACACCCAGGCTAAACGAATTGTAAAAAAAACTAAAATTTACTCCACCCTAATATGCATATGTTAGTATAATTTCAATATGCATATGTTAGTATAATATGCATATGTTAATATAATTTCAAACGTAGATCGCTTCTCACACACACAAACACTATTTAATGAACTCAATATCCTAAATGTATATAAACTAAACCTCTATCAAGTTCTTATTTTCATGTTCAAACTTGATAGAAATATATTACCAATCTTATTTTATTCAATTTTTGAAAAAATAAATCACATATACCCTACCAGATTTTCAAAATACAACTACATTCAATCCAAAACTTATTATTCCGCTACTAAATTCTCTATTGTAAACAGAGGACCAAAGTTGTGGAACATAATATTAAATAATGAAATGAAAACTAATTATTCTCTAAACCAATTCAAAACAAAACTTAAGCAATTACTTTTGTTAACTGAAAATGAATTAAATTTTTACTAATAAAACTTCTTTATATTAGAAATCAATAATTAATAGTTAATTAATTAATTACTTTAGATTATTAATACATAATTAATCAATAATTGTACATATATTTTTATCATTTTAAATGATAATCTTCTTTTTGAGAAATTTATTTTTTATTTTGCGTTATTTATTAATCTTTTACTTTTATTTTATACTGTTTATTTGCTTTTACTTAATTGGCAATGAAAAGTATTATAAATATAATTAAATAAGTTAAACTATAAAATGCTCTACCAATAAAATGTTTTTATATAAAATCATATCTTCTTATTTTTCAAACCAATTCTTAAATGTTATTTTTGTCATTTAATATTTTAATAAATTTTGTTTCTTTTATTTTACAAGGCAACTGTTATATCTTATTTTTTGAAAAACTATAAATTTTAAACGATATGCAATATATTTAAATTTTCTTTTCATAATATATATCAGAGATATATACATTGAAACTATATTTTATTGTCAAACTATATTTTGTCTAGTAATGACGCATTTTTTGGGGCTTAATGATAAGACTAAATTTGTCTTCTTCTAGCCCCGGTCATGTAATTATTTTTTTATAAGTTACGACTGTAAATTTTTTTTTATCGGCAAAAAAAAAGTGTAAATAAAATATGTATATGTATATATATACATATATATGTATATATGTATAAATATATAAATATATATATATACATATATATATTTACATATACACATTATGTATGTATTTATGTATACCTATATACATATATACATGCATATATGTATATATACATATATATGTACATATATATATATATATATATATATATATATGTACATATATATATACATGTACATATATATATATATATATATATATATATATATATATGTACATATATACATAAATATATGTATATGTATATATATGTATATATATATATATATATATATATATATATATATATATATGTATGTATATATATATATATGTATGTATATATATATATATATATATATATATATATATATATATATATATATATATATATATATATACATATATATAGATAGTTAGATATTTATTTGAAATATTTGAAATTAAAATGCTGAAATAAAGAATGCTTAAGAAATTTTATGCACAAAAAAAAAAATAAAAAATAAATAAATAAATAAACACAAGTAAGAAGGGAGATTTTTAGGTTATATGATTTGTGGGAGCCTTGCCCACAAATCATAATACATTTTAGTAAATTTTTCTTTGAGTATCTGTCTTTTATTGTCGTAATTTATGTAACTATGAAATGACGTAATAAGTTAATATTTCAGCAGCCCAATTTAAAATTTCCATTTTCATTTCGCTTTTAAACAGCCTGCCTATTAGACTTTCTTCATTCTTTCTCAAAACAGCATGCTTTGGTAAATATATAGAAATACAAAAAAAAATTATAATGAAAAAATCTTAGGAGTGGCGGTTAATCTGCCCACTTTCCCTTTTTGCCCCTGCAATATTGGTATACTTCGTACATTGTAGTTTAAAGGAGATAGTTATGCTGGTTGTATACTCTTAAAAGTTTTTATCATACGTTTGTAATCAGAATCTGTAACTAGAATCAGTTTGTATTTAATATTTACTACTGTCCCATTTGAGCGCACCAACTTCTAACATTTAGGAAATTAAAATCAAGTTTGTTTTTCAATGGAATAATTTATCAAATGATTGCTTAAATTATTTCTTGGTTGAAATATTTGATTATTTCTTTAGCCGACTGCTGTTGTGCCGAGATTAGGAGAGTAGAACTTTTAAAAAATTTTAGTGTTTTGTTCCATAAACTTTTTTTTATTGGTTTTTCTAAATATTATTTGATTTAATAAGTTTTTAAAGTCGTAAAAGAGAAAACTTTTATATTTGAGAAGCTAATAATCGTGATTTGTAACAACAGAAAAATGGTTTTGAATTTTTTACATCTTCTTTTCTATGGTATGCATAATTTGCAGAAAAAAAAATTAGACAAAATTTTGTTTTGTCTAAGTAATTTGAACAAGTGGTTTTAAAAGCAAAGCGCATTCTGTTCTACGTCAGGATAATGTCATAAAAAATTTTATTCGAATAACTAATCATACACATTTGGACGCCATTTTAATATTTGACTAAGCACATTTTAAATTAATGAACAAGTTCCTTATCAAGTTGCTATTGCAAGTTGACAGGGTTATGTGATGCAGATTTTTATCTTGCAATTAAGTTAAAAAAAGCAATACTCAAACAAATCTATTATAGCTTTGTTCAAAATTACCTAAACTAAGGTAATATAGCATGGGGTAGGACTTTTAAAACAAAACTAGAACCACTTTATTGTAAACAGAAGCATGCAATGCGTATGAATAATTTTAAAAATAAAAAAGGACACTTGAAACCTCGTCTTGAACAAATTTCATTATTAACATTGTTTGAACTAAATGTAAATAATGTTCTTATGTATACTAGCAAAATTCAAAAAAGTCCTTCATTTTTCTATCGTCTTTATAAACAAAATCCAGAGTACAAATATTTATAGCATACAAATAGTACCCTGTTAGAGCCTTCATGCAAAAATAAGATTGAGCCATTCAAAATGACTTATCGTGCACCTCATATCATTACTAATAAGTCTTTACTAATTAATTTAAATAATATTGATTTAAAAAACCCAAATTGCTTTAGAAAAACTAATAAAAAGAATATTTTAAAGTATAAAAATTTAGTTATTGATTTTTTCTAAATTTGTTCTCTGAAAGGGTGAAATAATTGAAGATGTGCATGTGGGAAAGAGTGGTAGTTGTAAGAAACGCATTTCTGGTGGAAAAAAGACTTTTTGCCAAAAAGAATAAGTATTAAAGACTTAGTAGTTTTGACACGATTCACCTTTGTAACCTCAAAACGAACAACTTTCTTTTCTAAAAGTAACTCCAGGAAAAACTTGCTAAAGATCGTGTCGGTTTATTTATTATTGAGTGAAGAGTTAAGCAAAATAGACCTAAATCAAAATGTAGCAAGAAAGTTGTCTTGTCAGAGCATTTATACAAAGTTAATTAATTCATAAAAGTTTGTTCTAAGAGAATGCCAGTTTTCAAGAGATTTTTTATAGAAGTAACTAAGGTGGGACGTATTCAGGGCCATCCCGAAAGGGGCGTAGGTTGCCTAACTACTCTAGGAAAATTTTATTCAAAAATTAGTCGACTAATTGGGACACTGAAGTTGGCAAATTTGAATCATTAGTTGGCAGTCGACAAATATTAGCTAAAGAGGACCTTGTTTTCTTTAAAGGCTTCAGTCTGTAAAAATTTTCTTTTAACCATAGCTATTAAAACCCCTTTTTTTGACCACTCCCTCACTGCCTTCCTCCTCCTTTAAAATCTTTTCACGACTGCTCTTAACATATAAAATTAGAATATATTTCAAAGGTAAAAAAATTTAAAAAAATAGAGGAAAAAATAAAAAAAGCCATTTAAGTTGTACTAATTTATCTAATTGTGAAACTAAAATTAAGTATATTTTTATTTTAAAATTAAGTATATTTTTAATGTTTCTTTTTTAGTTTAAACATAATACTAAATAACCTAAAACTTAAAGCATTGTAAGAAATATGTATAAGATACAATTTAAATGCGATATTACATCGTGTTTTCAATCCAAAACATTTTTTTGGAGAGAATAATAATTTTATTCAGTAGAATTAGTTTTATTCTTTATTTTTATTATAACTTATAAACGTTTTTTAAATTGGTTAAAATCATGTTTCTTTTTCTCAGTTCCATATCTATGTACATAGATATGGACAACTTGTATGTATGATTTAAAATATGCACCTATCATATTTATGATTTAAAATATGCACCTATGATATCACATACATACCACAGATATCACATATGATGCCATATGCATATAATATCACATGCATATGATATACATATCACATACATATACATATCACAGATATGTATATGTATGTGATATGTATATCATATGCATATGTGTCATATTTATGTCATACATATGTGTCATATGTATGACATAAATATGACACAAATGCGTCACGTTTTGAATGTTCTTCTTTTTTATAATTTAATTTTAAATTTTCCTCTTTTTTCATTAGGCTTTTTTTCAAGTCGTTAACAGTTAACATTTTACACAGTTTTGAAATAACAAATTGAAGTTTGAACAACAAAGTTTTATATCTTTGTTTTTCATAATTTGTTCTTAACAATTTACATCTCACATTTTGTAAATTAAATATGAGTAAAAATACTTGTGTCAATACCACTTTTTGACCTGAAAATTAATTCATTTACAGGCCATAAAACAACATTACATGAAAACATCGTATTGCATTCGAAAAAATTCAAAAAAGCTTTAGAGAACATAGAGAAACATACCATGCTGGCTTTAAATTTTAATTACAACTTGTAATTTTTAATTTTATAAAATTTTTTTTTCTTAAAACCCATGTTAAAAGAACTAAAATAGTAAACTATTGAGTATATACAATTTTAGTATGGCATATTGAGTATAGCAAAGAGATGTTAAGTCGGTAAATGTCAAACAGCAGTACCTATTTTTTTAAAGTCGGTAAAAAATACATAAGTACCTCCTTCCCTCCCTCCCCCCCCCCCCCTCTTATCCTTGTGAGACATTTTTGGGACAGTCCTGAGTTAAAATATCCATAAATATTTAAAAAATCATATAAAACAAAATACATATCTCTTATCAAGTCTATTAAAATTGCTATATTTGAATAAATTACATAATATCATAATATTTTTGCCCAACATTTATATCTACATAGATTAAAAAAGTTCATTAAAAAAGTCAAATAGTTTTAATCATTTATTTAAACAAACATTACTTTGTTTATGTAAAAAATAAATATATCGTAATAATATATATAATCCAAATGTCTTAAAGCACGCAGTATGGTCTTAAACAATTTTTTTCTTTAATAATGGCGCAACAAATTAAATTACATGGCAAATTAATTCTTCTTTTTGTCGGCATCTCTGATCAAATAACTGATCATCAAAAACTTATTCTCATCAAACACCAATATAAAATAATTGCTCATTACTCGTCAAATACACAAATCGTTATTTATAATGATTTGATATTATTGTATGGAATGAAGATATAACTTAAGCAAATGCAACTTCATTTTCAATATTCATTTTATTTTAATACTAATTGAATCTAATTGTATAAGTAGTTAATAACCGGTCTTGAAAATCTACATCTTGAATGGTAGGGGACGTAGTAGAATGTTTGGAAGTTTAAATTTTGAACTTTGTTATTTATTTTTTCTTGAAGTGAATCTTTTTTGAAGTTTTTGATTTCTTTATGTATTTCTTCGCTGTTTTTATTTTCGTTTAAATCTGAAATTTTGATAGAACTGGTAGAACGTGCGATTGTTGAGTTCATGAATGTAGTACTTGTATTCAACTTATTTTCAATAATTTTATCCAGCATTTTGTTTATTTTTTGCCGCAAAAAGGCATTCCTATTACAAGTTGTTCGCAACCCTTCGATTATCAAAAGTAAATAAAAGCGCTTCCATAGAATCATATTTGATTTAGCCTAAAGTCATGTAATAGCTGGTTCTGGTTCTAAATAAAAGTGAAATTTAATTAATTACGTTTACTTCCTTAATTGTTCATAATTAGTTTTTTCTTAATTGTTCATAATTAGTTTTGTATTGTAAAATTTGCTTTTATACTTACTTTTTAAACACTTTTAATTTTTATTTTAATAAATACAAATAAGTAAAAAATTTCTACTAAATCCAAGCAACGACAAAATTAAAAAAACAGAAAAAAAAACGTTTTGCTAAACAAATTAGTTTAAAATAAAAAACTTTGTTGAAGAGATTTTTTTTAAGTAACTGGTCAACTATGGTAGAAAAAGCTTAAAATGATTTTAAAAATAAACCGGAAAACTTCTCAATAAAAAATTGCTCATTAATTGCCAATAAATAATAAGGTTAAAAAAAAAGATTAAAATCTTTAGAGTCTTTTTAAAAAATATTCTAACTGCTAAATATAGCATATCAATAGTTATTATTTAACTAATAAATAACAAGACACTTTATCTTTAAATTCTCAAAAAAAGAATTTTCGCAATTTTTGAATAAGAGATTCAGCGATTTATGTTTCAAGGTAAATAACAAAACAGAACTTTTAATTATATAAATAACAAAATAGAAAAAAACCTTCAACAAAATAACATTCTCCAGACATCAAAGTCACATAATATGTAAGTATATTCAAAAGAATGTTATCACAACTGTGTATAAAATAAAATTTAATTATAATTCTGTGAATAAAAAAGATTACTGGATTCATTAATAAAAAGTTATAAAAGGTATTTTCAAAGACCAGCATTATGTAAATCTATATGTTATTGTAGTATTGCGTTCACACTATGTCCCAGTTATTGCGCAGGAGAATTCTATTATAATTTGCATTAGTTTAGCGCTTCGTAAAAACTGGGTTATTGACATCTCTAGTACAAAATAACTGGTATTATGTATAGATTACACACATTATCTGGTGTTACGACGTTAAATTTAACTGGTATTAGTCGACTCTTTTAACCTGCCATACTTTGTACTGTTGTAATTTTTGCGTTGTATTTCGTTGCTTTACTGTACCATGGTACGGAAAAAGCATATTATTTGTAAAACATATTTTCGTTCATTAAGCAAATTTTTTTTTAAATATTCAAATTATTTTTGATTTTAAAGCGAGAAATAATGACTGTTGTTAAAATAATAGCTGCTTATATAACACTCTGTATTCTTGTAAGTCAAAGTTGTAGAGAATTAAAAACACATACCCAATAAAAAAAAGTTGTTT
This sequence comes from Hydra vulgaris, assembly GCF_038396675.1. Lineage (NCBI taxonomy): Eukaryota > Metazoa > Cnidaria > Hydrozoa > Anthoathecata > Hydridae > Hydra > Hydra vulgaris. Next base: position 26,358,810 of record NC_088929.1, read on the forward strand.
GTAAATAATGTTTATCCTTTGCATTAGACCTTTTCCATTAATCTCATCTTTATTTTATTTAACTCCAATAAAATTGACTGCAATTTAACTTTAAAGTTGAAAAATTCTTAACTATTCATTTTTCAATTATATATCAGTATTCAATTTCTTCTTTCAGTATTTTTCTCATTATTTTAAAAATATATTCTATTGAGCAACAGCGAATCTACAAACAACCTACGTTAAAAATTGACATTATTTTTAAAGAAAAATACTAGCGTGACTTTATTGATTTTCTAAATAAAGGATATCATAAGAAGTTCTTGAGAGTTTACGCGTCAATGCACACGTATGTATGAGTGTATGCGTGATTGTGCATGATTACGCGTGTTTTGAGCGTATGTTCATCATTTATAGGCGGGTGTACATATGCACAGTTAATAAGGACAAAATCTTAATTATTCTTTATTTCAATCTCAAAGGCGCACTCATACACTTGCGGGAGTGTACTTGAGTGACTAATGCTTGAGTGTACGCGAGTGTAGCCATGTACATGTGTGAAAGCGCGTTTGAGTTAATGCATATAATAAAATATACGTCCAGATACTGCAATAAAAGACACCACTTGGTTCTGTGTAATATATATTAATAAAGGAAAAAATATTTAGATTCAAATTGTCATCTCTATATACTATAGTAGTTTTATTATTAAATTTTCTATTTTAGCTCATTACCAAATTCAATTGACGCATGACTTTTAAAGAGACGACTGAATGACGATTTTTAAACGTCTTGTGTTTGATGGGTTATATGTCAATCTGATTTTCAAAACTCTTTTTCAAATAGGGTTATATCTAGTATAAGATCCAATATATATATTGGCAGACTCCAATACTCGGATAGAGTTCTCTTTATTTATTTATTTATTTCTGAAATGATCATGTACTGTATTACGCAGTGTGACAAAACAAAAGAAAAAAAAATGCGACTAAGACATGAAGCCAAGTTGTTACTATAAGATAATTGAGTTAAGAGAGATAACTAAAACAGTTTTTTGTTATTAAATGATAATTGAGTTAAGAGAGATAATTGAAACTTATTTGTAATATATTACAAATCGGTTTCAATAACCTCTAATAATAATTTGCTTCATTACTAATATTACCAGAACCTTATGTTTTTTACTTTATTATTAGTATTAATATTAAAGTAGCAAATCATAAAATATTATTAATGTTTGTTCTTTTTTTTCAAAAAAGAAATTGTTTATCTTATTTATAATATATTCAAGTATACACAGAAATAACCACGGCAACATAAATTAAATAACCAATTCATTTAAACAACTTTGTGGTCGAACCAGAAATATCTTTGTTAAAATTTAACAAAGATATTTTCTGGTTCGACCACAAAATTGTTTAAATGAATCGACAATTCAATCCATGCTATTTAGTCGTTAAAAACCATTAAAAATACTCTAACTTTTTCAATTTTTAAATCAATCGTTTTAATTTCAGTGTTTAAAAAAGTTAAAAATTGGGTGGGTCACAAAAAAGTTGCATATTTTGCGTCGACTTACCCGAATCCCAGAGTAAGTTGACGCAAACTACAATTTTTTTTAAATATGGTTAGCAGTTGTATACCATTTAAAGTCGTGAATATATTATATTACTATATTACTTTGTATTATTTTTTTAAATGTTAATTTACATGTTAATTTTTAATGTTAGTTCTACGGTCGAGGAAGCTACTTTAATTTGTGGTTACAACCCTCTCTCAACTCTATAACTCCAAAACACAATCTTGACGAAAGGGTCAATGCGCAGAGAAACAAATTGAGTTATAATAAATATCACTTATAATAAATATCACTGTTTTAAATATTGTTTAATTGTTTATGTTGATAAATTAATAATAAACTAGTGCAATTTTTTTCTTATTCTAAAAGACAAAGGGTAGGTGACTCTTCTATTACATTACCGTTCATAAACATTGGGAGGTCTAGTTTATTGCAATTACGATTAGCTGAAAAAAATTGAGTTTTATCTGAGTTAAAATTCACCAGCCGCTGAGAGCCCCATGCTGTAGCAGAAGTGAGATCCTTTTCAAGCTTAAATGCCCCTCCAAACAATCAGTGAGTGTTGACTTCCTAACAAGACAAGTATAAATGGTAATATCATCAACAAACATTTCCACCTTAGATGTGAGAATTTCTGGGAGATTGTTAATTTAAATTAAAAAAAAGTATAGGGCCGAGTATATAAACTTTAGGAACCCCTGAAGTTACAGGATATGAAGAAGAGTGTTGTCCATTGATGACAACTTTTATACTACAAATGGTGAGGAAGGATTCAATAATCTTAAAGATGTTACTTGATATGCCGTAAGAAGAGAGCTTATGGAAAAGATCAGCATGCCAAACTTTATCAAATGCTTTAGAGCGATAGCCTTAACCTCTCTACATCTATCTAATGCACGGTAAAACCTATCTGTTGTTACCGTTAACAAATTAACTGTTGAACAAGGAGATGGAAATCCATTTTGATGATCAGAAAGTAAGTTACAGGATTAAGTGTTTCTTAATTAAAGGCTCAAAAACCTCGCTTATCATAGTAAGGAGACTAATGAGAAGGTAGTTAGATGGGTCTGATCACTCTCCAGAATTTTTAAAAATAGGGATTACAGTTGTTGATTTCCAACAGGCTGGAAAACAAGACGTTGATAAGCAATTGTCAAATAATTTTGAAAGTGTAGACGACATATCTGGAAAACACTTCTGCAAGGCTATAACATATTGTCCAGACCACAAGCTATAAAAGAGTCTAAGCAGAAAATCACTTTAGATACAGAAGCTGAAATGATACGTCAATGTCAAACTAGGGATTAGAGTTTGGAATTGTCAAGAGAATTAAAGATTACTTACCAGTCAAGAGAAGTTACATAAGAAGTGCATTTGTCAGCAGAAAGATGAAAACCCAATGGCCATCAAGAAAAAAATCACGAAAAGAGTCTCAGTCAGCTTTAAGGTACTTGTGAAGTTCCATAATAGAGGGATTCTGATAATAAAGAAGAATGAGATAATAGTTTTAGAGAGAATTTGTGTTAGAAATTGAGAAAGACAAAAACTGTGGAAGTTAACATCTGCAGAGTCATTGACAAAAGAACCAAGTCATTCCGTGTGATGAGTGTTAAAGTCGCCAATAGCAACAATATTGGCTGAAGGATAAAGTGAAAAAGCTTGGTCAATTTGATCAGAAATAACATCGAAAAGAGCACAGTCTTGCAATGAAGAAGAGCGATATAGAAGAAAGAGAAAAGTGATAGATTGAAGTTGTGCTAAACGAAAACATTTAAAAAAAATAGTTTGTGGATTCAAACATAGTTTTCCGACAAAACGGTGAATTTTTACGAATGTAAATGTCCAAGCCAATCATGTAATTATTTAAGTTGGTGAGAGAACTTGACTCAAAACACAAATGGTATTCAGTACACAATTTAATAAATAAATATTATATAATAAATATACATAACTCAAAAAATATCAGTCTCCTCTATAAGTCTATTCTATAAAGCAAGTCTATTCTATAAAGCATATTCTATAAAGTCTATTCTATAAAGTCTATTCTATCAGTCTATTCTATAAAGCAAGACTTAGTCGTTTAAAAAAATTAAAACTTCTTTATTTTTCCTTTATACACAGCTATCTATTATAAGCCAATATAGCATGGGCAAGTACCAATAAAACTGAATTAAGTTCTTTATATAGACGGCAGAAACTTGCTTCAAGAATTATATTTTATAAAGACAAGTTTGCTCATGCAAACTCATTACTAAAAATGATGAATGCTTTAAACATTTACTACAACATTATATATCAAAATATTTTGTTTAAGTTCAAACATAAAGTGGAAACTGTTTTAAATCAATTTATAATTAACTTTTTTAAAACTAATGTAAATAAATATAGCACTAGAACAACTCGAAACAATACTTAAATAAAAAGAAAGTTATTCAAATTCTCAATAGCATATCGTTGTCCTTACCTCAGAGACAATTTTACAAATAAAAAGGTAGGGAGGGGGCACGTAAGTTTTTAAAAACTACCAACTGGTTCCTTAAAAAAATAAAGAAAAGATCTTCAAAACTAAAATTCAAGAAGATTTCTTGTTTTGACAAGCTAACAAGTAACGTGGAAAGCACAAATGTTGTGTAAATATATATATATATATATATATATATATATATATATATATATATATATATACACACACAGACTGTATAATACAGTATTTGACAAAACATTTGCAAGCAACATCAAATAATGCTAAAAAGAGTTCCTAATTTTACATGCCTTAAAAACGAAACAAGCTATACTACCACAGCAAACAGTTCAGGATTCTGGAGTCATAGCATGCCATGACGAGCAATCAGCTGACAGGTGACAGCACACAGGCAGAATTTCGTTGACAAGTGCCATTTTGCAGTTGACAAAACAAGTGCAACTTTTTTGGTTTGTTTCATTTTCTTAAGTCTGGTCCGTGTCAACGTCACGGAAGTTTTTTAATAATTAAAGGAAGTATCCAGAAGTTTCCAGAAGCATGCAGAAGCTTCCAGAAGTTTCCAGAAGAAGCATCTGGAAGCATCCAGTAGCATCCAGAAGTATCCAGAAACATTCAGAAGCATCCAGACGCATCCAGAAGCTTCCATTCCAAAAGCAATTAGAGCTGCTTGTATCGGACCGAACAATCAGACGACGTGCTGTTGAAGCCGGATTGTTTTCTCGACGCCCTGCAAAGAAACCGCTGATTTCACTAAAAAACCATATATGCCAATAAAATGGGTTTTTTAGCAAGGCAACGATCCGAAACACACTGCAAAAGTAGTCAAGCAGTGGTTTCAAGACAACCACCTATCGGTGATGGATTGGCCGCCTCAATCTCCGGATCTCAACCCTATCGAGAACCTGTGGGAGATCGTCAACCGCAGAATTAATCGTGAAGGTGTTCGTAATAAGGATCAACTGTTTGAACAAATCCAAAAGACCTGGGCAGCGATTCCACAAAGTTTCATTGATCACCTGATCGAATCTATGCCTCGAAGATGCAAGGCTGTGATCGACAACAATGGATTCGCCACGAAATTTTGATAGCGAAATACAGCTTGGTCAACATTTTGTCAAGTTGCACTTGTTTTGTCCGGAAGGAAATCAACTTTTTTTAATACTTTTGATTAATTTATTAATTTTCAAATAATGAACTTTGTGATGAATAATGAACTTTGTGATGAATAAAACTTGAAGAACTTTGTCTCTAAACAGTTACATAGTTATTTCACTAAATTGAAATTTATCTGCTTAAAAGAAACTATTTACCTTTTTAAACTATTCATTAAGTTGCAAAATGAAAAGAAAACCAAGAGCTTTATAATTAAAGACAATTTTATAAATTAAATATAACAATAAATATAATATATATATATATATATATATATATATATATATATATATATATATATATATATATATATATATATATATATATATATATATATATATATATATATATATACACACACACATATACATACATACATATATACAAGTAAAGTTTATACAAACTCTGAATCACTGAAGCGTTCGTGTTCTCACGAAAGGTTTAACTTACGATTACCATTTCTTTGCACTAATTTTTTAATAATTTCTTGAGTATCTGGAACTATGTCTCTATGTGTATACATCAATGCTAAACCATTCAAACGATCTCCAGACATAGTTGATCTTGACCAGGTTTTCAATCTGCGAAGATTTGAAATAGATCTTTCACAAGAACATGTTGTCACAGGTGAAGTTGCTAATAACTGCAAACAAACAAAAATATTGGCAAAAGTTTTAGTACATGAAATTGACTTTAGAGTATCAGATACATTGTTTGGAATGGGATAATTAGTGGTAGTCCAGTATATCTCCCAAAGACCACACTCTGCTTCTAAAGCTAACGGATTTGGCAAATCTTCAGAAAAAAATCTGAAAAAATCTTTAAGCTCTCCCTCCAATTATTTTTTTCTGATGGACCATTTAGCAAAGAAATTATTTTATCAGGGATAATACTCAAGCCATGGAACAAAGTTAAATTGTCATTGCAAAACCTATCAGAAAGAGCTAAATCTAAGTGATCAACTGCAGGGATGGTTAAAACGCGTTTAAAATATTCTGATGTATTCTCTGCTGGATGATTATCGCGGTGGATTTGTCTCCCAACAGTTCTTTTTCGACATTCATCAACCCCAATTTGTTCAGCAATAACTTTGGCATCAAGATAACACTTATCATGAAAACTATCAATTTTGTTTTTAATAGTCGTAATTCTATTAGTCAAGCAAAAAATAAGATCTATACAGGTTTGAATATCTAAACTGCTAGATTGTAACATTTTAGTAACTACATGTGTTTCATCAAAAACAGCTCTAGTCACAACCAAAGAAACAATAAATTCAAAGGTGGTAATCAATTTAAATAAAGATGTAGCTGTTTGGGAGTCTGCCCCAAACTTATTTCTGTCATTGCTTATGGCTTCAAGGGAATAAACTATTGGAACATACAACTCCTAAAATGTGTCTAATCCATCTATTCTTTCAAGCCACCTAGTTCGACAAACAACTCTTAGTTTTTTGTTTTTTTTATCAGGACAGTGTTCTGAAACCATTGTCTCGAGGATAGAATTTCTTTTAATAGAAAGATTAAAATAATAAGAAACCTCTTTTATGTGGTTCATTGCATTACAGAGAAATTGAACTTCGTAAGAATTACACACAGCTAGATTCAATCGATGGCTAAAACAATGAGTGTATAAAGCCTTGTTGTTTAACTTTAAAATTCGTGCAGCAACTCCCTTTTTTGTTCCAGCTACAGCTCCAGCACCATCATAAACTTGGCCTCGACAATTAGTAATATCTAAACCTAGGTATGCAATGGTGTCTAAAATGTTAACAGACAAACTTTCCCCATCTAAATGAGATGGGGAAAGTTTGTCTATGTTGACAGTGGTAATGTTATTACCACTGTCAACATAACGCAACACTAAAGACATTTGTGATTTGTTTGAAACATCAATGGCTTCATCTGATAAAATAGAAAAAAATTTGGCAGTCTTTATATTGGAAACAATTTTAACAGAAATTATCTCACCACAACAGAATATTATTTCATTCTGCATAGTTTTTGAAAGATATGATGCATTTTTCTTGTGGTTTTTAAGATGATTTTCTAATTCAGTATCACCGCCTCTAACACGATAATTAAGAATCTCCATGAAGTTTCCAACATTACAAGAGGTACTATATTGCCCAACTTCTGAGTGATACTGAGAGTCATCATTATGACCTCTTAGAGCAAGTCCTTGACGGCCACATAAAATAATAGTATCAATTATCGACCCAAGTTTTTTTTATTCTCAGATATCTCTGCAAGGGTGTTTTGATCTATGATATCATAAATAGGTTTTGTATCACCAGCAGCTTGCCTCATAACATCATTAAAAAGGCTCTGCGTTTGAGAATGCAAACCATTTATGTTCGGATCACAATGGCGTTTTAAGGCTGGGAAAGCATCATTAAAATTTTTCAGTGGTTCTTTAAACAACACTGAAACCTTGTAATTCTTTGTTGAAAAATCATCTCCAAATAATACACATGGCAAGCAAAATCCACCATTTAATTTTTTAGAATAACAAAGCCAAGAAAATGTCTCAAGCCATTTCATTGAAAACTTTCTATTGTTTTTGCCTTGCGGAAAATTGAAAGAATTATCTGGGATAAACACATTCTTTACTAAATGAAGAATTTTTTGATGAAACAGCATTTTGTTACATTGTAACTCTCTTCGTTGTTCTCAAAAATTTGCAACATCAAACTCGTCTAAAGATTTATTAACAAAGTCAATTGAGCTTTCAACATTAGGTACAATCAAACATTTAATGGTATCACCACTGAAACTATCTTTGGCAGACAAATCTAATTCAGATGTTGTTGAAGGTTTAGTAGCTCCTTTAGAGGATAAAAAATTCAAAAACAGTTGCTTTTTTTCCTTTGTTGGAGTTTCATCAAATTTTATTAATTTGGCTGGCATCATAACAGAAATAAAATTTCTTTTACGTGACTCTTTAAAATCATAAACAACAAGCGGTACAAAATGATTGGGTGTAAAAGCAAACCCTGATGGTAACTTAGCTATCCGACAGAACATTATATTTATTACTTTGTTTCTTGTTGGCTTCAACTCGTTAACCCTTAGTTTTATTAATCTGTTAAATGCAAAAAAAACCCGATCAAGTCCAAATTCAGGATAATGACAAAAAATTTGTGAATTGACAACAGATGAAAGGCCTAAGATACACATAAAAGATGACCATTGATTTTCAAAGCAGTTATCAATTGCTTCGGACCGAACACATTGTTTATTTTTAGTGATATCTTGATCAACAACAGTTTTAGACAACGTCATCTTTAAAATGTTATCATAAGAAAAAAAATTATATTTACCACTGTTAATTATATCATTAAATATTGGATGTTTTGAATAAAAATCAGCATTAATAAACAATTCCATTGAGGTAAGAACCCTTAAAGTATCAACTAATGAATTATTTCCTACAATAACTAATGATACTGAGCTGTAGAGACAGTTACCAGATGAAGTTGATCTAAAATGAATTTAAAAACTTACTTTTACAATTAAAATTACAATACTTACATATATATATGTGGCTTTAATATTACAGATTTCTTGATATATATATATATATATATATATATATATGTATATATATATATATATATATATCAGGAAATCCGTAATAATAGAGCCACAAAGTAGCTTTTGCAATTGATTTATAGTTCAGATTAAAACAATAATTTATAATCTGTAAAATTAACTTATGCTTTGTTAGCAAAATATAAACAACATGCTGTGCATATTAAAACCTCTAATTAACTTAATGTAAAAAAAGCAGTATTGCTTTATTTACATTAAGTTATTTAATCTGTAGTATAAGCAAATAATAACTTACAGAATAGGTACAAGTTTATTCGATTTTGCATTTTTGCTTAAGTATGCTTCTGCGCAGATATTTCACTTTAGATGAACTTGATTAATTAATAAATGCAAGTTTTCTTCAGTTAAAAAACATAGAGAATCAACTTCAAGGGATAACTTCTTGTATCGCTTCTTTCTAAAGCAATTCGTACATTATCAAAAATGTTAGACATCTTAATTTAGAAATTCCAAGAGCAAAAACCCCAACCTAATCTGACAGATTTATTTTTATTTCCTGACTATTTATGCCTAAATTATAACCCAATCGACTAAATTTTAATTTAAGCAACCATATTTTCTTTAGTTCCAGACTATTTAAGCCTAAACTAAAACCCAACCGGCTAAGTTTTAACCCAATCAGGCTAATTTTTATAATTTCCAGACTTTTTAAGCCTCAGATTAGGCGAAATTTGTTTGGCCTTATGCATAAAAAAGCCATTCGCCTAATCATAGTTTTTAACACTATCGCTCATTTCCGCGGTTTGCAACCTTGTTGTTTGCCAACTTTGTGCAACCCTAAAGAATAAAAAATTCTGAAGTTTTAAAAATGTAAAGTAAGATACACCTTAATTATAATACAATACTTCTCCTTAGGCGGCCGCCTAATCCGCCGTACTGTAGATCCGCCACTGTATGTTACTAACATATAACAATATTATGATCTCTTCTTTAAGAATATTGAGCACTATACACACACATATATATAAATATATATACATATATATATATATATATATATATATATATATATATATATATATATATATATATATATATATATATATATATATATATATATATTTATATATATATATATATATATATATATATATATATATATATATATATATATATATATATATATATATATTTATATATATATATATATATTTATATATATATATATATATATATATATATATTTATATATATATATATATATATATTTATATATATATATATATATATATATATATATATATATATATATATATATATATATATATATATAGATAAAGCCACATCGGAAAAGAGTACCATAGCAACAGGTTGCAAAAGTTTAATGATTAAGATTTTCTTTTAACCCTGCAAAAAAAATTGAATCCTCATATAAGCAAAAAATACAAAAAAGATAAAAAGTTCATCTTGCTGAATAAATTTAAATTAAAAAATTTCTACGCTCAAAAATATTTTAAAAAAGGTTTAAAAATTGTAAACAAAAACACTAAAGTTGCTTTAGCTGAACGTAGATATTATTCACAATCAGAGGTCTTGTATTTTATTTGAAAAGTTTCTTTGTACAGCTACAAGTTATTTTCAAAATAATTTCATTAAAAAACTAATTAAAAACCTATTTAATTATCTAAAATTGAACAAACTACTCGTTGTCAATGATTAGTTTTTATAACGCTGTAACGGTAACCATTTTAAAAATTCTTCAATAAATGTAATTCCACTGCGCATGCGTATAGTAACTTTTCTCCTGGAAACGACCGTGCAAAAAATCAAAAATATTGAGATTTACCTTGTCAAAACCTTACCTAAAAATGCCCCAAATAGTACCCTCATAGCAAGGCTTTGAGCACAAGATAAATCTTCAATTTTCAATTTTTTTTTTTTTTGATTTGCTTGTTATAATCTATACTTTTTTTTAAATTGATGTGTATCCGTGATTTTTCTTGATAGTTCTTTAAATTGAAAACGATTTTATGCAAAAATACGAAAATATGCGCATTTAACAAAAGAATGCGCAATAATTCGTATTTATATTATTTGTTTATATTCACATTGTTTGTTTTCATTTTATTCGTATTTAGCTTTTTAGGAAATGATTTTTTTAAAGGTTGATTGAATGATACAAACTTAAATTACGTGCAACTTTTATCTTTAAAAAATATCTTTGTAATATAAATACTAAAGTTCAAGCTATCTTCTGAATTTTGGAGCGTAAGCTAAGTAGTCCCTTTGCGATTATTTTCTTGCCTATAATTTTGTTATTTTGTTTCTTGGTTAATAAAGATTCACTGCCTGATGCCTTAAAAATTGAGCGAACTTTGTCCACAGCAATAAGCCTATATAAACAATACTTTTCGCAAAATTTAAAAGTAACTTATATGTTGATTGCGTGTGCCAATACTGAGGTGGTAAGGTCAGCCAATCATCAATTCGTTGATCTTTTATTCCGATCATATCAAACATTAACCAGGAGAAGTCATCAACCAAAGAAGCTAAGCGAGGAATTTGCTGATGAATGTTAAGTTCATTTTTCAACAATTTTTCTATATCTTTTTTTCGCTTATTGTCAGTTTTAAAGTAACATGACTTAGGTTTTGGAAATGATAATATTGCAGCAGCAATTTTTTTCTTTTCTTCGAGTGCAAAACCATCATCCAGCAAGACTAAAGGAATCAGAGTTGAGTCAAGATACCATGTTTGTTTAAATAAAGAATTCAACACAGCATCAACCACAAATGGTTCTGCCCATACTGCTTTATACTGATGCATTTGATGAATAGCAGTTACATTCATAAAAGAAGCTTTGATTGTATCATTTGATTGAAGGTACCACTTTGCATAAAAACAAGCTATAGATTCAGTTATTACCTTAATATGTTATCTATTTTTTTAAATAAAATCAATTTGAGTTAAAAGAATTTGCATTTTAAAATAATATATAGATTTCCCAAGAAATCTTGCATGATAAACCGCTCCAGTTTCTCGAATTTTAATGATAGAAGGAGAAAGGTAGCTAATCACTAGCTCTGCAAGTTCTTTTCTATCTTCTCTTACAATATTATTTCTCTATAAGTAAGATCTACAAATACACAAGAGATTCTGTAGCAGCTTTTTCAACAACAGCTCCTTTAATTTCTTCCCAACCAAATTTTACTAACATAGATGGGTTGTACTCAAAATTAGGCTGCTCAAACAAGTTTTTGAAATGTTTAAACAAAGGGTTTGTAGTTTTGGGGGTCGTAGTTTTTTCATGTGTTATAGCCTCACAAAAGTGTGCGATTCTCAACTCAGAAACATGATGTCTGCAAGCTAAAAGAATTAGATATTTATTTAACTCAGTAGATATTCTTATTAAAAATCCTTTATGTATTCCTGCATTGCTTCATGTGGTATCAAAACAAAGTAATCCAATCTTTGATTCGAGATTGTTTTCTTTTAGGACTTTCATTACACCATTGTACTGATTACCTCCAGATGAAGAGGGTAATGGCGTAACTCCGAGAAGATGGGACTTATTATCAATAGTTGCCAGAACAGCAAGTCTAACATACTTTAACTTTTTCCCATTATTAATTTCGAAAAGCGTCTTTCCATCAAAATGTATAATGCATGGGTAGGAAGAAGCTTGGATGCTAAGTTCGACATCTTCTTTAGCAATAACTGCTATTTCATGAGCTGTTTGTTCCATATTTCTAGATGCTATTGACCTACTGCAATTTACATTTGTAAGATCAACCCCATAACTATCAAGGATTGCAGCAGTAACTTTTGTCAAAAAGTTTAGAGAAATATCAGTAATTGTGAAAATTAGAGCAACGTTACCAGAAATAATATCTCTCGGAATCTCAGCTTTTATAAGACTACTTGACTCTACAGAACGCCAATATTCTGGTTCAAAATCGGAATCAAAGGATGAATCTTCGCTGGTGTCCGTACCAAATTCTAACTCTGAACTTATTTCTACTGATTTAGCAGCACTTTTTATAGATGGATTTCTCTTTCTTGTATTCTCCGAAATCTAAACAGCATACATTATAAAATAAAAATTAATGTACCCAAAATAAAAACTAATGAAAAGTTGGAAAAGAGTGAGCAATGAGAGGAGAGTTTTTAAATTCAGAAAAAAGGTTTATAATATGGATTTATATTATTATATTTAATACCTTTTCGCTATACTTTTTGTCTTCAGGCCCTAGAAATAACTTTTTGTTGTGTTCTTGATTGTATAAAAAATCTAAGTCCTCTTTCCTATCTAGGTCTGATCTATTCTTTTCCTTCTTTATCCAGTTTTGTAAGTCAGCTATTTCTGCCCGAAAGATTTTTCCCAGCTCCTTTCTAAAGTCTTGTTGCTTTTTTAGTTCTAAAGGCGACCTCCTGTGCATGTTTTTTTTCAAATTCAAACATTTTTTGTTCAACTTATTCAGCTTTTGTATCAAGTTATTATCTGATTGAAGAGGGAATCCAGCTTTAAGGCAAGGACCCTTGATTTTGTTTATAATACACCTCCAATGAAGTTCAACACATCTCTCGTACTTTCTGTCTTTTCTTACCGAGCATGCAATTATCATTGACTTTTTTGATGTTTTAGAAAGCGTCAACTTATTAAAAGCTATGTGTTGTAAAATATCTAATCCAGTTGGCAGTTGATCAACTAAAGTTAACAACAAAAATATTCTTTTTGTGTATTCACGTATTTAAATTTTAATTTTTGAACACCACTACTAAGTAATTGAAACTAATTTTTTATAAAGAAATTAGCTACGGAATTGGTTGTGAGTTTATTTTTAAAAGTAATCAAAATTCATTACCAAATCTTTTTATTTTTAAATTTTGCTTATATTGGTTGTGGGTTGTTATTCTTTTTTGGCAACAACATACTTTTTTCCGTTTTCTATATACATCTTTTCATTTTTAAAATTGGCTATGATTGCTTGTGGGTTTGTATTTTTTTTTTAAATCTTTTAAAAATACTTTTTTCTTTTTTTAAATTTTGTTTAATACTAATATATCGTAACTCTTTGTAAAGACTAAAAAGTAGAAAATAAAATGTAGCAAAAACATCTACTCAAAATTATAATCTTTTTTGTACTGAAAAGTAGATTAAACTTTTTAATTTAAATTTAATAGTTCAGTAAACTGAAGATTGACAGGTATGTTTCTATATAAATCTTGTGCAGATCTGTCAATCTTTAGTTTACTGAACTATTAAATTTAAATTAAAAAGTTTATTTTCTACTTTTTAGAACAAAAAAGGTTATATTTTTGAGTAAATGTTTTTTCTATATATATATTATTATTTATATATTTTATTATTTCTATATATATATATTTTTTTCATTACTCAAAAGTAACGTCTCTCCATCATAGATGAATAACAAGAAACAACCAAAAAACCTCTTTTTATCTTAAGAAAGAAGAAGCGTGTTTATTGAAATAACACTGACTTTATAACAAAAATATCATAAATGATATTTTTGTTATAAAGTCAGTGTTATTTCAACTTATAAAGTCAGTGTTATTTCAACATATATGGGAGGGTCCAAAATATTTTAAAAATATTTCTTACCCTCCTATTTATTAAGCCCCCCCCCCCCCCCCCCGTTTATTTGACAGGCGAGAGTACACTGCCACGAACAATTCAAGTAAAATATTTGTCACAAGAAAATTGACTAAAGTAACCTTATCAATTTATGTAAGTCAATCAATTTCGTCAAGGGTGTAAAGTTTTTGTGCTCGTGTTTTGGCAGTGGAACTTTTTTTTTTAGAACAATTTGGGTATTTAATTGCTCGAAAAGACTTGTAATTGTAGTATTTCTTCACTTTTCTTACCAAAAACAAAAAAAACTGTGTACTTTTTAGCTCTTTTTCTGTTAGACAAGCCTGGAATTCTTTCAAAAGAAGAATGAAGCTTATTTATCTCTAATTTATTGTTAAAAAATTTTTGGTTTCTATAGCTCGTTTGATAGATAAAGTCTTCTTATGTCTTTTTCTAACCTTTATAACAGTAGATAAACTTTTAAGACTCGTTTGTAGCTCCATGATTAATTTTCTTTATGTTTGTCCAAGGTTTTTTTATGGATTTCAAACTGCTTTGATGACATTTTGATAGATTATAATGATTGTTTTTTTTTTAATTTGTTAGTAATTTATTTTGAAAGTGGTTTCCGTTTCTCATTTTTTTCAATCTCATGCTTTATTCAGTTATGAATAGTATAAAAAATAAAAATAGGTTAATGAATTACACAGAAATGTAAGGATTGGAAAGGAAAAAAGGGACTTAATGAAGAAATGATTCAAGTTCCTTAGATTTAAACTAAATTAATAATGAATAAAAAAGGTATTAATGTTACTACTGCACAATGATAAAAAATGTATTATAATTAACGAAAAAAATAAAATTTTGTGTTTTAACTTATCTCACTCAGCTTAATCAGCCGAATGAAAAATGCAAGTATGATAAAGTTCATACAGAAATAGGTAAGCATGATAAATTCATTCATTCATACAGAAAAATGCAAGTATGATAAAATTCATTCAAACAACGTCAATGGAAGAATTATTAGTTAAATGTACAGCATACGACGGGTTTTCTATTCATGCGATGAGATATTCAAGTGCTATTGCAGAGTTAATTAAAAAATGTGGCTATGAAATGCCTCTGATCGAAAAAAAATAAATTATTATAGGCTTTGCAATTGATCATAGGTAGAGCTTCCACGGTTATCAATACCGGTATAGAAAACAGGTATTAAACAAATTTTTTCCAACACTGGTTTTTTGCAGTTATAAAAATTCGAACTTAATAAAGATAACTTTTTTTTTTGAATTATGTAAGAAGACAAAAAATAAAAATATTTTATTACGCTGGTTTTTTTTTATTTTATTGTTTTTTTATCTTTATAGTTTACCTTTAGTATAAATTCGTATTACAGTTAAATCTAAATCTAAATACATATTATATAAACGAAAAGATTTTTACATTAATCTAATAAAAAGAATGCAAAGACTCGTAGAAGACCACTAGGTCTTCTACGAGTCTCAACATGGCTACATGGTCATGCAGAGACTCGTAATGTTCTAGCGGATCTATATGACTACATCGAGAACCGCTAGAGAACCGCTAGAGAACCGCTAGAACGTTAAATATATATAAAGAAAAATAGCAATATAAAAATAGAAATAAGTTTGACAAAATATAAGTAACAAACAGTGCTTAAAAAAAAAAAAAAAAAAAAATATATATATATATATATATATATATATATATATATATATATATATATATACAGTATATACAACCAACATCGAACAATGCTAAAAAGTGTTCATAATTTTACATGTCTTAGAAACGAAACGAACTATACTACCACAGCAAACAGTTCAGGAGTCTGGAGTCATAGCATGCCATGACATGAGCAATCAGCTGACAGGTGACAGAACACAGGCAGAATTTCGTTGACAAGTGCCATTTTGCAGCGGACAAAACATGTGCAACTTTTTTGATTTGTTTCATTTTCTTAAGTCTGGTCCGTGTCAACGTCACGGAAGTTTTTTAATAATTAAAGGAAGTATCCAGAAGTTTCCAGAAGTTTCCAGAAGCATGCAGAAGCTTCCAGAAGTTTCCAGAAGAAGCATCTGGAAGCATCCAGTAGCATCCAAAAATATCCAGAAATATTCAGAAGCATTCAGAAGCATCCAGACGCATCCAGAAGCTTCCAGAAGCATCGAAAAAAAGCATCTAGAATCTTTTAGAACAGGTTCACAAAGGTTCATTTTACTATATATGAGACATGAAAATAGACATGTAATTCAGTCAGTATATGGAAGTCAATCAGTCAGTATTATCAAGACAGTTTATCGAAGTGAGTTTTATCAAAGTGTTTTATCGAAGAACATCAATACAAGAAGTGAAATACAACAAGTGTTTCATTCCATCAATACAGTCCACATCCAACCAAGACGTTGTGTTCCACAGAGCATTATTGCATCATCACAAGGTAAATGTAACACGGTAAGCCTTGAGAAGCGTAATTATTTATTTTTATTATTTTTATGACTTCAAGTGCAAAAATGGCTCCCGATAATTTTCTTTCTTAGTTCCAATCCAGTCTTGGATTGTCGAGTTGCACTGGTTTCGTCCAGAAGGAAATCAACTTTTTTTAATACTTTTGATTAATTTATTAATTTTCGTGTACAAATAATGAACTTTGTGATGAATAAAACTTGAAGAACTTTGTCTCTAAACAGTTACATAGTTATTTCTCTAAATTGAAAAAAATGCAGCACTTTTATATAAAGAAACTAAATTAGCATTATTTGGTTGCACTCGTTTTGTCCGATACTGTATATATATATATATATATATATATATATATATATATATATATATATATATATATATATATATATATATATATATATATATATATATATATATATATATATATATATATATATATATATATATATATATATATATATATATATATATACATATATATACATATACATATATATATATATATATATATATATATATATATACACATATATATACATATACATATATATATATATATATATATATATATATATATATATATATATATATATATATATATATATATATGTAAATATATATATATATATATATATATATATATATACATATATATACATATACATATATATATATATATATATATATATATATATATATATATATATATATATATATATATATATATATATATATATATATATATATATATATAAATATATTGTTATTATAAATTTTTTTTTTTAAATAGAATGTTTAAAATCTTTCAACTGTTTATCAAATATGAAATTATTATTATTTAAAATAAAAGATGCTAATTCAATTATAAATTCAAAAGCAAATCTTTCATCTATTAATTCTTTATATTTATTTATCCAGAATATTAAAGTTTCTATCCAGAGATTATGTGGAATACTGATATAGAGGTTAACGACTTTCTGATTAAAGCTCTCTAGGATTTATAGATGAAATCCTAGTCATCTTTAACGAATGTTTTTGTTTCCTTACGATTATCCAAAATTATATGTAGAAACTGGAATAAATGGTATTTTGGTGAGTTTATTCCAACAATAGTTGCTCCGACTTAAAGATCTTTTAGTGGTTTTATTTAAATAAAGAAAGATTTGAACGATTTTACCTTGTCAATATTTTCATGACATTCGCGAATTTTAGGAATTATATAGAAGCTCCATTTAAAGTTTGTGATATAAATTATTTTATTAGCCATAGTTAATCTGGGTGAATAATCTGCACCATATTATGCCTAACTATGGGATTTTTAGAAGAGACTAAGCTTTTTCCAAAAATCTTACCTTAATACTTTTCTAACCATGATGTAAATGTAACAGAGAAATTTTACTTTCACTCATGAGACACTCATGACTGTTTAAACTAAAATCGTCATCATCCATTTCATTAACATCACATTAATTTCTTATAATCTAGCGAAAAGAGTAATTGTTTTTACATCTAATTACGAAATCGAAAAATTACGTTTAACAGAACTAAAGTCATGGTTGAGAGATTGTGATAATGCTGATTATAGAAAAAAAACATTTCATAACGCGAAATTTCAAGGACAAGCACAACTAAAGAAATTTAAAAAAATATTTCCTTTAGTGACAACCTTCTACAGCAATCTTAATTATCAAACTTATGTTACTGAAGCAAACCTTTTACTCAAATTTTCTTCTAATGAATGAGTTAATATTTTTATAACATTCATCCATTTCCATTCATTCATTTGCTCTTTTACTTACTTTTTTTTTACTTACACGATTTTTATCAAAAAGGAAATTACAAACGTAATAGTAATTTTAAACGTTTCATGTAAATTTACATTTTCGTATAAGTAATTCATTTTTTTGAAACGACTTTTACTTTATAATGTAAGTTTTTTTACTTTCAAAAGTAACGTATGTTAAAGAAGATTATATTAAAAAGCGATTTACTTTTTCATGTGAAAGTCACATTTTAAAGTTAATTACTTTTGAAAATTACATTACATAATATAAAAGTTCCTCAAACTGTAATTTACATTTACCTATAAAAGTAACAAATTAAAAAAAAATTATAATATAAAATGACTTGCATATGAAAGTAAATTGCATAAAAGCAATATGCTACCAAATGTAAATTAAATTTACAAATAAAATAATATCTTTTAAGTAGGAATTTTTTATATTAAAAGTAATAACAAATCTTTATAAAAATAAATTAAATAAAATAAAACTAAATTTACATAATCTTACATTTTATATAGCTTGTTAAGTAAATTAAAAGTAATTTATATAAAGTAAATAAATTTACTTATATTTTACAACTACTTTGACAGGATCTTAATTATATATTAATATTAATTTTTAATTATATATTAATATTAATTTTATCTTTTATTATTATTGCTTTTTTTATATTACTGTATTTATAAAATTATTATTACTTTTATTTTATACTGTATTTTTTAACTCTACTATTATTACTATTATCATTAATTTATCTTTATTTTTTAGATCTTATTAACATTATTTATAATGAAAGTGATAATGATTCAATTGTAGTAATAGTTTTATGGTTATTGTCCTAATTTTTGCAATTGTTGTTTATTTTATTAATTTCTGTCGTAGTTATAAACTTTACTATAATTATTTTTACCATTAGTTATAATTTTTAATAAAGTTATCATGATATAGTTACTATTAATTTTTTTAACATTTATTCACATTATTATTAATATTATTATTTTTATTAAATTATTATTGCAATTATTAATATCATTTTTATTTATTAGTGCTTTATTTTCCTTTCTTTCCGTTTTTTTTTTTTTTTTTGTTTTTAATTTTTTTTTCTTATTCTTTTTGCTCATTCTTTTTATTATTTCTTTTCTTATTCTTATTTTTTATTCTTTCTGTGTTTTATTTGTTTTTTTTTCAGGTGTCACTCCATTGACTAGTTTTTAACTATATGAGTAACACCTAACCTTATTTATGTGAGTTTATAAAATATATTATTGTAAATTTTCATATTTTATGATTAAATAAATAAATGGATGGATCTTGTACATAAATTTGTAAATAAATGGATGGAACAGTAATGCAAAAAAGTAAAACAATAAGGCACTAACATTTAGTTTGCCGCAACATTTGATTTGCGCAATTGTAGGTATTTCTTCCTTGTAAAGTTTGAAAATATCAACAATAGGTATCCGCCCATGATTAAAACCCTCTCTAGTTCCAGTATTAGTAGGCCTAGATATAGTAACGCAATTATATGCAAAACTTACGGTCCCATAAACAACTAAACCTAGAGCCGCAAGGTTGAGAAGCCCTAAGATATATTTAAAGAGTTTTTTTAATTTTTTTTTCAGAAAAGTGATTGTTCCAGAGAAACAGATATTGGGAATCTTGACCACGTATATCTACTGACCAAAAATACTTTGCTACGCCACTGTAATATACGTATAACCCGAACTGTAGCTAAGCAATGATCTATTCGTAGATTAAGAAATAATCTTAATCTACGCATCTAGTGATTGAAACCCGGATAAAAACCACCCTAAAACATTTACCATCCCTATCACAAATGTGAGGGCGACAAATTAGAAACTTTAATTTTTTTATTTTCCTACACTAAATTTAAGTCGACAGGTTTTAAAATTCAAAATTCGAAGAGTATGATTATATAAAGTCTACACCCAAACCAAATAAGGTGGTTGTTTCAACATTTTCCTAAACATTCTAATGTGATATAAACAAGAACATACTTAAGTTTGGCACTTAAGCATGTTTTATTTAACAAAAGTATATATATTAACCAAAATCATTGGTTTTTCATAATTATAATAATACTACATCTCCAAATTTATGCAAGTTAACATCATTATATTATTGGTTACCATTAAGTCTTTAAATGAGTTTAATATGATTTTTAACAACACATTAAAAGACCTCATCTGTACGTAACTATTAATAATACTATTAATTAAAGATGCTTAAGTAATTCTAATCGGTAAGGTGATAAAAGTAATTGCATTTTCAAATTTTGAAACCTTTTTACATTGCTTTTCACGTGGTATAATATCACGCAATACTTGTATTTAAATCAATTTAAAATTAAATCTTGTATTATGTTTAATTTATATTGTCATGGATAATATTTTTTAAACCATTTTTTTATATGTTAAAAAAATAAAATAATTCAAAATTTCTGTTATTTATGCAACACTTCTTCTGATTTAGTATGTTTTTTTAGAAAATGATTTCTCTGTTTCTAAAATAACATACTAAAGCAGGAGAATTTGGTATTTCAGCTACACATATATTAATTTTTTTAGATATATTCCCAAAAATACAAAACTGTAATTGTCAACTAAAATTATAAATAACTGTCAAACTAAAAATAAACTTATTAAACTAAAACTTTAGAAAAACACATGATCAGCAATTTTTAATGACATGTTTTTAATGACTTTATTATGTACGGATATTTAGGGGCTCGGCAATAAGACTATTTTTGTCTTCTTCTTGCCTCCGCCATTCGTATATTTTACAAAAGAAAAGTAATAATTTGTAATGGCAAATTTAGAAAAAAAAAAATTATAAAAATTAAAAAAATATAACAATTAAATCAACCACTTTATTTAAGAATGTCTTTTTGTAATAAAAAAATAAAAACAAAAATCAATGACGAAATTAAATTTGAAAAAAAAAATTAATTTGATAATTATCAAATTAATAATAATAACAATAATAACAATAATAATAAAAATAATTTGAACAATATTATAACATTGTTTGAAAAATACGAATGATCTTAAAGACTAAAGTCAATTATAAAAACTTAATTTTCTTCGTTATTCTTCAACAAATTTTAAGTCCGCGTCATTTGATTTCTTATTCACAAAAAAACAGTTCAATTAACTTTTGCTCCGAACTTTTGATGAGGAACAGAGTTTGATCATCAGACGAACTTATAACTTAATTAAAGATAATATTTTAAATCCCCTAAATGATTGGGGAGGTTGCTCAAAATTTATACGGTCACAGTGTTTGAACACTAAAAGATTATTGCATGACATTAGAGAGCAATGAAAATAGCGATGAAATTGGAAATTAACATTTTAGGGGTTTATTGTTAACAGACTCCGATTATCGCAATACTTTTGAAAAGTTTGACACAACTATTAATATATAAATGTTTGGAGTTTGCTCGCTGTCGTTACATAAAATTAACTTCTTAAACAAAAACAAAAAGCTTGCTGCGCTCCTCATTTTAAATATGTGATTGGAATCTAGTTGTTTAAATATTGTGATTTGCACTTTTGTTAACTTTTTCACTTTTTAAATTTTTGAAAATTTAAAGTAAAAAAAGTAACACAAATTTACTGAGACTAATAGAACTTGAAGTTATTTCATCTGTATGATAAAATAACATGAAGACACTTTTCTTCACAATCAACCATATAATTTTGAAACTGTGCTTTTTCGAACCATCCTTCTAAATTCGCTACATTAAATAAATTAAAATAAGCGGTTTTTGTCATTATGAAAAGTTATAAACTTTTTTTAAGTTTTTTACTTTTTCAACTTTTTTTTTTAATAAATCTTGATGTTATTCACATCAGTTATTTAAAAGTTTTTTTAAAAAAAACTGTCTGGTCTATTGTTCTTGCTTTGGAAATGGCTCTGTATTTTGCAATTTTACTCTAAGTTTTGTATTTTGGCTTCTTTTATTCAGTGTTGTTGTTGTTGTTAAAAACCAATCTGACCAAAATGAAAGTTATTTCTGGAAATGACTAACTGGAATAATTGTTAGATAATAGAAAAATAAAGGAATAATTGTTGTCTAGAATAGACTAATTGAAATTAGTTCAATCCAGATCTTTTGAATAACGAACTAAATAAATTAAAAAATGTTAGTTTTTATTTTTGTTAGAGTGGTTGTTACGACCAGAGCCGTCCCGAACGAGGGGTGAAGTGGGTATCCCCCCCCCCCCCCAGCTGTTGTATATGCATTTGAGTTAGCACATTTGTACATGTAGCATTTCATTTGGCAAGTTTTGAAGTATAGTTTGCAAATGTCAAATATGGAGAACCTTTTTTATTTGTGTGTGTATGTCTCAAGTTTGCAAAAAACACATAGAAACCCCTTCCTCAATTAGAGTCCTCTTCAAGACGGCCCTGACAACAACCACGCTGAATAAGAAAATCAAAGTAAAGTCTGAAAGAACAAGTAAAATCAAAAAAAAAAAAAGAGATTCAAAAAAAAAGGAGTTCTCCAGTTGGCTCTGAAAACATTATTAAGATGTACTTTTATTAAATTTACACAAATGCTGGAAGTTTCAGAGCTCTAGCTAGTCTGGAAGGTAGTCTGGAACGTTTGAAAAAAAAAAAAACAAGTTTATTCTAAAGCACTATTTTTTTTGAATAAGATTTTATTTTTTTAATCATCCTTGTGGGGGTTGGACACCAACGCAACAAAAAGGAGGTTATTAGGCTGCCCACATCCTATAGTAGAAGATTGAGCAGCTTTCCTAACCATCTTTTTTCAAACAAATTATATATGATAAAACGCAACAAAAGATTGTTTCTAATAAACATTCCTTCAATCATAAAAATTATATCAGATAGTTTAAATGACTTATAATTTTTTGAAAACTGTTTTAGCAGTTGATGTCCTTGCGGACACCAAAAATGTTATACTGCGTCATATTACCATAAAAAAATACTTGATTAAAAAGGCAAATACAAAGAAAAAAAAACTGGAGAAAAAGCGCGCTCTAACAAACAGTGATTTAGTCGAGGTTTACACATACATGAATTACCCATAGCTCAGAAATTATGCCCATTTCCCCCCTCCCTCCAACTTCAAAACTTCTTTATGGCTACTAACTTTATTTTTTATTTAGCAGCCCCTTTAAGCACTCATGCGGCGGGATGGCCGTCTCTACTCTACTGGTGCACCCGCATGTTGGCTATATTTGCCCCTAATTATAATAGAACTACCTTTTATAATATATGTAAAAAAAGATCCCTTTACCGATGCCCCACCATAAACACTGCCCACATACATCAGAGTATTACCTGAAGTATTACCCAGAAGCGTCCTCAAACAGGCAATGGATTTGAATACGTTACCTATCTCAAAAGTTGAGTTAAATCAACATAAAATGACTGTTCTTTGAGAAAGTAAATAATATAACTTACATTTTACTTACCAAGTAAAGTATAAAATTTCAAAGAAAAAATTTACATTAATTTGTAAAAGTAAATCACAATTTTTTTCAAATTACTTTTATGTACGCTGTTATTGATAATTAGTTACCTTTACACGTAAAAGTAATTTATTGTTATGACGTAGTTTTATTTTACTTTGTAAAGTAAGTGTTATGTTTTTTAAATATTATATTTACGTAAGTTTAACTTCATAAGTAACTTATTTTACATATAAAAAGTAAATTTCATTTTGATGTAAATTTTTACATAGTTATAATCAAAATTACTTTTCAAAGTAAATTACTTTCAAAGTAAATTACTACACGACTAACCATTAAAAGTAAGTTACATTTACAAGTAAAAGTAATTATGCAAATAACTTTTACTTGTGAAAGTAAACTACTTTTTCAAGTAACAACTACCATTTAAAAAACCTAACTTAAGTAATTAAATTTTACAAGTTATATAGAGTAAAACCGGTTCAAACCGCACACTAATCAATAAAAATTAAAAAACTTTTATTTTTCATTTTTTTTTTTAGTTTTTTTTTTTTTTAGATAGGTAATAAAAACTACATAGGATAATATAAATATATGTTAAAAAAAATAATATTAAAATTATCGCAAACATTAAATGTAAAGAAAAAAAATTTGTGCGGTTTAAGGCGACATTCTGATAAAACCGCACACTTGAGAAAACATTGAACTTTTTAAATTTTAACTTTTTTCTTGTTACTCTTTTAAACACAACTTATATTTAAGAAACTATATTTAGGTTTTTACATTTTTTGCAACAAAAAAATTTAGTTCCAACTACACATTCCTTTGGTAAACATCCCAGTTAGCATATCTAGTATTGTAAATACTCGGAGTATTGATCACGTATAACATACCGCCGCACGTAGAAGTATTTGACGATTTTAGCTGGCCAAAATTGGAATTATTAAAAGTGGCCGCACTCACTTAATTACCTATCCTTATTATCTCTCGATAATGGCCGCTTATGAGCAGTTAATGGTTTGGTTATAAAAGTAGTAATTGGAACTACACAGTCTAGTTAAATATCCGATCTATATGTGCGTGGTTCATTTATTTACGAGCAATTTTAGTGGTGTTTATTGAAGCTGTGTACAAGTGTTTACAACAGAAGTTTTACAGTGTTATATCATGGATGAATCTATGACAGGTATGTACATTATTTACTCTTACTACCGTTTTGAAATATTAATTACCACAAAAGTTATGTACCATGAAACTTATCATTTTTTTAACGAATTTTAAAGTAAATTTTGACTTTAAAAGTGAAAAAGTTGTAGTGCGCATTGAACCCCATCCACTCCATCAGCAGGACGACCAAGAAACGTTCAAAGAGGAGAAATACAGAACAGCTCAGGAAAGATGTGGAACAAGAAGCTTTTGTTTTAGCAGCTGAAACTTGTTTGACAACAAGTGGCAAAAGAAGTGCTGCAACCGCCCTCAAAGATCTTAAAAAATCTCCCAAACGAGCGGGAAAGTATAAAAAAGCCTATCGCAGCAGTCTTGAACCTACAAAAAAATCATTGACACCGTTAGAGGTTCTTTTAATATTTACTGACGCAGGCCTAACAAAATCTCAATATGAAATCGTACGTCCAAGTGACAAGAAGCAATGGCCCTGCTACAGTACAGTCGAAGAAAAAAAAACATGCTATCCTGATCCTGATTCGTTCACAGTCACAGAAAGTTTAGCTGAAGTAGACTTACAAAGTCTGTTAAACCATACTGCCGAAAGATTGCTGTTGTATTTAGAAGAAGTTATCAAGACTCTAACGGAAAGTGGGCGTAAACATATGAAATTATCTACGAAATGGGGTTGTGATGGCTTCCAGCAGACACAGTTTAATCAAAAGTTTGAGGATGACTCTAATTCTGATGCCAGTATATTTCAATGCTCAATGGTTCCATTACAGCTAATAATTAGTAAATAAAAAGGTTATCTGGCAAAACCCTACACCATCGTCTCCAAGGTTTTGCAGGCCAATTCGAATTAGGTTCATAAAAGAAACTGCTGATGTAATAGCTGAAGAAACTGCTTACATGGAGAAAAAAAATTGCAGTTTTGAAACCAACTTAACTTCAAGACATAGCAGTAGAACATGTGATGATGTTAACTATGATTGACGGAAAAGTCTGTAACGCAGCAACCACCACTAAATCGACCATGCGATGTTATATTTGTGGAGCAACATCAAGACAATTTAATGATTTGGACAGAACATGTGTTGACAATCAAAGCAGCTACAAGTTTGGACTATCCATTCTGCATGCTAGAATACGGTGTTTTGAAAGGCTCTTTCACCTATCATATAAATTGGCTGTAAAAAAATGGCAGAAAAGGCTAAATGAAGATGAGAAGAGACTCATCTCAGATAGGAAAAAGAAAATCCAAGATGAATTCAAGAGCAAAATGGGCATTCTTGTCGACATACCTAAGGTTGGATTTGGGAATACCAATAACGGCAACACAAGCAGGAGATTCTTCAACGACCCGGAAACATCTGCAGATATCACTGGAGTAGACTTTTGTTTAATTTCCAGAATGAAAATTATCGCAGAAGTAATTTACAGTGGCCACAAGATTGATGTAGAAAAGTTCAGACAGTATACTTTGGATACTGCAAAGCTTTATGTTGAACTATACCCCTGGTGTCCAATGACTCCAACTCTGCATAAAGTTTTAGTACATGGTTCTGATATAGTAGAGAATGCGCTTTTGCCAATTGGACAATTGTCGGAAGAGGCTGCCGAAGCCAGAAACAAACATTTCCGGGAGTACAGACTTAGCTATGCTAGAAAATTTTCTAGAAAAAATTGTAACCAAGATATCATCAATAGGTTATTGTTAACATCCGACCCTCTGTTGTCCTGCATTGGGAAAAAGAAACACAAACTTACAAAGCCTTTTTCAAAAGAAGCTGTGGAATTGCTTCTTCCTGGAGAAGTACAAGACTCCGACACTGAAAACAACGAAAATGAAGAATATTCTG
Source organism: Hydra vulgaris (assembly GCF_038396675.1). NCBI lineage: Eukaryota > Metazoa > Cnidaria > Hydrozoa > Anthoathecata > Hydridae > Hydra > Hydra vulgaris. The sequence goes on from NC_088929.1 coordinate 26,385,911, forward strand.
ACAATGACGAAGTGGAATCTAATTAAATATCAAAATATAGTATGTTATTTACCATAATCAAGTTTGAAAAATAATATATCTTTTATTTCCTCAAATCCTATTGAATAGAATAAAATGTAATCCCTAAAGTACCCATCTTTCCCCTATACTGAACGCCACTGGCTTGGATTTGTACAAAAAACATTTAATTTATAATTTCTTGTCATATGGTAAAGTTTTCAGCTGTTAAAAAAAACATAAATCATACAGAAATTTTTAATTTAAACTTATAAACTAACTGCTAAAAGTTTTGGACTTATGTCTTTTTCGAAACGACAGGTTCGTATATTCTGTCTACAGAATAATTAAAAAAGATTATAAAAAGGCTAGACAACAAAATGTATACATTGTTACTATAGTAACGCTGGCAAATAACACCACAACTTAATAAGATATTTTATTAACTTAAATACTTGACCTAAAAAGATTTTATTTATTACAATATTTGAACAATGAAGGGACAATTTACTAGACAAATCTGTCTAGTAAGTTTTCTGCACGCCGAGTTACATTTCTTACATTTTAACAACGATTAATTTCATCCTGCCTAGATCTATTTTTTTCATTTGACAACTATTTTCAAGTTGCCTATTAGCATTTTACATTAATAACTTTGTTGAGCCTAATACTATCTATTTCTATTTCACTGCTATCATTAAAAATATTACCAGTAATTTTACTATTGTTACAATTTTATTTTTACTATTTTACAATTTAATTTTACTATTGTTACAATTTTGCTATTGTTACGTAAAAGAATCTTACAAATTGTGATCTTTTCTAATCAAAGACTTTATTTAAATATAAGATTTATTGAAATCCATATCTTTTTATATGTTTATATACATAAGTCGTTTATCAAAAATATTAAACAATATTTATTTACATCAATTATTTTTAATTTAACAAAGAATCTACAATGCACATAATTACTTTTACCTTAATGAACAAAAATAATAAAGGCACAATCTTGTATAAAATATTGAAGCAATGTCAGTCAGTATATTTTACTCTAAAGTAATTATATATATACATATATATATATATATATATTACTCTAAAGTAATTATATATATATATATATATATATATATGTATATATATATATATATATATATATATATATATATATATATATATATATATATATATATATATATATATATATATATATATATATATATATATAGAGTGAGAGAGAGAGAGAGAGAGAGAGAGAGAGAGAGAGAGAGAGAGAGAGAGAGAGAGAGAGTTGTAACTCAAAAAAAACATGCGCGTTTTTTTAATAAAAAACACGTTTTTTTTGCAAAAAAAACAGGCCTGTCCTAAAAACATGTTTTTAATGGTTTTTTTTGTTTTTTTTAGGTGTCCATTAAATTTTATATATCAATTATCCTTTAAAAAGTTACAGTGTCAGTAAACCTTCAAAATGTACATGTTTTTTATTAAATGTAATGTATTTTACCCTATATAATATTTATAGAGTTGCAACTCAAAAAAAAACGGTTTTTTCTTCTTAAAAACTGTTTTTTATAGTTTTTTTTATTTTTTTAGTATTTATTAAATTTAAGATATTATTAATACTTGAAACAGTTTCAGAGGCATTAAACCTTCAAAATATGAATGTTTTCTATTAAATAAAATGCATATTTAAAAAAAAAACAGTATTAAATATTAAAAAAAAAATAAAGTAATTTTTTTAATATATCTCAAAAAAACTATACTAGTAGCTACTAGTTATTTGTAAGTATAACACTACTGAATGAATGAAATAAAAATGTTATTTCAGCAGTGTTATTTCATTCATAAAAATAAATGAAATATCACTGCATTGCAAAATACAAAAATGAACCAACAGTTATATAAAATTTACTTTAATGTTTTGTTTACTTTTGGTTATTACTTTTGTAAAATTTTAATAGTTTATTTCTTTATTTTATATATTTCAATTTTAAACAGAGTTTAAAATTGAAATTTTACCTAGTTTTAATTATTGGAATTTAAAATTGAAATAGTTTGGTTTATTTTGAAGATTTAATTTTGTTTTTTATAAGTTTTTTTATCTTGGATTCATTTGAGTTTAGAAAATGTAAATCATTTTTTTCAAATGTTTATTCAAATTGCAATTAGATAGCTAAAATTTTATTTATTCAAAAAGTATTCAAGTAAATAAAAATAACACAATAACTAAGTTTGTATAACTAATGAAAAAAACTTAATATTAAACAATTTTAAAAATATTGTTTATATTTATTTAAAAAAAAAAAGAAATCTAAAAAAAAAAAATGCCAGGCAGAAAGAAATGTTTTGTAGCTACATTGTTCAATGAGGCACCTTTAGAATCTGGAGGTTCTAAAATTCAACAAGTTATATGCAAATTTTGCAGCTTAAAGCTATCAAAAAATGGCACTCGAATGACCGAGCACATTGCAAAATGTATGAATTGTGGAGATCAAATAAAAAACAAATATTTGAACGATATGCCTTTTAAACAAAAGAAAGTTCAAACTGAACTAATGATGGAAGAAGATATTCCTGAAAACTTACCTATTCAATGTATGGATAAAAAGGAAAAATATGTTTATCATCTGCTATATTGCAAATTCCAATTGAGTCCTTCTTTCGAACCCCAAGTTGTTGTGGAAACCAAAGTAGGTCTACAACCCCTAAGTTTGGAGACTGTAAGCCAAATAAAACCAATTCAGATAAGCCTCCCTTGAAACGATTGCATTCTTCAACAAGAGTTCCATTCACACCTCAGAAAAATAAAATTGCATCCTACATTTTCTTGGACAAAATGACTAATGAACAAATAGTAAGAATTCTATTTAGAATATTTAATACTTTCAAATATTTAGCAAACTTTATTTAGTACATAAGTAATTTTTGTAATAACAATTTTTGTAAATTTCATGTTTTTACAGGATGAATCGCAAATGGATTTAGCACGCGCTGTCTATGGTACTGGGTGCTCATTAAGAGTTTTTGAAAATAAACTATGGATAGACAGCTTTGCAAAATTGAGACCTGCATTTAAATTACCTAACCGTGATATGTTGTCTAATTCCCTACTTGAAAGGGTTTATAATGAAACCTCAACTACCGTTAAAGAACTTGTGGGAACTGCTTTAAGTGTAGCAATTTTGTGTGATGGGTGGAGCAATATCAGGCAAGGAAAATATGATTTAAAATAGTAGGACTATTTATCTACGTTCTGATTTGTGCACTAGTATAGGAGTATCCAATACCTAGATACTTTTAAACGTTATATAACAAAATTATGTAACAATGTAAGCTACACATATATAATTTAGGTGCATTCTAACTTCATGAGTATAACTCATAAATAATAAAAATCAGTAATAAAGATAGATTTTACTATTTACAGGAATGAAGGAATCATTAATTTTGTTGTAACGGTACCTCAACCTATATTTTGGACCAGCATAGAAACAGGTAGTCTTTTTAGATTAATTTTAGTTATCATGTCTTCAGAATTGTCAGATAGCAAGTTTTATTTTATATTCTCCAAAGTTGTAAAGTTTTTCAAAAATATTTAAATTTTTATAGTTTATTATAATTATTAAACGTATAACTCTTTATTTAGGCGCAGAAAGTCATACTGGCGAATATATGGCAAATATAGTTAAAATAATATGCGATGTTGGACCTATGAAAGTTCTTGGTGTTTGTACTGATAATGCAGCCAATATGAAAAAAGCATGGCAACTAATAGTTACTGAATTTTCTCACATATATCCTTATGGATGCCTGGCACATACCTTAAATTTAATTAAATTCATGTTAGCTTTTAGAAAACAAATCATGTTGGTACTTCATGGTTCTAAAAATTTAAATTGAGATATAAACAAAATGTATATACGGCAAAATGATTTTTCCTGAGTGGATTTTAGTGAATGATTAAAAGCAGTGAGTTTCAATAATAAAACCACTTATAATTTTTAACAATAGACACCAACATAAAGGTAAGCCAAATGTAACAACATTAGAAACATAAATAACAACTTTACGCAAAATCTTGCTCAACACGTTTGGCAAGTCACACACTTTGAAAACATGGAAACATCATAATATAAACATATATAATAACTATTTATTATACATTTATTTAACTTTATATAACATATATAAACACCTCATATAATATTTATATACACAATAGATACATTTTATACTATTTTAATGACACATTTATAAAACAATTACATAACACATATTACCACATACATATATTTATCAAAAACTTTTTAACTTTGAACATAATATAAACATATATGCAAACTATAAACATATATAACTTGAATTGCGCGAACAAAAAATTTAAAAATAACATGAAAAAATCTAAAAAGATTCATATATATATTCATATATAAAAACATATATCTCGTAATAAAATATCAAATTATAATTATATTTAATTTAAATCAAATACTTATTGAATAAAGAGCAAAAAACAGATAGAAGAACTGCAATCCTTATAACAAAATTTAACGTTTAGCAACAATAAAATGTCAGTGTTGGCTCGAAATTTTAATTTATTTTTCTAAATTTTTAAAACAGTATAAAAAAAAGGTAATAGCATAACAGAAATGTTAATAAAATATTAATCGACATAATAAAATAAGCAAGGTATAAAATGATAGCATTTATAATATATTTGAATTATATTAATTTAGGACTTCATAAAACTAAATAAATTTAAAAGTAGTAATAAATATTTTTATGATAAAGTTTTGGTAACTTTTTTAGTACAAAAAAGTACTGTAAATGTATTGGAGATACGCGATACTGCTTTAGCAGAACGATATCTCTTTATACAACTTTTAATGTATTCCTGACTATTCCTTTTCATTCCAGACAAACTTTTTACTAAATTTCTTAAGAAAAATTTTTTTATTTGGGGCCCATATGGGTATGCTCGCTGGGTATCCCGTATGGGTCCCAGTCAAATCCCGTACTTTAAAACCGAAAAGGGCTTATTTGGGTTTGCAACTGGGACCCATATGGGAAACCCATCGGGAACCCGTCGGATCTTAGCCGCAGTTTTCCTCTGGGGCCCATATGGGTCTGCCCGCCGGGTATCCCGTAAGGATTCCACGAGGTTTACCCATTGCAAATCTTGAAAAAACTGCGTTTAAATGCTTAAAATTTACTGAAAAAGCAAATTTATATATAACTTGATTGGTTTATTTCAAAAAAAAAAAATTAAAATTACAGTCGAAATTAAGCACTTATAAACGATTCTTTATTCGTGTATGGAATGCTTTCACGGTTATCTGGCGAACTGGAAGCCTTTCCATTGTTGTTTAAACGACTTTTGAAAACCTCTTTACACAATACCTCGTTTCAATATGACCTGTAAAAAATTAAAGTTAACTGTTAGTCTTAAATTTTATAAGCAACATAAATTATTTTTAATATATTATAAAACTCTTACGATTTCTCCTAAAACTCTTCAAATAAAAAATGTAATTTTCACCATCGAAGGTAGAAAAATATAATCTTTAGTTTTATAATACACAATAATACACAATACAATATAACACGGAAAAAAACACATACTGAAACTTTTTAGTCCCTGTGTAATAAGTTTTCAAAAAAAAGTTTATTGAAACTTAAAGGATATAAACTATATCAAAGAGTATTTATCGAGTTAAAAGAAATCATATATACATACGCCTTAAAATTGCTTCCACAGGTAATTGCTAAAAATGGTAACACAAAAACAGCTTAAAGACGCTCTGGAAAACGCTGATAAAATTGCCAAAGAAGAGCTTAAACAAGCTCTTCATGTAATTAAATCACTTACTGCCAGAATTGATGAACTTACTAATAGTGAAAAGCCTTTGTTATCTAAATTAGTTGAACAAGTCAACAAACCCGGTACATTAGCAAACGTAGCTGTAGTGAGCGCGCTCAATAAGCATAATAGGGACGTGACTAATAGAGAGAAGAGAATTGTTGTGTTTGGTCTACCTGAATCTGTAAAAACTAAACCAAGCGATATAACTAAAGATGACACCGCGGAATTCAAAAAGGTTATGGCATCCTTAAATAAATCAGTCAATATAGTCAGAGTTAAACGCTTCAAAAAAAATAAGAACTTTAATTCTGGTAAACCTGCTCCTCTTATAATTGAAGTTGATTCGATATCTATCAGAAACGACGTTATAGCATCGGCAAAACAATTAGCATCGGGCAATTTTAAAGATATATTTATACGTCCTGACCGCACAGCAGCAGAACAAAGTGAATTCAAAAATTAAACTCAGAAAGAAAAGCAGCTAATTCTGACCTTGACAAGCTTGGAAAACTTGACAAGCCCTTTAGATTTGTCATCCGCAGCGATAAATTGCGATGCATTGATGTCTCACAGGAAGTTGAAATCAATGGTCGTAAAAAGCATCCTTTCATCAAATGGAAAGATGCACATGCAGCCAGAATTGCAAAAACACAATGAATCAAAGTGTTTACCTGCGAATATTTATTTAAATGCATTAAATACAAAAATAAAATCTGCTAAACCTAACCCTAAAAATACATTTTTTAAATGTTTTTATACTAATGCAACTTCCCTTAATCCGGATAAAATGAACGAATTATCTGCACTTTGTGACATAAACATGTATGATTTAATCTTTATTTCTGAGACATGGTTTACTGAAATATCTGCTTCTTAATTGAACAACTACTCACTAGTAAAGAAAAATCGAATTATTCACGGTGGAGGTGTTGCTATCTACATCAAGCGTGATCTAGTCGTGAATGAGGTATCTGATCGTCATCTAAGAGAGATCTTAAACAACAGCAACTCCGAACAAATATGGTGTGAAATTAAAATCGGTAACGAAATTGTTCTTATTGGTTGTGCCTATAGACCACCTTTATCGAATATAAATGATATAAATAAAACAATTATATTGGCTAAGCAAGCTGTTGATAGAAAAGCGTATAGTTGTATGTTACTAGCAGGTGATTTCAACTTTCCGGAAATCAAATGGCACGATGATGACAGGATCGAATTACTAAGTGGTCAAAATAGTGCGGCAAGTGTTTTTCTTGATACTTTGGCTAATCATAACCTAGAACAATTAGTTGATTTCTCAACATTCGAAGCATCTATTGGTAAAGCAAAAAACATTTTGGATTTAATTATTACAGACTTATCAACAAGAGTAATCAACTTATCTAGCTCTCTGCCGTTAGGTAATTCGTCACAAGGTCATCGCATACTGAGTTGGGATTATGTCGTCCTTTCTAAAAATGAGACTACTTTCTCAAACAAAAAATATGACTTTATTAAAGGTGACTATATAAATTTCGGTAAAAAGATTATGGAAACTAACTGGAAGCACAACTAGCATCAGATAAAAGTAATCCTAAAAGGGTGTACGCTTATGCTAAGGCGCAACAGAATGTTCATGTATCAATTAGTGCTATATCTAATGCAAAAGGTGAAACGTTAACAGAGGGAATACATATCGCAAACAGACTTAACGAGCACTTCAAATCAGTTTTTGTTGATGATAGTAAAAGTAGTCAGTTACCTATTTTTGAGAGAAGGCATTATCAAGAAGACTTAGGCGATATAACTATTAACTTTGAAGCGACGCTAGCTTATTTGAAAGGTTTGAACCCGAATAAATCTATTGGTGCTGATAACATTAGTCCAAAGGTACTTAAAGAATGCGCAGCTCAAATGACTTACCCTCTTACTTTACTTTACAATAAAGCACTGTCCGAAGGCTCAACACCTACAGCTTGGAAACAGTCACACGTCACACCGTTGTTTAAAAAAGGTAGTCGTCTTGATGCCGCTAATTACAGACCAGTGTCTATCACATCAGCTCCATGCAAAGTAATGGAAAAGATTATCAGGGAACAGATAACTAAATATCTTGAAAAAACGAGCAGCATCTCACATAATCAACATGGATTTATGTCCAAAAAAGGATGCACATCTAACTTATTGGAGAGTGTCGACTACATCACGAAAGCGTTAAGTAAAAGAAATTTTGTCGATATTGCATTTTTGGACTTCGCGAAAGCGTTTGATAAAGTTTCTCACCGTAGACTACTTCATAAATTGAAAGCATATGGGATTAATGGCAATGTTCTAAAATGGATTGCGTCATTTTTGATTAGTAGAAAACAGCGAACTGTTTTAGGTGAACACTCTAGCGACTGGACCGATGTTCTAAGCGGAGTTCCTCAAGGGTCTGTACTTGGTCCAACATTGTTTATCATTTATGTAAATGACTTAACGGATAAGTTAAAATCAGTTCATAAAATCTATGCTGACGATACTAAACTGTTACAAGAAATAAGACCTGAGTTTCACGATGCTGATTGCCTGATCCTACAAAATGATTTAAACATTGTCATATAATGGTCAAAGGAATGGCTGATGGAGTTAAATGTTCAAAAATGTAAAGTTATGCCCCTTGGTTATGGAAATAGTAATCATGAATATGTAATGAATGATGGAAATGCATCACTTACTCTTGAGGCAACGGATATTGAGAGGGACCTGGGTATCTTCATATCTAATGATCTAAAATGGAATCAACACATACAGGTTGCAACACGTAAAGCGAGTATGATACTTGGCCTATTAAAAAAGACATTTAGATCAAGAGATATGGAAGTTTGGAGTAAGTTATACACTACGTATGTTAGGCCGCACCTGGAATTCGCTATTCCGGTATGGTGTCCTTACTTAAAAGGTGACATCAAAGAAATCGAAAAAATTCAGCGCAAAGCAACAAAAGTACCTCATGATTTAATAGGATTACCTTACGCTGAAAGGTGTCGTCGGCTCAATTTTATTACTTTGGAAACTCGCAGGAGACGTGGCGACTTAATCCAACAGTTTAAGCAAGAAAACGGTTTTGAGAGTATCAATTGGCATAATCCACCAATTCGCATCTTCCAATGTCCTAATGCGTGAATTCACATATAATAAAGCTCGTCACAATTTTTTTACAAATCGTATTGTCAATGATTGGAATAACTTGCCGTCAGCATGCAAAAAGGTTCCGTCAGTTAACGCATTTAAGAATAGAATTGACAAGTATTTTTTTTCTCCAGCTGCAAACAGTACATCTTTTTCTGAAGATGAGCTACACGTTTATTAATTAATTCGTGCTTTAGCAGCTACAAATATTGGCTTTTTAGATACTATTTGTCATAGATGTAAACTTGAATTAAATAAAAGCAATCTTTTTTCCCTTTTCCCAATTTTGATATCAACTTACTTGCTATGAACAACAATTGCTTTTTTTTTTTTACTTAAAGTTTATATTTCACAAACCATAAATTTTTGTATAATTTTGTTTGTTTGGTTTTTAATTATTTGTCATTTTATCTACGAGGACTTATTTAAATATATTACTATTACTATTACTATAATCGACATTTATTCACACGTTTTAAAATGTACTTGTAATATATAAGCCCATGCTTGTGATTCATATAATAAATTGATAACATTCCTTTAGTTACTGATAAAAAAATTATATAAAACTATTATATAAATAGAATTTTATATTTACATTGAATATAATTTGATATATACTGATTATAACTTTATATATATACATATTGTATATAACTTAATATATATATATATATATAAAACTTTTTATATATATATATATATATATATATATATATATATATATATATATATATATATATATATATATATATATATATATATATATCTTATACTACTGATTTAGTTGAGCATTGTGACGTCATACTGAAATAGCCTGCTGCCGGGGGCAAATAATTTTTAAATTTTATCTTTAAAATAGAGCGAAACTTTTTTCATTTCACACTAAGGTTTCATCAAGACTCATCAGAAACCTTATATAATAGTGCTGTGGCTACTAGATCCAAGCAACCCCCTCCTTCAAAGGGTCCCAAAATTCTTAAAAATTTTTCCGAAAGATAATTAATTTATTTAATAAATTTAATTTGCTATGTCCTTGTGAAGCCAATTTAATTTTATGTTGATTTTGTATTCATCTTAGATAAATGGTACAGTATTTTTTATTTGGAGTAGAAAAGGAAAGTAGAAAATAAAAAGACCCCACAAATACACTTTAATCTCGGCTGGGTTGAAAAGGGGTGGGGGAGGATGGAGTGGTGAGATTAGGAAATATTTTGACAAATTCCCAATTTCTTCAAAATTCTGAATCAAATTTATTCCTGGGGTACACCCTGTATATATATATATATATATATATATATATATATATATATATATATATATATATATATATATATATATATAAATATAAATTTAGTTGATTTTTAATAATTCCCAATTTCTTCAAAATTCTGAATCAAATTTATTCCTGGGGTACACCCTGTATATATATATATATATATATATATATATATATATATATATAAATATAAATTTAGTTGATTTTTAATAATTCCCAATTTCTTCAAAATTCTGAATCAAATTTATTCCTGGGGTACACCCTGTATATATATATATATATATATATATATATATATATATATATATATATAATATATATATATATATATATATATATATATATATATATATATATATATATTAATATAAATTTAGTTTATTTTCAATACAATTTTTTTAATGTTTTTGAAAATTTAAAGCAAACAAAAAAGTTAATAATTTAAATTGTTTCAAATTTCATTAACAGTGGTTTTATAAACAAAATAAGAAAAAAGATTTTTCCAAAAAAAAAATTTAAGAAGATATTTTATTAGAACCTGTCTAAGCATAGATTCAACTAGTTGGATGCATAATTCTCTTTGAAACTCTTTCCAAACTTTTCTAATGTCTGCTGTAATTGCACAACACTCGCTATGCTTTCTTTGTACAATCTCTTGTCTATCCAAGCCCAAATGTTCTCAATGGGATTGAGATCTGGAGAACAAGCTGGCCAAGGCATGACCGTAATGTTTTTCCAATCAAGTCACTCTATAACCGAGATTGCAGTGTGAGCTGTAGCTCCATCGTGCTGAAAAATACATTGTTATTGTCTTCTGTAAAAATCTCTGGCTGTTGGCAAAAGTTTACTTTTGAGGATATCTTTGTAGTTATACTGGTTAATTCTGCCATTATAGATGTTGTATGACCCTGTTCTTTTATGGGAGAAGCATCCCCATATGCCAACATATGGTCCTCCTCCACCTTGTGTCCTTGGTACACAAAAACACTCATTCACCAGCCAGCCGCTTGATGATTAATCTTGACTAGCAATTTATCACCTCAAAATTGGATTGGTCGCTGAAAATAACTTTGGCCCAGTCTTCTACAGACCAGTGAAGTCTTTTTCTACACCACTTTAATTTTTTTAGGCGATCTGAGACACACAAAAGTGGTTTTCGAGCAGCGACATAGTAATCTAAGCCTTTCTTATTTAGGCATCTTCGTACAGTCCATCTACTAACACTAACGTTACCAGGTGTATTTGTAAAGTCTTCAGCAAGTTCACAGAAAAAACTTTAGGGTCTTGTCTAACCTTTCGATAGAGATATAAGGTTCTTATCTGCGGCATGGAAGAGCAAGACGTGTTTATCAAAAAAAAATTTACAATATGAAAGTTACAATGATAAATATTGAAAAACTAATAACTACCAAACTGGAAGAACAAGAAAAAAGTATTCTTAGTGAAACTATCAACCTTTTAAAAAAACAGGAAAAGATATTTAGCGATATCATAAGTGCTAATCTTCGGATCGGATCGACAAACTTGAAAACGAGTTCAATAAAAGCAAATCGAAGGTTATGATAATTGAAAAAGACATCAATGAAATAAAGGAAAGTATCAACTTTCAGGAAGAAAATTTCTTAAAAAAAATTTCGGAAACTAACAGTTTGATGGCCATGGAAATTAACAATTTAAAAAAAAAGTATTGACCTTGAAAATCGTTCACGCTGTAATAATCTAAGGATTGATGGTTTAACTGAGCTGCCCATGGAATCTTGGAACGACTGTGCAAAGAAAGTTAAAGATCTATTTAGAAACAAACTGGGAATCTCTGAAGACGTAATCATTGAAAGAGCTCACCGCATTGGGAAAACTAATGAAGATAAATCTCCAAGAACTATAATTATTAAACTACTAGACTTTCAAAACAAAAATAAAATCTTAACGCTATCAAAAAAATTCAAAGGAACCGATATATTCATTAATGAAGATTATGCGAACGAAACGATGGAAATAAGAAAAAAGCTTTGGGAAGATGTAAAAAAATTTCGAAAGGAAGGTAAATTTGCTATTATCAAATATGACAAAATATTCGTCAGAGATTTTCGTAAATAATTTTAATTTTTGACTAAGTCGAGATATGTGAAATAGTTCTGTACATTTTTTATTATGCAAGCACGTTTTAATTTACCGCACTTTACGCAATGACTAACGAAAACAAAAATAAAACAAAAGATTTTGAAACGCTGCGTTGCAACGTCTTCGAAACTGGGGGCGACTGAATAAGTGCGAATTTCATAGCTGCGAATCTGCATAAGTGCGACTGGCATAAGTGCGAACTGGCATAAGTGCGAATCACTTGCAAAAACTGGCATAAGTGCGAACTAGCACAAGCGCGAACTGGCATAAGTGCGCCAAAAGAATTTGCAAACATTGGCATAAGTGCGAACTGGCATAAGTGCGAAACAATTGCAAAAATTGGCATAAGTGCGAACTGGCACAAGCGCGAATTAGCATAAGTGCGCCGAAAGAATTTGCAAACATTGACATAAGTGCAAATTGGCATAAGTGGCGAATTGGCAAGTTCACACTTATGCCAATTCGCACTTATGCCAATATTTGCAAATTCTTTCGGCGCACTTATGCCAGTTCGCACTTATGCCAGTTTTTGCAATTGATTCCCACATATGCCAGTTCGCACTTATGCCAGTTCGCACTTATGCCAATGTTTGCAAATTCTGTCGGCGCACTTATGCCAGTTCGCGCTTGTGCCAGTTCGCACTTATGCCAGTCTTTGCACCCAGTGAAAAAGCGCACATGGGATACGCGTGGTTTTTTCCACATGTAACCCATGTGGGGATTATTATTTTGTCCCGTGTGGGTTTCATATGGTAAATCCCACATGGATTCCATATGGTAAATCCCATATGGGATACGCGTAAGTTTTTACCATATGTAACCCATATGGGGATTATTATTTTGTCCCATGTGGGTTTCATATGGTAAATCCCACATGGGTTTTATGTGGTAAATCCTACATGGGATATAGGTGGAAAATACTACATGTTATAGATCTTAAATGCCACATATTTTAATCCAAATGGTATAAAAGTAGTCAATACTAGACAAATGAAAGTCTGAATGCTTCTATGATAATTTTTAAAATTCTTTTAATTTAAAAAATTACTTAAATAGTAATTTAAAATTAATCATCGAAGCTTTCAGAGAGGCTTAACTTAATCTGGTATTTGCTACTTTATCCCATTTGGTATTCAAAACGTGTAGCATTTTTGATCTTTAACATGTGATGTTTTCCACCTATAACCTATGTGGGATTTATCTTAAACTATTATGACGAAATTTTATAAAATTAAAAAACGTGTTGCAAAATGAATTTATTTTAAAATAAATGCTATTAAATCAATACATCCAAAATGAATATTAAAAATATTATTTTTTCTTTTTGCGATTTACACGCAAAATTGGTCTTTTGTTGATTGAATTAATTAAGTCGCTTCGGGTTGCATAATATCTTCTAACTTCCTCCAAACATTTTCTAAAAATATAAATATAAATATAAATATAAATATAAATATATATATATATATATATATATATATATATATATATATATATATATATATATATATATATATATATATATATATATATATATATATATATATATATATAGCGAGAGAGAGAAATTTTATTAAGGAACCTTATTATTCGAGCGATTTTAATTATTAGCCAGGTTGAAGTCATTAATGACTACAACTTGGTCTTTATTTCACAAATAATTATTTCCTAATTTATTACTTACAATGACTAATGTATAATGGGTAATTGAACCCTTATTATGGGTAATGGGCTTGAACCCATTAAGAGAGTCCTGAGAAAAAGTGATCAATTAGGATAAGTCGTTAAACAAAAAAACAAAAACAAAAAGATTTAAATACCTACTTTACAATGATGTAGACATTGTGTGCTTAAGACACTCGATGCAAAAGTATCTTTACTTTTTCGTCACATAATATAATATCCTATTATATTTACATATCATAATTTATTATATTATTTATATAACACATTACAACACTATTATTAAATTTGTGATATTCAAATATACATTCATACATACATACATACATACATACATACATACATACATACATACATACATACATACATACATACATACATACATACATACATACATACATACATACATACATACATACATACATACATACATACATACATACATACATACATACATACATACATACATACATACATACATACATACATACATACATACATACATACATACATACATACATACATACATACATACATACATACATACATATATATAATATTAAAACAGTAAAATTGATACAAAATTTCACTTTAAAACGAATACCGTTAACATTGTGATGATAATAGCATTAGGAAACTAGTATTTATGTATTATTATTATTATATTATAAATAAAAAGTTTAATTCATTTTATAAAATAGTCTCATAACTGATAATTAATGGAAATAAATACAAATTATTAAAGTCATGTGCGCTTTATTTATAATTTCTAAATACTACATTAATGTTAGTTAACAAAGTCAAAATCAATTTAGAGCATCGTTATGAGTTCGTTTGCGATTCGCACGCCCACCTCTATCTCTCGAATTTATAAAATAGGTGGTCAAGGCTTGCTCGATATACATGTTTTCAGCATTACAATGCTTTTTTCTCACACTTTCTAAAGAAAAATATGACAAATTTATTACTTTGTTTACCTAAATCATAGGGTCATCTATGCATAATGATGTCAGATGACCCGGTTTATTGAACACTATCCCCCTTTAACTCGGTCAATTTTTTGCCATCGCCCATTAAAAATAATGCCACTTTTTGATATCATATTATGATGGTAAATATGAATTTTTAATATAATGTTCAAATTGCTTAAACAATCAATTTTTTCCTGGTTTTATTATCTATTTATTCTCAACAGTACTCAATTGAAGTAAAAAACAAGACATAAATTATTCTTTCAGATAAGCAAGTTTATTTTTAAATTTAAATTGTTTTTCCGATGATCCTGTAAAGTTTTAAGCAGCAAAAGCAGGAAGTTTTTATACCACATTGTTGGTGTAAATACCTCTAAAACCTGCTCATAGATAACATAAATTTAAATGTTTTACTTTTTTTTTTAATTCAATTTTTAGATTGACATTGTTTTGGTCTCAACATCCCTTCCCCATTGTTAATTATTGTCAAACTTTTCAGCTCACACTGCCCCTCTATCTACTGGCATCATTTATGGAGGACCCCATTGCCTAAGTATTATATATATATATATATATATATATATATATATATATATATATATATATATATATATATATATATATTATTTTGACTTTATTTACGACGCCTTTTGATATACAACAAAACCTTACAAAAAAAGCTTACAAAAATTCAGTTAAGATTCAATCTGAGTTATTGAAATGTAATAAATTTAATATCAAAAGAAAAGTAAAGCTGTCATTATTTAAAATGTAAAGGATGTTGCCAAAATACATTGAAAATAAATTTAAGTTACCTTTCCCTAGATCCTCAATTAAATTCATAGCCATTTTGCCATTTTTGCCAGATCTGTTTGTCTCTTTTGCCATTTCAGATGTAAAAAGAGACGACATCATTCGACTTACAGATTTTTCTATAGTGGCAGCATTAGAGTAACTGAGCCATTGTACCTATATATAGATATATATACACACACATAAATAATATTGCATACTTAAATTAGCGCTATTACATTATACTGATTCAGAGATAAGCAAGGGCTTCAAATCATACATTGACTGATTTATCGGGAACTGGCTAGGCAGTTGATAACACATTTATATATATATATATATATATATATATATATATATATATATATATATATATATATATATGTATATATATATATTTATATATGTATATATATATATATATATATATATATATATATATATATATATATATATATATATATGTATGTATATATATATATATATATATATATATATATATATATATATATATATATATATATATATATATATATATATATATATATATATATGTATATATAGATAGATAGATAGAGTGAGAAAGTAAGTTATAAGTTAAGCCAAGTTTTTAAAAGTTTTAACTTACAAAGTTTTTTCTGACCTCAACATCTTTTAATCTATCCACCAGCACTTCAAATTCCTCAGGAGACGAAATAACATTGAAAGTTATTTCATTTGAAATGGGCGTATTTCTTTCTTGAAGTAAACCTTTTACTTCCATCATAATAATTTTTAATTGTTTAATTTCATACTCAATACTTGTTAAGCGGCGTTTAACATCATTGATTTCACTACTGGTATTAGTTGACACACATTTAACTGGATTACCTTAATTTAATAAACTAAGTATGCATAAATATATATACAAAACATAATGAATATATATATATATATATATATATATATATATATATATATATATATTTTATATTAGAAATCACTTATTAGTTTTAATTTTTTTACTCTATGTTTCGTCAATAAAGACTCTTCAGAAAAAAAGAAAAATTTTCTGATGAGTCTTCATTGTAAGTGATTTCTAATAATATAAATATATATATATATATATATATATATATATATATATATATATATATATATATATATATATATATATATATATATATATATATATATATATATATATATATATATATATATATATATTGATAAGTGACTTCTAATTATATATATATATACCTTGTATCGCAGGATATGCATCACATGATTTTTCTTGTGAATGTAGATTTGAAATTAGATTAGCGGATGTACAGCTTGAATTAGAACTGGAAATAATATTGAAGAAAATAAACAACAGAATAGATAATAATCAAAATAATTATTATGAGTTATTACCTATTACGATGTTTTAATGGAGGCAACATTTTATTTGTTGTAAAAGGAAACTCTGTAATATAAAAACATTAATCATTATAATCATCATCATCATCATCATCATCATCATCATCATCATCATCATCATCATCATCATCATCATCATCATCATCATCATCATCATCATCATCATCATCATCATCATCATCATCATCATCATCATCATCATCATCATCATCATCATCATCATCATCATTATCATAATCATCATCATCATCATTTATTGTAATTTTTTTACCAGAGGTAACTTGAGAAAAGCTCAAAGAACTTTCATTAGAATCTAAATTGGAAAAATTCAATTATATATCAAATATGAACAAAGAAGTTGTCTACTTGACTGCTTAAATAAAATAAAAAATAAAACAGAAAATATAAAAAATTTACTTGACATTGCTGATGACATAGGACAAAATAAACTATTAGCTTTATTTTTTTGTCCTTTTGAATATTCTGAAGTTGATCCACTATAGTATATTCAAAAATTTTTAATTTTATTATATTGTCATTGTTTCAATAATAAAATGTAATAGATAAGTTGATATTACTTAAAGTATAAAGCTTTATACTTTAAGTAATATCAACTTATCTAGTAACTGAATGTAAAATAGTAAATATTTAGATGAAATTCTGTAATGATATATATTGGATTTAAAAACTAAAACTAAAAATATTGTATTACGATTCATAACGGGAAGTTAAAATTTTTTTTCTACTTTCTGGTGCCTGGTGCTTTTTCCTCAAATGAAGAAGAGTTTTCATCCTGTTTGGCTCTTGTTGTTGCTGTTTTTTCATCACCTAAATTATTGCAATATAATTATAAAATAAAACATTACTAACAAATTACAAAAAAAAACTATTGACTACTAATTGTAAAAAACAATTGTTAAAAAATATGTCTATAAAATATACAAAAAGAAATTTAATTAAACTAGTTACTGACCAACTGCTTCTCCTAGTATACGCACACCAACCAAGCTCCAATCATCACCGGGAATTTCACATTTGGTTCTCACCCTATTAATTTTTGTTCCTTTGTATGGGGGCCACCAACATTGGGTCTCTCCAACTAGCCAACATTCGCACACATAATCCACACTGCCATCTTCCTCTATAAATTCCACTATGCAAAACGATGTCATCTTAAAAAATCTATAATATTTTATTTTATCTATAATAGAATCATTTCATTAACTTTATTTAATAAAATTTATTACTGAGAAGTCTCTCAACTTCTAAATATTTATCAGAGTGTTAGCAAGAGAAATATTTTATACCGTATTTTTGCGATATTGGGATTTTTTATCATTGTTGTTCCCCAAAATATTAGGAACTTTTATTGAAATTTTAGGTCATTGAGTTTTGGGAATTTTAAACCCATTGGGAATTCCGCAGTATACGTGGTGTCATCAAGCTAGCAAACACCCTGTTTATGTAATTTTTCTTTAATATATTGATAAATGTTAATAAATTTTATAAATGTTGTTGTTTATAAAAATTTCAGTTAAAAAGTGGTAAGATCAATAAAACAATTTTTTAAATACAAATAAATTGCTGCTGATATTATAACAAAGTCAAATTTTATTATATATATTTGAGGCATAAAACTAACCACAAGCTTATTTTCCAAAATAGTCATTGAAGGAAAAGGAAATATTATTAAGGTATTGTCACACTGTGAAAAAGCAACACACTTCCAAATTACTTTAGATTTTATAACTTGTCCAGTTGGTAGTAAATACACTCCAATATGTAACAAATTAAAAGATTGTGGGTAAGAATAAAAATCTCTACATTTTTCCATTAAAAAACCTGTCCCAATCATTGTATTACTATCTAACGTTTTGAGCTGCATAATTCCTTTTTCTGTTAAAAAAAATTGATCATTTTGATTTTTTGACCATGCAAACACTCTACGAGTTTGTGAATAATTCAAAATTCCAAGCTCATTAACTCAATTTACGGCCTGACTTAAAAGGTTAGAAGTGCCACGAAATCTTTTTCTTAAAACACCATAGTAACTTTCTGCCCAAAATGCATACCAAAAGCCAAGATTGCCATACTTCTCAATGTATTCAGGAATATGAAGAAGCACATGGACATTATAGACTAAATGATGCTGACCATATAAAGTTTTCATTCCAGAAACATAGCTAATTAATGCTTCATTACCAACATGTATCATTCTCTTCCAATTATCACAAGAAAAAGCATAAATAGCTAAGTGTAAAAGCATAAAATGATGGTATTCTGCGGTAGGCAGTACAGCTTTAAGGGCTACAGGACCTACAAACAAAAGGAAAATTCTAAATTCAATGGCTTTCCATAACCTTATTTCATCAATCGATCGTGGGCGCCTAGAAAATTCTGACGGCAGACATTTTCCTAAAAAACAAATAAAATTAGACAGCAAATTTTTGCTTGATGCAAAAAGTCGACTTTTTCCTCTAATCTCGCAACACCAAATGAGTAACAACCGACGCACATTTCCAAGATATAACAGGTGCATTGGATCAGGTGGGAAACATGTTACCATTGGAACTATTGTGACTAAGGGAGACTCTCTCAGTTGGTGTCCATTTTTTTCAAAATTTAAAAACTGTTCATCAGTTCGTTGCACACCAATAGTTTCCGAAAAAACAACTTTTTTTAATTCTTCACAGTAAGATCCTTCATCTTGACAATAATCACAAGAAAAGTACCCTCCACATTGTTTTGTACCTTTACAAAAAGACCTGGCTGGTGCATCACAAACAAAGAAAAGAATTTTAATTCTTATTTTTGGATAAATGGTTTTATATTTTCAGACACTTGAATAAAATCAGTAATGAACGGCAAAAAAAAAATCAACTAATGAATCTGGCTTTGAAGAATCAATGTGTATACCTGCAACAAATGGTGTTTGATCTACAGATTCATTTATTCTACAAAGTATAGGCCACATTGATTTGTTTGTAGAATTTTGAAGCTTAACACCATCTACATTTATTGCTAGTGATACAAGAGTTTCTCCACCATCAACATAAACTTCCTGTTTTAATTTTTTATACTGAGATCCTTCAGGAATAAATTCAGCATTTAGCCCAGCATTAATTCTATTTTCTATATTATCTTGAATTCCAAAATAGTGGTACGATTTGTTTGCATAAATTTTATTAGAACATTTGATCTTGCTAAGTAAAGTGGTAGCGCAAATAGGTAAATTATTATCAGGACCAATAATTTTTAACAATGCATTAAAAATTTTAAAAATGCATTTTTTGATACGTTATACTGTATATACCATAAAATAAGCTTGTCTCGTAATGAAAGCTGTTCTAAGTTAGAACTTTTTAAGTTAGAATTTTGGTCATCATCTTGACCTAAATTGTCTAAACTTTGGAAAAAATCTTGATCATTTGAAAAACTAAAGTTTTCTAAAAACTTTTCAGTATTTTCATGGTGAGTTGCCTCATTTGTAAAATCAACAGCGGAATTGTCAACTTGAGATGTAGTAGGTAAATCTGCAGAGCAGTCAAAAGGCATATTATCTTCACTTTTTCTGACTTTATTGACAAAGTAATATTTCTTTTGTGACTCCTATAAAATAAAATGTAAAAACCACCTTATTAAAAATAGCTGACTTATTATTTAAGATCATATAAAAAGAGTGAAAGAGAAAAAAGTATTCATTGCATCGTTGTTGAATATGACATGTATTACATGTTACTTTCAACAATGATAAACATTCTTACTGAGTAAGAATTAGTACTAACTACAAATGAACAAATAAATAAAAAATAGTGAAAAAAACAATGAACAAATAAGAACTTTAATTTGAACTTTAACTAAAACTTGAATTTGAATTAATTGGTACTAATTTGTTCAAACATAACCTTAAAAAATAAGTTTATACAATAAATTATATATATAACTAGTTATACAAATAGTTAACTATCAGGAGTTACATCTATGACTATATGCATTTTGAATCTTATTATTTTATTTATATATTACTTTAGATCATATTACTTTGAAAACTGGACCCAGAGGCTTTATTCCCAATAACACTGTGGCATTCCAGATAAAAAATTAAAATGTTTCTGTAAATATCCTGTTTTTGTTCCTCAATGTAGTTTGTAAGTCCCTTAAGTCTTAAGGACCTTATTATATCTAAAGTTAAAAGTTTTAGAGCCTAAAAAAAGTTACAGAAACCCATCTCCATCCTATTTTTTTCTTTTTTTAATAAAGAAAATTGGGAATTCTTTGACTTTCAAACCTGCATTTCTTTGTGGGACACTGCAGTGTCCCATGCATGCTAGATTGGTTTTTGACAACATTTTAACTTGCATCAGTTTTTTTCAAAATTGGGGAAACACACCGAAAAGGTTGTTAATCAAAGATCAAAACAAAGTATTAAAGATCATATCAATGAATTTCCACGTGTACTATCACACTGCTGTCGTAAAAGAACAAAAAAAGAATATTTTGAAGCTTTTTTAAATCCTAATAAAATGTATGAACTTTACTCTACCTATTGCAAAGAAAAGAATATTGCCCCTGTTAAGAAGCATATGTATAGATTCATATTCGAGTATGACTTTAACATCGAATTTCAAAAGCCAAAAACTGATTTATGTGATACATGTTATGAATACCATAATGTAGTAAATCCAACTGAGGAGCAAACCCAAAAATTTTCGAAACATGTAATGTTGAAGAATGAAAATTGAGCAGTGAAAAAGACCGCAAACTTAAGGATAAAAATGTAGCTGTAGTATGCATTGACCTTGAAAGTGTAATAAGTTTACCAAAATCAAACATAGGAGCATTTTTTTACAAACGTAAACTCTCAGCTTATATTTTAACTGGGCATTGCTCCCTAAATAAAAAAGGTTATTGTATGCTTTGGCTTAAAGGCATTTCAGGTCGTGCAGGAAATGACCTTGCAAGTAGTGTAACATGCTTGCTAGAGAAGGTTATTGCTGATCACCCAGATGTTAATAAACTCATATTATGGATTGATTCCTGCGTGCCTCAAAATAGAAATAGTCACATGCCCATTGCCTTACGTGAGTTTTTGATACGTTACCTAAAAATCAGGGTAATAGAGCAAAAGTTCTGTGAATCAGGGCATTCTAGTATACAACAGGTTGACAATATGCATAGTCAAATTGATAGAGCACTAGCTCCTCTGGAAATATTTAGTCCACTTGGTTTAATCAGAGCAATTGCTAATATTCAAAAGAGAAATCCTTTTTCTGTCTACCAAATAAAAAGATTGGATTTTAAGCATTTTTCAGCTATTGCAGGCTATTTTAATTATAACCTTGTTCCCTATACCCAAATAAAGCATCTGGTTTACAGAGCAGAGTTTTCAGATCATACATACTACAGAAAGTCATTTACTGATATATATATATATATATATATATATTTATATTATATATATATATATATATATATATATATATATATATATATATATTTAAACAACTTTAGAAAGTTTTCTACACAATAGAGTGCTCAATGTGCTTAAAAGAACAGAGCAATTATATATTATATTTGTAGAAAATCACTTAACAAAAATTTTTTGCATTTAACACTGTGTTTCATCAACAAAGATTCATCAGAAATGCTTTTTTTTCTTCATTTCTGATGAATCTTTGTTGGTGAAACACAGTGCTAAATGCAAAAAATTTTTGTTAAGTGATTTTCTACTAATATATATATATATATATATATATATATATATAATATATATATATATATTCATAAAAATTTAATTTACTTTAATTTAAAATACAATAACATAGTTTACACTTATATATATATATATATATATATATATATATATATATATATATATATATATATATATATATATATAAATATATATATATATATATATTTATATATATATATATATATATATATATATATATATATATATATATATATATATATATATATATATATATATATATAACAACTAAAAAGCTGCATATTCCTTAAACATAACCTATTCGTCACAGGATTCGTCTGTTTTTAAAACCTTTTTAACCATTTTGACATGGTGACTTTGTCACCATGTCAAAATTTAATTCCATTTGACACACCATTAAGATATTCAGAAAATTTTCAATGACAAAACTCTGAATCAGTGCTTAAAGTTGATGAAATATGTGGGAGTATTATCTTGCCACACTACTCTCCTTTCTGAACACAACGCTTATATCGGTTATAACCATTGTGCCCCTAATACACTTAACAAATGCTCTAGCTAGTGCATCACATATGATAACAGCAAGATTGATTTCATACTCAATGTTTTAATAGATATCTTTTGGAAGAGTTTTGAACTCTACCAAAAATTATGTAGATAATCAAAAATAGAATTAGGTTTTTGGGCACCACTTTTTAAACAAATCTCTGAAAATCCATTTTGAGTACTAGGCCTAGGCTCTGACAGCAACATTTATAAACAGCAAAAACTTTTGGCAACTTTTGTTTAAAATTTTTTACAGGTATGTTTAAATTTTGTCACTATTTTAGATTTTCATTGAATTTTCATTCATGTTTTTTTTATATAAAATATTTATGGAGTATTATTCTTTTTTACTATCAGCTATCACACTTACTAAACTGACTTCATCAGCTGCAACCTCTACTTTAAATTCAACATAGTTAATGTGATGTATATACTTTATCATAATACATGTGTTTTTTTTTATACTTGAATACTTATTTGTATATACATGTTTTTTTTTAACTTTTTTTTTTATAATATTTAATACTTACGAAAATATTGACTTTTGCAGAATATTCTTTAGATAAAGATATTTTCATACGTTAATCTAATCGTGGTAATAAACAAAGGTAATATTTACTTCAATCATTATATTTGTCCCAAAAAATTCATGCAATTCTATCATACATAAGTCTCTCACTAATTCCAATAAATAAAAATTATTACCTTTATTACTATAACTATATTTACTAACCTGTCATTACTAATATTTATTAAAAATACATTCTGGTTGTTGAAGTCACTTTTACTCATATCAGTATGCAAATATTGTTAACATTCATAGTGCAGAAATATTCTTAAACATACTTCAAATTACAAGATATGTATAAGATACATATCATATAAGACCAATGACCTGGAACTTAATACTTTTATCCCAACATTTTAAAATTAAGTTATAGAAAACAAATACAGTGTTCAACTTACTATAACTCAGTTATAATAAATAAGCATATGGTCATGATCTATATAATAACTTTTTTTAGTTATTGTTATTTATTTTAAAGTTATCAAGTTAAATTAAAGTTTTATTATTAAAGTTTGAATGCAAAAGTTCATATCAATAAAATTTTTATCAGTATTGTAAACATAGGTTAAGTATTATAAGTATTTATAAGTATAAGTATTGTAAGTATAGTTATTATTAATAATAATAACTTACACATAAGTTAATATATAACTATATATATTATATTATATATAATAATTGTAATATATAATATATTACATATAATATATTGCTTATACATAATAATATTACGTATATTATGATATTGTTGTTAATATTACAAGCGTACAATTTTAAATCAAAGTCAGAAAATAATAATGACTAAAAAATGAGGTAGATGCATAACAATAAAGCAATTTTTTGCATTTATATGTAAGCACTTAATATTTATATCTCACGGTGGATAAATTTCGTTAACATCAGTCATTTTGCTTGCATAAAATATTGAAAAATCAATGGAAAAGAGTTGATCTGTAAAAACGATTTAAAAGTTTTAAATTCCCTAAATATAACCTATATATCACAACATTCGCCTGTTTGCTCTTTATAAATGTTTTTGACTAAACCAAAGATTTGATTAAACTCAAAGCACTTATTACTATCACTAGCAGAAACAAAACTTTTTATTTTGATCATTTTAAAAATGCAAACAGTGCCTCAATGGAATAGTTACTTCATGTTTAACAGTAACAGGGGCATAAGTTAAACATATGTGTTAAACTTGTAAATTATTTTTAAAAAATATAAAAATATTCTTTTATAATGGTAATAAATGAAATTTTAAAACAACGTCTTTTTAATGGAGTCTCGCAGTGAAAAAATACATCGAAAAAAATAATTCTTATTAATTACAATGTAAATATAATGCATACACAAAATATAATACATAAAAGTTAAATTTTTAAATTTATTTCACGCACAATACAAATTGTAAATGGCAACCGTCGAGTAAGTTTTGTTATGATTTTTTTCATTATCAGATTAAACCTTTTAGGAAACCCGTCAAATCCCCAGATCCTTCGGCCCTGATAAAAACCAGATTACAGTAGTCTCTTGCTTAATTGCGCAAATTGAAACAGGCACTGCGGTGCGCAATTAACTAGAAGTGCGCAAATAAGAAAATGGTAAGAAGTTTAGCTTTTTGATATTTTAAATGCTTGGCAATATCGTTCAGAGATAAATGTATAAATTCAATACCTAAGAAGCCTGTACCATCGTCTATCTCATCATTATTAGCTTCTTCTTCATCAGAATTGTTATCCATAGCAACTGCATTATCATTATTTTCTTCCAAAGACAAACAATCTTCGACTCGTTGATCTCCTGATAATCCTTTTCCTTTGTCTTTAGCCACAAGAATTAAGGATAAAAAAGTTGTCATAAGAGAACTGTAAATAGACGACTAAATTTAAAATGAATTTTTTTATTAAAGTTTTTTCAATGAGACTTGGTTGATAAATCGTTAAAACTTATTATTATCTGTTTAAAACAAGATTTATCAATTACTTCGATTCGAATTCAAATTATTTATCTATTTACATTCTGATAAAATCATTATCTCAAAATATTTATGATAAAACTAGTTTTTAACTTAACACAGGAAAATAATAGTTACGTTTTCTGATCTAATAACACTTTAAACAAAAAACTCAGTAAAAAATTGAAATAAAAATATTTTGGGCCTAAACGCGCAATTAACTGGGATGCGCAACTAATTGGGTGTGCAATTAAGCAAGAGACTACTGTAAACCCAATCAAGCAAATTTGCATAATTTTTTAACCATATGGGGCCCGTCCGGAAACCAAAACAATTAACCGTTAAAATCCCGTTCCCGTTAGCACAGATAAAAACCATACGGTACCCGTCTGTCAATGTAAGCTGGGATAATGAAATTTTTCATTGTTGCCAGAAAGTTAAATGCACGTCTTGTTCCTTTTCGACACACTGTGGTTGCTTTGCCATGATCATCCGAAAAACCTGTTTCATCGCAGTTCTAAATATGCGACCCAAAAGTTATACCAGTCTGTTGAAATTGCTTGGCAGAGCATTAAAAATAACAATCAATTATTTCTGGCGTACAAGAACCGTCTCTTTTAAATGCTAAGTTACCCGCTTTTCTTATTGAATCTTCTTATGACCATCTCTTCACAAAGGCATCAAACCAGTCTTTACCAGGCTTGCTATTTTTGAATAAGTGCAAATCATCTTAGCGAATAAGGTAGCCACATACAAATTCTAGGATTTCATTTGGGGCAAACAATAACCCCAGTCACCAAGTATTTGGAACGCATGCACCGTAAATCTTTTTGTTTCAATTGAGAGTACCGTTGTTGTACCTGAGCTATTGAAGCCTCTGTTGTTGTTATTTTTTTGATCTTTGAGCGTTGAGACTGGAACGCAATGCTTGAATGCAGCTTTTCTCAGTGATGTTTTTCTTTCTTTTTTATCAGTTAAAGCGGCTAGTATATCGTCTTCCTTATATGCATTTGTTTTGTCATGTTAAAGTGAGTGAGGTAAATTGAACTGGGTAAATGAAGATTATATTGAGAAATAATATAATAATTGGTTTTTAATGAGTCAGAGATGATTATATTAACAAATAACATTATTGTTCATTTTTAGTTAAACCGGAGTTAACACCCAGTGAAAAATAAAACCGCGTCCCACATGGGTTCCGCATGGGTTCCGTGTGGGATTGATGGGATTTATGTGGGACGGATTTTCCCATGTGGTATCCGTATGGAAATTTGTCACCTTAAACCCATGTGGGTAATCCCACATGGGTTACATGTGGGAAACATATGGTATTTACACACATGGGAAATCCCACGTGGGTTTCCTGTGGGATTTGCATGGGATTTAATTTAAAAGCTGGAAACTAAAAAAAAATTTTAAATCGACATTGCATTGCGTTACGTTTATATTGTGTGAAAATACTTTATATTAATAAAGAGAATGGCAAGCAAGCATGTAAGTGCCACGAATAATTTTTATCTTTCTTTATAGAAATAAGATTGAGATTTGTGCAAATAGACTTATTATTAGGATAATATAATAGTTATTTGAATATAGATCTTGAGTAAATTATTTGCAAACAACTGATGCAAGTTGAAATGTTGTCAAAAACCAATCTTGGATGCATGGGACACTGCAGTGTCCCACAAAGAAATGCAGGTTTGAAAGTCAAAGAATTCCCAATTTTCTTTATTAAAAAAAGAAAAAAATAGGATGGAGATGGGTTTCTGTAACTTTTTTTATGCTCCAAAACTTTTAACTTTAGATATAATAAGGTCCTTAAGACTAAAGGGACTTACGAACTACATTGAGGAACAAAAACAGGATATTTACAGAAACTTTTCAATTTTTAATCTGGAGTACCACAGTGTTATTGAGAATAAAGCCTCTGGGTCCAGTTTTCAAAGTAATATGATCTAAGTAATGTTTAAATAAAATAATATGCTTTAAAATGCATATAGTTATACATATAACTCCTGATAGT
Source organism: Hydra vulgaris (assembly GCF_038396675.1). NCBI lineage: Eukaryota > Metazoa > Cnidaria > Hydrozoa > Anthoathecata > Hydridae > Hydra > Hydra vulgaris. The sequence goes on from NC_088929.1 coordinate 26,414,002, forward strand.
TAACTATATGTATAACTAGTTATACATATAATTATTATTAATATATAAGATATACATAAACTTATTTTTTAAGGTTATGCTTGAACAAATTAGTACCAATTAATTCAAATTCAAGGTTTAGTTAAAGTTCAAGTTAATGTTCTTATTTATTCATTGTTTTTGTTAGTTTTACATTTATTTGTTCAAATTTATCAGTTAGTACTATATTTTACTACAGTAAGAATGTTTATCATTGTTGAACGTGATTTTATTAGTAACTTAATTTTATTTTCAACATATTTTGACAACACCCTTTATATTTTAAATGATGACAGCTTTACTTTTCTATTGATGTTAAATTTATTACGTTTCAATAACTCAAATTAAATCTTAACTGAATTATTGTAAGCTTTGTAGGGTTTTGTTGTATATCAAATGGTGTTGTAAATAAAGTAAAAATAATATATATATATATATATATATATATATATATATATATATATATATATATATATATATATATATATATATATATATATATATATATATATATATAAATATAACATTAAAACAATAAAATTGATACAAAATTTCACTTTAAAACGAATACCATTAACATTGTGATGATAACAGCATTAGGAAACTAGTATTTATGTATTATTATTACTATAAAATACTATAAAAATATATGTAATACTATAAAAAAATAGTTTTTTAATTCATTCTATAAAATGGAGACTGACAACTGATGATTAATGGAAATAAATACAAATTATAAAAATCATGTATTATTACTAAATACTATATTAATGCTAGTCTACAAAGTTAAAATTAATTTAGAGCATTGTTATTAGTTCTTTTGCGATTCGCACTTCCACTTCTGTCTCTCAAATTTATAAAATAGGTGGTCAAAGCTTGCTCAATAGGTAGGTTCTCAGCATAACAATGCTTTTTTCTTACACTTTCTAAAGAGGCAAATTGATTACTTATTTTACTTAAATTGTAGGGTTATCTATGCATAATGATGTCAGATGATGACCCGGTTTATTGAACAACTTCACCCTTTATCAAACTCAGTCAATTTTTTGCCATCTCCCATTGAAAATGATGTCAGTTTTTGTTATCGTATTATGATGATATATCTGAATTGTTAATATAATATAAAAAATGCATATACCATCAATTTTTTTCTGGTTCAATTATACATTTATTCTCAACAGTACTAAAAGTAAAAAAAAAAAACATAAATTGTTTTTTCAGATAAGCAAGCTAATTTCTGAATTTAAATTGTTTTTCCTATGATCCTCTACAGTTTTAAGCAACAAAAGCAAGAAGTTTTTAGACCACATTGTTGGTGTAAATACCTCTAAAACCTGCTCATAGCTAGCATAAATTGTTTTACTTTTTTTTTAAATAAAATATTTTACTTTTTTTTTTAATTCAATTTTTTAATTGACATTATTTTGGTCTCAACATCCCCTCCCCATTGTCAATTATTGTTAAACTCACACTGCCCCTCTATCTATTGGCATCATTTATGGATGATCTCATAGCCTAAATACTATATATATATATATATATATATATATATATATATATATATATATATATATATATATATATATATTATTTTTACTTTATTTACAACACCATTTGATATACAACAAACCCTTACAAAGCTTACAATAATTCAGTTAAAATTCAATCTGAGTTATTGAAACGTAATAAATTTAACATTAATAGAAAAGTAAAGCTGTCATCATTTAAAATGTAAAGGGTGTTGTCAAAATATGTTGAAAGTAAAATTAATTTACTAATAAAATCACGTTCAACAATGATGAATATTCTTACTGTGGTAAGAATTAGTACTAGTTAACAAATTTGAACAAATAAATTTAAAATAGTAAAAAAACAATGAACAAATAACTTGAACTTGAACTAAATCTTGAATTTGAATTAATTGGATCTAAATTGTTCAAGCATAACCTTAAAAAATAAGTTTGTATAATAAATTTTATGTATAACTAGTTATACATATAGTTAACTATCAGGAGTTATATGTATAACTGCATGCATTTTAAAGCATTTTATTTAATTTATATAATACTTTAGATCATATTACTTTAAATACTGGACCCAGAGACTTTATTCCCAATTACACTGTGGTACTCCAGATTAAAGGTTTCTGTAAATATCCTGTTTTTGTTCCTCAATGTACTTCTTTAGTCCCTTAAGTTTTATGAACTTATTATATATAAAGTTAAAAGTTTTGGAACCTAAAAAAAGTTACAGAAACCTCCCTATCTCCCCCCTATTTTAATTTTTTTTTTTTAATAAAAAAAATTTGACTTTCAAACCTGCATTTCTTTGTGGGACATTGCAGTGTCCCATGCATGCATGCTTGGTTTTTGACAACATTAGAACTTGCAACAGTCAATTGTTTGCAGATAATATACTCAAGAACTATATTCAAATATCATATGAACATGTTAGAGAATGTTCATATGATATTTGAACATCACAAATTTAATAATATTGTTGTGATATGTTATATAAATAATTCCATAATAGATTATGATATGAAAATAAGATAGGATATGAAGGCAATGATCAAAGAATAAATTTACTTATAGAAATTTAGATGTTTGTTTATTAGTTTCAGAATATTATATTATGTGTGACCGCGGCCTTCTATAATAACAAGCCTTGACATCGCGCAACAAAGTTGTTAAACTGAAGGCCAATTCCTAATACTGTGTTTATATTTTCATCTTTTAACATTAGACGAAAGTTTGTGTTCGCGCTTTTTTAATAAATCTTTAAAATGTGATTAGTTTATAAATTAGATAGCCCAACATCAAGACGATAATGTTGAAAGGTTCAAGGCGTTAACATTGTAAGGTAATAATATTGTCAAACTAACGATAAGTTTTTTTAATAATTAAAATGCCTTAAAAATGCCTTTAAAATGCTGTGTATCTCTTTGCAAGTCGAACTATCTCAACTACAACAAAAATATCAATTTATACAACTACAATATCAATTACACTACAACAAAAATATCAATACTCAACTACGACAAAAATATCAATTTATAAATTCCCGAAGAATCTAGAGGAGAGAAAAAGATGTAGTGAAGCTATCCCAAGAACTGGTTTTATTGTTACTGACTATACAGCATTATGTCAACTGCATTGGCCAAATGAAGCACCTTTTGAAAGCAAATATGGGAAGCAACGACCTTTAAACCCACCATCTGTTTTTAAAATATTCCGCCTAGTTGTTTTGCCACACCAGCAAGTAAAGTTAGTAAAAATGTAACTTTAAGCGGTTTTCGAAACATTTTACCAGATGAGTTAAATGATTTTCTAAAAGAGGATGAACTTATATTTGACGATATTCAATCTTTGTTAAGTGATAATAACGATGTTATTGTTTTCCAGCTTAATAAAAAAAGTTTGCACATACAATCAAAATTGTACAAACTTGGTGTTCCATTATTTATTTTAGTAATTTTCAATGATTATTCATTTGTAGCTAACCATAATGGCACAATTTGTAATATTTCATATTTAGCTGTAAACAAATTAAAGTTAATTAAAACAAAATCAGCTTTATTAGAAGCAGTTAGATTTTTGAAAAATAAAGAAAGTTCGCTTCAGTCAAATATTCTATTCGAACACCTTAATGCTATGAGAAAAGTTAATGTTGGTAAAGTTTTATATACTTCAGATATTATATGTAGAGCATATGAGTATTTTGCTATGCGACGAAGTTTATATGATTGTTTGTGTATTGACTACAAGTTGCCAAGTATAAGGACTTTAACCCTGTTGAGATATATTGATAAAACTTTTTTTTTGCTTGAATCAACTTTTGTTGGTGTTTTTTATTGTTGGTGATTTTTATTGTTACCAATTTTAGCAAAAAAAATTAAAAATACAGTTATCTTTTTAATATATAGATATATACTTTGTTATGGTTCTGCTTGTTATTGATACTATTTAATATTACATAAATATTCTTAATGAAATTTGAAATACGAAAAATATGATTATCTTTTAACAATTTTTTGGTTTTCTTTTTATATTTCCGTCTTTTCTAGAGATTATTATTAGAAAACATAGACTGCCATTACACCCTACCTAATATAAAAATATATCAATATAAGTAAAAGTGAAAGTTTAATCGGCCTTCAGTTTTTACGGCATTTTGCGCGATGTCAAGGCCTGTGATTATAGAAGTCTACATCATTGAAAAAGTAGGTTTTTACATTTTTGTTTTTGTTTTTTTGTTTAACTACTTATCCTTATTGATCACTTTTTTTCAGGATTCTCCTCAGGGGTTCAAGCTCATTACGCATAATATGTGTTTAATTACGCATAATACGTTAGTCATTGTAAGTAATAAATTAGGAAATAATTATTTGTGAAATATTGTAGTCATTAATGACTTCAAACTGGCTAATAATTAAAATTGCTCTCTCGTCTCTCTCTTCTCTCTCTCTCTCTCTCTCTCTCTCTCTCCTCTCTCCTCTCTCTCCTCTCTCTCTCTCTCTCTCTCTCTCTCTCTCCTCTCTCTCTCTCTCTCTCTCTCTCTCTCTTTATATATATATATATTTGTATTTATATATTATTTTTTTTAGAAAATGTTTGAAGAAAGTTAGAAGATACCAAAAACCTTGGTATTATACAAGCCGAAGCGATTTAATTAATTCAATTGACAAAAAACGGCGTGTAAATCGCAAAAGAAAAAATAATATTTTTAATATTCGTTTTGGATGTATTGATTAATAGCATTTATTTTAAAATAAATTCATTTTGCAACACGTTTTTTAATTTTATAAAATTTCGTCATAATAGTTTAAGGTAAATCCCACATAGGTTATAGGTGGAAAACATCACATGTAAAAGATCAAAAATGCTACACGTTTTGAATACCAAATGGGATAAAGTAGCAAATACCAGATTAAGTTAAGCCTCTCTGAAAGCTTCGATGATTAATTTTAAATTACTATTTAAGTAATTTTTAAATTAAAAGAATTTTAAAAATTATCATAGAAGCATTCGGACTTTCATTTGTCTAGTATTGACTACTTTTATACCATTTGGATTAAAATATGTGGCATTTAAGATCTATAACATGTAGTATTTTCCACCTATATCCCATGTAGGATTTACCACATAAAACCCATGTGGGATTTACCATATGAAACCCACATGGGACAAAATAATAATCCCCATATGGGTTACATATGGTAAAAACCCACGCGTATCCCATATGGGATTTACCATATGGAATCCATGTGGGATTTATCATATGAAACCCACATGGGACAAAATAATAATCCCCACATGGGTTACATGTGGAAAAAATCCACGCGTATCCCATGTGCGCTTTTTCACTGGGCATTAGTTTAATTAGACAAAGATAGGCGCTTCACAGTGGATAATAGTACTACAAAATCATGCCATAAATGTTTTTTGTTCAAATTTCAGTTTCACTACTGAAATTTATATTTTATTTTTTTAAATAGTTTCATAGTCATTCTTTAATATAATGTAGGAATTTTACATAGTTTTATGTAAAAAGATCATTTTTGAAGCCCTACCGTTTCATATTTTTAAAAATTTTCAATTTAAACTTATTTGCTTCATAACTGTAAAAGTTATTTTCTTTAAAACTTTTTATGAATAAGTATAAAGTATTATATATTTTTGAAAGCATCATTTTTTTAATTATATGGTTTTGTTTACAAATATTTAATTGAACTATAAAGTAAGAAAAAAAAAAATTCTTAAAGTTCGCCGAAAATTTTGGCAGTTCCTGACGCTTCCCGACGCTTTATTATTATAATTAATTAGTAGCTTAGGTGTCTATAAAAATGAATAAAAATCAGGTGTGGATACGTGCGGTTTATAAAGTTATAGATAAAAAAGTAATAAAAGTTAGAAAACAGAAAATCGGTTTTTATCTTGGTTTCAGACTATCTGTTTATAACAAAAGTTTTTTTTTTCCAATTTTTATTGAGAATTAATTTTAATGGACATGCATTCAATTATTTTTGCATTTTGTGGTGAAAATTTTATCAGCAATTTGTGAACACTGCTTACGAACACATATGCAAAATTTATGTAAATGCAAGATTTATTAGATCACACTGTAGATAGAATTTTGACTATAGATTCCGTGTACATTAATAAATTTTAAACAATTAATTTTGTGTAATAATTAGGGTTGTGGAGAAAACTAGAGTTGTTGTAGATGAAATAAAAAGCCAAATATACTCTTTACGGCCATCTATAATTAACAAAAGTTGTAAAGGAATACAAGTGAACTTTTTTTGACAATGATAGATGAAAAAGTGGCTCAGGTATTAACGGGTACGCCTTCTGCGTCTACATGTACAATATATGGAGCTACTCCACGACAGTTGAATGATTTGACTAAAGTGTCTGCTAGGCCTGAAAATGAAAGTTCGTATAAATATGGACTGTCGACATTACATGCCTGGATTCGGTGTATGAAAATGGTATTACATATTTCGTCTATATTAGAAGAAGTTTTGTGTAGAAATTGTAATTCAGGAACATTTAGCTTCTATGGGTACACAGTGTGTTGGTAGTAAGATTTATTCTAAGGAGGTTGTTATTGGATCTTTTCAGTATTTTACTACATCCAGAAGTTTGTATAACCAATTGCGAACAGATCATCAATTGCCTTCTATAAGAACTTTGACAAAAATTTCTAAATTAAATAAGAAACATTTTTTGACTAATATTTTTCAATCTGTTGAAGAAAAACAGAAACTTTGTTATTTATTGCATAATGAGGTTTATGTTAAAAAACCTCATCATGCAATAAATAACAAAGTTTCGTCGACAAAACAAAACAAGTATGTGGTAATACCAATGATGGTAATATTGCTAGGAGATTTTCTTACAATGCAAGCTGCACTTCTGAAATTACCGGAGTAAATGAAAATTTGATTAAGCCACTTTACATAATTCTACAAGTTCTCTACTCAGGTGTTATGATAAATGCTGAAAGTTTTGGGACATATGCTACAGAAACTGCCCACATTTGTGTGAGTAATTATAGCTGGTACTTTATGCCGTCTTCAGTACACAAAACTTTACTTCATGGAGAAAATATAAAAAATTTTGCAGTACTGCCTATTGGTAAACTTTCAGAAGATGCGCAAGAATCCCGTAATAAAGATTTAAAAAAATTTTCGCCTTCATCATGCCAGAAAATGTTCTAGATAAGCTACAAATGAGGACGTATTTCATACTCTTCTGTACGCTTCCGATCCCTACATCACAAGCATTAGAAAAAGTAACCCGTACAAAAAAAAAAAATGTCCAAGAACTCAATGAAGATACTTAGCAACTTTTGAAAGTCGACTTATAATTTATTCCATAAAAACTCATTTTATAAACTCTTGAAAATAAGTGTCATGTAATCATGTAAATATTTAAATATATGCAAATTAATTACTTACACGCAACTGTTAAAAAATCAAATTAGTAAAGCAATTAAACCAAATATAAGGAAAATGTTTGTCTAAAAGTTTAAAAAGTACGTTTCTTTTTTTTTGTCTAGAGATTAGCCAATAGCTCGTATTAATGCATTTTTATTACATAAATTTAATTTTAGTATTTTTTCCTAATAAATAAGCATTTTTTGTAGTTTCTAATACTTTTAAAGTTTTTTATTAAAATTAAAAAGAACATGTTTAGTTAAAAGTAAAAAAAAAAAAAAAAATTTTGAGGTTTTTGATTTTTATTAACGACTTTTATATTAAATTTTTTTTTATAAAAAATGTTTTCCTAGAAGCCTCATATACTGCAAAATTTCAACACTTTATCTTTAGTAACAAAAAAGTTATTGATTTTTGATCCAAAACAGACCTTAATTTTTCACTGTGCGTCATAGTAAGAAAGAGAAGAATAGAGGAGATAAGAGGAAGATAAAGACTAATCCCAGAAAGCTACTGTTTCTTCTCAAGTATCCTATAAACCAGCTGCCCACGAACCATCTTCCCAGCATTGGATATGTGTTCAGATCTATACAGTTAATCAAATCTTCCAAGGCTTTAAAGTTTAAATCTGCAAAACCTATTGAAGCTTGCTCTCAAAGTTTTCCAGACAGAAATCTTATCTGCAAGGGTGGATCCTGTAAAGATCCCAACCATAAGTGTGTTACTTCTCTTGTAATGGATGTGTGGAACACGACTGGTTTTGGAGAATACCAATATAAATAAATAAAAAATAACCAATATTTATGTAATTAATAAACTTTTTTATGTATAATCAGGGATAAAATTCTGAAGCTCCACATAAAGTATTGCAAACTAATTTAACTGAGAGATCTAAACTGGGAATTGAGCATTGGTAGATTCACTAAGATAAAAGAAGAGTTCATTAAGGAAAGCTGCAAACTCCTCGACATATCTGTGGGGAAATTTGAGGAGAAGATCCAATCAGATCGACTTCATTCCCAGAAAGCCAAGACAAAAGACACAGTTTTTTTAGATCAAAATGAAGATAGAAAAATGTATATTACTACAGAGGTAGACAAAGAATTTGAAAAATCTGTTAAAAACAGATAGGATTGGTGACAGAGAATGAAGAATATGAAGATTACGGAAATGAAAAAAGGACAAAAGACAAGGGAACTAGTTCTAAGTGAACTTGAGGCTTCCATTAAATCTGATGCTGATTCTTCTGCATCCGAGTCAGAAGCTGTAATTTCCAAAGATGAAGATTCTGTCGATGAATTACTCAAAAGTTCTGATTCTACAGTAAAAGGCAAGGTAAATAAAAGATTGTAATAAAATGTAAAGTTGGTTGTACTAATTTTGAGTAAACTTAATCAAACTGAATTTAATTAGATTAGAAATATAACTGTTTCTTATGTAGATAATGATAAGTATCAGTTCTCAGGATCTAGTGGATTGTACTTCTGCTCAGTACAGGGTCGGAATTCGACCTCAAACTGCAATCACTGTAGCAATCTGCAATAAAACAGGCGTGAACCTTGAGGATTTGTCCATCTCCAGAAGCTCTGCTGATCGAAAGAGATTCAAGAAGATTGAAGATCTAAGTAAGAATAAATAGTAGAATATAAAATTATTGAAAATAATGAGAATCAAGTAAAACTAGGATAAATAAATTTTAAATTATATAGGTGATAAATAAAAAGTTATTTTAATTACTAGGAGACCAAATAAGACAAAATATAATGGAAACCTTGAAGGTAAAGAGGCTTGTCCTGCACTTTGACGGCAAATAGATCAAAGAGATGGAGGAGAATCTGAACATTACTGTTACTGTTCAAAGGATTGTAATCAGTGTTACATCTCCTGATATTGTCGACACAAATGACATTCTCCTAGGAATTCCTTTACTCTGGTTTCCATGCAGGTTACACATGTTGGATTTACACATCTCTTAATTTATGGAGGCTCTTACTGGTGAGAAAACAAAAGGGCCAAGGAGAGCACTCTACATAAGACTGCAGAAAATCTGGCCACGCATCAAGAAGGAGGTGAAAAAGATGAAGGAGATCATTAGGTTTGATTGGAATGAGCTACAGGTCGGATTATCCTTGTACAACATTGCAAGGGAGGCCCAGGAGTTTGGCAAGAGGGCACTGACCATAGAGACATTTAACAGGGGGAACTACAATAAACTTTGTGAACTATTTGTCTTCTATTTTGGAGGAGATGTGCCAGGATTTCATTTTTATCAACCTGGAGCCTGCCATGAAGCCAGGTATACTTATAGTATATTATCAATAATTTTTGTGTTTAGGGTTATGTACATTTTTAAGTTTTTCTTACATATTTAATAATAATAATTTATTCTAAAGATTCATGACAGATGGTCTATACCTTCTGACCCTGAAAATGAATGAAAAAATAGCCCAAGTGATGAATGAGGAAGTAAAAAAGAGGGTAAAGACAGCGGCATTCTTTATTTTGGTATGTTATGGGCCCTGGTTCTTAAAATCCTGTATGGTGGACAAGTTGACTTCAAATGAGTTGGGTGCCTTAAAGTCATTGTTTGACATAAGGGACTACTATCCAAAACCTGGACAAACCCTTCTTTCCAGCACGCAGCAACATGCTTGGTATTTAACAGAGCAGTTAGTTATTCTGTCCCTAGCTGACGATTGTGTTGACGACGAGGTGAAATAGAAAATTTTGGAGAAGTTGGTCAAGTGTGATATCCCTGACCAGTCTCATATGGGGAAACCAAAGCTACCAGTTGTTGGCAGGTCAATGGAGCTTACTGAGCTGTTAGGTTCTTAGAGCAAAATCTTGTTCAAGGTATCTGAGATCCCTGTTGAAGAGGTGGAGAAGTGGATCAGCGGAGATGCCAGTCAGACATTTGATATATTTAAATGGTTTTTGAAGTCGATTAAATGTGTCAATGACTGCGCTGAAAGGAATATCCTACTAATCCAGGACTTTGTTGGAGGCTACAGATCAGACAACATGAAACAGAACCTCATGCTGGTTGCCAGAGACAACAGAAAGAAGCTGAAGAAGGACCTGACAATAAAACTCAAAAATATTTAATTTTTTAAACTGAAAATATATATTTTCAAGAGAATTTTTAAAATACATGATATTTTTCTAAAAAATTGGCATTTTTTTCGGAAAATGAAATTTTACAGATATCACTTTTACTGGAACAAAAAAATTTGTGTGTGTTATTTTAAGCCTATTTAAACCTTAGAGAATGGGAAAAGCTTGCCGGTGATTTTTTTTGGGACACCCTAATATATGTATATATATATACATATATATATATATATAATATATATATATATATATATATATATATATATATATATATATATATGTATATATATATATATATATATATATATATATATATATGTATACATATATATATGTATATATATATATATATATATATATTTATATAAATATATATATATACATATACATATATAAATATATGTAAATTATGTTAGTGTATTTTACAAATAGAGTGCTCAATGTTCTTAAAGAACAGAGCAGTTATAAATTTAATAATAATAATATAATAATAAATAAATTTAATATATATATATATATATATATATATATATAAATATATATATATATATATATATATATATATATATATATATATATATATATATATATATATATATATATATATATATATATATATATATATATATACAATCAATAATAAGCTCAATGTGTATATTTAAACATACAGACCTCTTTTCTTGTTCCCAAAACATACCTGAACGGGAAACCAACTTCACTGCCTCCTTATTCTTGTGCACAATGAACCTTTGAGGGCAATGAACTTCTGCCAAAAAGTATAAATAGATGTTGGCTATGACTACTGCAATATCAGTTACCAATATTTAAAAAACTACTATTTATAAATGAGGAAGGGTAAATTAAAAGATAAACGTATATTTGAAATTTTATAACAAAAAAAAAAAAAAATATTGAATATCTAATCAATTAATAATATAAGTAATCAATAAAAAAAAATTTAAGTATTTGCAAGCAGGGCAACTGACAAAGCTCCGTTATAATAAAAGTGAATTTCTTTTTTTCTTGTAATAAACGTTCAAAAAAATATGTCTCTGATTGTTTTTTAACGTTGTTCAATGATGCGGCAGATATAATAGTATTTGAAAGTAAATTCCAGTCAGGTTCGACGCCATTGGCGAAGACAAATTCTTGTTGGGTGCAGTTAGCTACTGGTTGGTGTTGAATTCGTGACAATGTCGGAGGTTATTTGCAGGTCCCTGTACACTTAATGCTGCAGTTAACTGGTTTGGTCTCTCGAGCTCAACATTGCTGAGGCCCTGGTACATTTTGAAGTATTGGATTAGGTCACCTCTACGCTGTCTATCCTCTAGATATTGAATATTTATAGCTGTTAGCCTTTGACGATACATTAAGGGCCTAAGATGAGGCTCAAAGTTAATGGGTCTTTCTTGCACTGCTTCTAGAGCATCAATGTCTTGGCATTAATAAAGATTCCTTGAGGAAGAACAGAACTCAAGATGTGGTTGTACATAAGTTGTGTTAAGTATTCAAAAACTATTAATAACCCTTAAGTGAAAGATTCATTTTATATTCCTAGTGCCATGTTAGCTTCGGCTACATCGTTTGCAACTTGATCCAGCCACTTGAGTTTGTTGTTGACAATTCAGAAGTAAGTGGATTTGCAGATCGATTCTTTTCAAAATGTACAAGGTTTATTTGGATGGGAAAATGCAGTGAGAACAGGGAAAAAGAAAAGTCCAATTGTGTTTTCACTATTTTTAGTATGCTAGTAATAATAATTTATTTTTTATTTTTTTATAAACCAGATATGGGATCACATCTCAACTTTTTTTTTTTTCAATCAATTTAATAAAATATCATTACTATTTTCAGCGGTTTGGTAAAGAGCTTTTGAAGATCAAACGCCTGAACTAGCAAAATTTCCCATTAAAATCTTGAGCTTGATTCGTAGTGCTTCTGGATGTGAAATTAGAGCTACTTCAATAATTTATTAATATAAAGTATTTTGGTTTTTTATATGTTTTCGATTTTTATGTTACTGATTTATAATACTTTAATAAATAGGTGGATACAAAGAGAAGAATTTGCTTGAAGCAAACGAGACTCAATGATTTGATTTACATTATGTTCAATTTGAAACTAAAACACAGGGATTTAAAGAAGAAAACAATTGAAGATCCCCTTTGTTTGGATGATTTAGATTCTGGTAATGAATGGATCTCAGAGCTCCCAGATCCTGAGGTGGAGGCCTTTTTGAAGATTTTGATGCAAATATAGCTCTTGATGACCCTCTTGAAGTCGAAGAAGGTGAAGTATTTCAACGTACAAAGAGAAAGAAGAAAAACCAAGGTATAGGATATTAATTTGAATAAGTTTTTTTATTTTTTTATTTCTGCTTTATTGAAATATATATATTTCCTTTAGGCAAAAAAAAAAGTTCCAATTGATGATGAAGGAGGATGTTTCACATGCCGAGGAAGAAAGCGAAAAAGAAGAGTTTGAATTGAATTTCATGGATGATTCCTCAAGGATCTTAATATTAGCACTAGTTCTAGTGACAATGGCGACAATTGATAAGTTATGACTTATGAGCTTAGACCATGTTTATTTCGAATTTGTAGAAGTTTGGAACTTCTATGATTTTCTTGGATCTTCTAATGAAAGAATGATTTTACTACCGTGTTATTTTCATTGTTTTTAATCTTTTTCTAAAAATAAAAAAAAGAATTTTTCTCAAACAAATTGAGGTTTACGTCTCAAGCGCATTGAGGCTTACACCTCCATTCAGGTATAGGTAAACCACCTCAATACGCCCTAGCTTTTTTAAACCTAGGGTGTGATACAAAAAAGATTAAGAGACAAACTTGATAATCGATAACTGGTTATCTGAAGGAAGACAAAACGTGTTTGTAGAAGCTTCTTTAAAATCATATAATAAATTTGCTTTTCACCGTATTTAGGAGTTATTTTGTGTCGACTTTAAAAGCCAACCATCAATGGTGATATTATCTAAATTTTTATTGTTTTTTTTATTTACCTATACTGATATTATGGTAATTATAACTACCAGTTCTAGATTTTTTAAATTACAAAATTTCCAACAAAAAAAAATCTTATTTACGACTTTAACTGGTTAAATATCAGTATAGGTTAAAAAAACAAACAATAAAAATATAGATAATATTGTCATTGATGGTTGTCTTTTACATTCCTGATCCTTTAGATAACCAATGATCAATTCTCAAGTTTAACTCTTTATTTTTTTCTTTATCACACCAAGCCCATTATTAAATTTAGTTTTTTAAATTTTTTTGATTGGTGATATAAATACAAATCAAAACTACTGTGAGTAATTTTTTGAGTTTTTCAGTTTAATTGGAATATCTCTGAATATACTGTCCCATCATACCTATAGACAATTCTGAATGGTCATTTACAAAACTCGAAGTTTCAGTATATATTTGAAAATTTTTGAAGCATGACTGAGTATGCCAATAGTTTGGTGGAGTGAGGGCTACTCTTTAACTTTTAACTTATCAATTTCAATCATGTAAGGTAAGAAATCAGATAAGAAAAGTCGTAACCAAAACAGACAAAGATAGTGTTTTTTTTACTAATATTTGTATCCATTTTATAAATTTCCTTGATATTAACTTTTACTTTGTTCTCAGGCTTATAAAAGTCTAGAGCAAGGCATATCAAATGACAGAATTGCTGATGCATTTTTTGCCTTTTCCACTAATATTAGCTCATCAACTAGCAAAGCTAGAGGTATCAAGGTAGTTGGTAGTTAGTTGTTTGAGGTAGTTGAATCTAAATACCAACAATGTTTATTCTGAGATTCTAATACAATATCAACAGCTATTGGGTTTGTACAAACATTCTTGTACAAATGCATTTAATGTATGGCTGTAATGTCAAGAAACGGAGCTTTGATGACATCCTCAGATTGTAGATTTGCATAACAGCAAATAATTAATTCTGTTACAAACTTAATTTCAGTTTTCAGTTTATCATTTTCTTGAGCAAACACAAGATGGATTGGATGGAATTTGAAGTTTTTTTTCAATATTTTTTTGTTATTTAGGTGCCCTAAAAAGACATTGCGGACTGGTAACAGAGCACCGCGGAAGTGCATTTAACCAGGAAGTTAACGCTTCCTTCCTTACCGTGACGCGAAAACATTTCCAAAGCTCGTTTCAAACCAGGATCTCCTGCTTATCAAGAAAGCGTTCAAACTACTGCATCACAGCCACACAAGTTAAAACGCTTTTCCTAAAAATCTTGCATGACGAATAACACCAGTTTTTCTTACTTTATATGTAAAAAGGGATAAATAAGTGACAACTAGTTCTGCAAGCTCACTTCTATAACCTCTTATAACACCTGGTTTACCAACATAGGCTTTGCAAAATGTCAATGATCTATTAGCTGCCTTTTAAAAAGATAGCTTTAAACCATATTTCAATCAAATCATTACAGTTGAACCGGATTTTAATTTAAATTAGGTTCTTCAAAAATATTTTTTACATTTTTCAAAAGAGTATTATAAGGTTTATTTGTTTTGTCATTGGTTACGAATTTCCAAATGTTAAGCATTCTTTATTAAGTCACATTATGTCCACAGGTTATTTGGAGAAAATGCATATCTAGTTCTTTAGATATTCTGGAAACTGATTCTTTAATTATCTTAGCATTGGATGACGTTGTATTAAACCATATTCCTCTATTTTTGACATAAGTTGATACTTCTTAATTAAATTCATCGCGTCTAAGAATCGATCTTCAACAGTAGATGACACTAGCGGAGGTACTCCAAGTAGGTAAATCTCTCCATTAATGTTAACTAAAACATCCATTCTTTAATACTTATCCTCTGTTTAGGTCAAACAAGATCTTGCTATCAAAATGAGTTACACATGGATATAGCGAGGCATCAATGACTACCTTTACAATTTTACAATGGCTACCCTTACAAACATTAAATTAACATCTTCTTTTGTAATGATTGACATGTTTTCATTTTTTCTTTTTTTCTTTTTTTTTATTAAAGTAGAATGGCATCTTTTAACTTCATAAAGATCAATCATTGGTATAGAATTGCATTTGTTTCATTCTGATAAATTCTGGTAGAATCGCATTTGTTACCTCTGATGAATCGCCAAAAAAAAATTTAGCGATTTATCAGACGCTGTACCAGTAAATGAAACAGTAAGTGAAATTTTGCATTTACTGTATCTGGGTTTTCAGAAGTTTATATGTAATATCAATCACTCAGATCGAAATCAGATTCAATTGAAGAGTGCTCGCTTACAATTGTGTCTATGAGTTCTCTGTTGGGTATATCACCTACCAAACTCTTAGGCTGTGAACAATTTTTCTTTCTAAAACTTTCTTTTGTATAATTTACAGGGAAATTGTAGTTTTAGTTTATAGTTTTAGTTTACAATCAGTAAAAAAAATAGTTAACAGAGATTAAACCAGAGCTAAATTGTTTAATTAAAAGCATTGACTACCTTATATTTTAACATCTTGAGAATCAATAATAAACTTTCATTCACCTTCTTGATCTTTCAAAAAATTTAAATCTTCAATCTTGTCTTTAGGCAACTTTTTTTTATTTTTACTGATTTTGTTTTTGAGAATAGAATTACCCCAGTGAAAAAGCGCACATGGGATACGCGTGGATTTTTTCCACATGTAACCCATGTGGGGATTATTATTTTGTCCCATGTGGGTTTCATATGGTAAATCCCACATGGATTCCATATGGTAAATCCCATATGGGATACGCGTGGGTTTTTACCATATGTAACCCATATGGGGATTATTATTTTGTCCCATGTGGGTTTCATATGGTAAATCCCACATGGGTTTTATGTGGTAAATCCTACATGGGATATAGGTGGAAAATACTACATGTTATAGATCTTAAATGCCACATATTTTAATCCAAATGGTATAAAAGTAGTCAATACTAGACAAATGAAAGTCCGAATGCTTCTATGATAATTTTTAAAATTCTTTTAATTTAAAAATTACTTAAATAGTAATTTAAAATTAATCATCGAAGCTTTCAGAGAGGCTTAACTTAATCTGGTATTTGCTACTTTATCCCATTTGGTATTCAAAACGTGTAGCATTTTTGATCTTTTACATGTGATGTTTTCCACCTATAACCTATGTGGGATTTACCTTAAACTATTATGACGAAATTTTATAAAATTAAAAAACGTGTTGCAAAATGAATTTATTTTAAAATAAATGCTATTAATCAATACATCCAAAACGAATATTAAAAATATTATTTTTTCTTTTGCGATTTACACGCCGTTTTTTGTCAATTGAATTAATTAAATCGCTTCGGCTTGTATAATACCAAGGTTTTTGGTATCTTCTAACTTTCTTCAAACATTTTCTAAAAAAAATAATATATAAATACAAATATATATATATATAAAGAGAGAGAGAGAGAGAGAGAGAGAGAGAGAAAGAGAGAGAGAGAGAGAGAGAGAGAGAGAGAGAGAGAGAGAGAGAGAGAGAGAGAGAGAGAGAGAAAGAGAGAGAGAGAGCAATTTTAATTATTAGCCAGTTTGAAGTCATTAATGACTACAATATTTCACAAATAATTATTTCCTAATTTATTACTTACAATGACTAACGTATTATGCGTAATTAAACACATATTATGCGTAATGAGCTTGAACCCCTGAGGAGAATCCTGAAAAAAAGTGATCAATAAGGATAAGTAGTTAAACAAAAAAACAAAAACAAAAATGTAAAAACCTACTTTTTCAATGATGTAGACTTCTATAATCACAGGCCTTGACATCGCGCAAAATGCCGTAAAAACTGAAGGCCGATTAAACTTTCACTTTTACTTATATTGATATATTTTTATATTAGGTAGGGTGTAATGGCAGTCTATGTTTTCTAATAATAATCTCTAGAAAAGACGGAAATATAAAAAGAAAACCAAAAAATTGTTAAAAGATAATCATATTTTTCGTATTTCAAATTTCATTAAGAATATTTATGTAATATTAAATAGTATCAATAACAAGCAGAACCATAACAAAGTATATATCTATATATTAAAAAGATAACTGTATTTTTAATTTTTTTTGCTAAAATTGGTAACAATAAAAATCACCAACAATAAAAAACACCAACAAAAGTTGATTCAAGCAAAAAAAAAGTTTTATCAATATATCTCAACAGGGTTAAAGTCCTTATACTTGGCAACTTGTAGTCAATACACAAACAATCATATAAACTTCGTCGCATAGCAAAATACTCATATGCTCTACATATAATATCTGAAGTATATAAAACTTTACCAACATTAACTTTTCTCATAGCATTAAGGTGTTCGAATAGAATATTTGACTGAAGCGAACTTTCTTTATTTTTCAAAAATCTAACTGCTTCTAATAAAGCTGATTTTGTTTTAATTAACTTTAATTTGTTTACAGCTAAATATGAAATATTACAAATTGTGCCATTATGGTTAGCTACAAATGAATAATCATTGAAAATTACTAAAATAAATAATGGAACACCAAGTTTGTACAATTTTGATTGTATGTGCAAACTTTTTTTATTAAGCTGGAAAACAATAACATCGTTATTATCACTTAACAAAGATTGAATATCGTCAAATATAAGTTCATCCTCTTTTAGAAAATCATTTAACTCATCTGGTAAAATGTTTCGAAAACCGCTTAAAGTTACATTTTTACTAACTTTACTTGCTGGTGTGGCAAAACAACTAGGCGGAATATTTTAAAAACAGATGGTGGGTTTAAAGGTCGTTGCTTCCCATATTTGCTTTCAAAAGGTGCTTCATTTGGCCAATGCAGTTGACATAATGCTGTATAGTCAGTAACAATAAAACCAGTTCTTGGGATAGCTTCACTACATCTTTTTCTCTCCTCTAGATTCTTCGGGAATTTATAAATTGATATTTTTGTCGTAGTTGAGTATTGATATTTTTGTTGTAGTGTAATTGATATTGTAGTTGTATAAATTGATATTTTTGTTGTAGTTGAGATAGTTCGACTTGCAAAGAGATACACAGCATTTTAAAGGCATTTTTAAGGCATTTTAATTATTAAAAAAACTTATCGTTAGTTTGACAATATTATTACCTTACAATGTTAACGCCTTGAACCTTTCAACATTATCGTCTTGATGTTGGGCTATCTAATTTATAAACTAATCACATTTTAAAGATTTATTAAAAAAGCGCGAACACAAACTTTCGTCTAATGTTAAAAGATGAAAATATAAACACAGTATTAGGAATTGGCCTTCAGTTTAACAACTTTGTTGCGCGATGTCAAGGCTTGTTATTATAGAAGGCCGCGGTCACACATAATATAATATTCTGAAACTAATAAACAAACATCTAAATTTCTATAAGTAAATTTATTCTTTGATCATTGCCTTCATATCCTATCTTATTTTCATATCATAATCTATTATGGAATTATTTATATAACATATCACAACAATATTATTAAATTTGTGATGTTCAAATATCATATGAACATTCTCTAACATGTTCATATGATATTTGAATATAGTTCTTGAGTATATTATCTGCAAACAATTGACTGTTGCAAGTTCTAATGTTGTCAAAAACCAAGCATGCATGCATGGGACACTGCAATGTCCCACAAAGAAATGCAGGTTTGAAAGTCAAATTTTTTTTATTAAAAAAAAAAAATTAAAATAGGGGGGAGATAGGGAGGTTTCTGTAACTTTTTTTAGGTTCCAAAACTTTTAACTTTATATATAATAAGTTCATAAAACTTAAGGGACTAAAGAAGTACATTGAGGAACAAAAACAGGATATTTACAGAAACCTTTAATCTGGAGTACCACAGTGTAATTGGGAATAAAGTCTCTGGGTCCAGTATTTAAAGTAATATGATCTAAAGTATTATATAAATTAAATAAAATGCTTTAAAATGCATGCAGTTATACATATAACTCCTGATAGTTAACTATATGTATAACTAGTTATACATAAAATTTATTATACAAACTTATTTTTTAAGGTTATGCTTGAACAATTTAGATCCAATTAATTCAAATTCAAGATTTAGTTCAAGTTCAAGTTATTTGTTCATTGTTTTTTTACTATTTTAAATTTATTTGTTCAAATTTGTTAACTAGTACTAATTCTTACCACAGTAAGAATATTCATCATTGTTGAACGTGATTTTATTAGTAAATTAATTTTACTTTCAACATATTTTGACAACACCCTTTACATTTTAAATGATGACAGCTTTACTTTTCTATTAATGTTAAATTTATTACGTTTCAATAACTCAGATTGAATTTTAACTGAATTATTGTAAGCTTTGTAAGGGTTTGTTGTATATCAAATGGTGTTGTAAATAAAGTAAAAATAATATATATATATATATATATATATATATATATATATATATATATATATATATATATATATATATATATATATATATATATATATATATATATATATATAGTATTTAGGCTATGAGATCATCCATAAATGATGCCAATAGATAGAGGGGCAGTGTGAGTTTAACAATAATTGACAATGGGGAGGGGATGTTGAGACCAAAATAATGTCAATTAAAAAATTGAATTAAAAAAAAAGTTAAAATATTTTTTTAAAAAAAAAGTAAAACAATTTATGCTAGCTATGAGCAGGTTTTAGAGGTATTTACACCAACAATGTGGTCTAAAAACTTCTTGCTTTTGTTGCTTAAAACTGTAGAGGATCATAGGAAAAACAATTTAAATTCAGAAATTAGCTTGCTTATCTGAAAAAACAATTTATGTTTTTTTTTTTTACTTTTAGTACTGTTGAGAATAAATGTATAATTGAACCAGAAAAAAATTGATGGTATATGCATTTTTTATATTATATTAACAATTCAGATATATCATCATAATACGATAACAAAAACTGACATCATTTTCAATGGGAGATGGCAAAAAATTGACTGAGTTTGATAAAGGGTGAAGTTGTTCAATAAACCGGGTCATCATCTGACATCATTATGCATAGATAACCCTACAATTTAAGTAAAATAAGTAATCAATTTGCCTCTTTAGAAAGTGTAAGAAAAAAGCATTGTTATGCTGAGAACCTACCTATTGAGCAAGCTTTGACCACCTATTTTATAAATTTGAGAGACAGAAGTGGAAGTGCGAATCGCAAAAGAACTAATAACAATGCTCTAAATTAATTTTAACTTTGTAGACTAGCATTAATATAGTATTTAGTAATAATACATGATTTTTATAATTTGTATTTATTTCCATTAATCATCAGTTGTCAGTCTCCATTTTATAGAATGAATTAAAAAACTATTTTTTTATAGTATTACATATATTTTTATAGTATTTTATAGTAATAATAATACATAAATACTAGTTTCCTAATGCTGTTATCATCACAATGTTAATGGTATTCGTTTTAAAGTGAAATTTTGTATCAATTTTATTGTTTTAATGTTATATTTATATATATATATATATATATATATATATATATATATATATATATATATATATATATATATATATATATATATATATATATATATATATATATATATATATTATTTTTACTTTATTTACAACACCATTTGATATACAACAAAACCCTACAAAGCTTACAATAATTCAGTTAAGATTTAATTTGAGTTATTGAAACGTAATAAATTTAACATCAATAGAAAAGTAAAGCTGTCATCATTTAAAATATAAAGGGTGTTGTCAAAATATGTTGAAAATAAAATTAAGTTACTAATAAAATCACGTTCAACAATGATAAACATTCTTACTGTAGTAAAATATAGTACTAACTGATAAATTTGAACAAATAAATGTAAAACTAACAAAAACAATGAATAAATAAGAACATTAACTTGAACTTTAACTAAACCTTGAATTTGAATTAATTGGTACTAATTTGTTCAAGCATAACCTTAAAAAATAAGTTTATGTATATCTTATATATTAATAATAATTATATGTATAACTAGTTATACATATAGTTAACTATCAGGAGTTATATGTATAACTATATGCATTTTAAAGCATATTATTTTATTTAAACATTACTTAGATCATATTACTTTGAAAACTGGACCCAGAGGCTTTATTCTCAATAACACTGTGGTACTCCAGATTAAAAATTGAAAAGTTTCTGTAAATATCCTGTTTTTGTTCCTCAATGTAGTTCGTAAGTCCCTTTAGTCTTAAGGACCTTATTATATCTAAAGTTAAAAGTTTTGGAGCATAAAAAAAGTTACAGAAACCCATCTCCATCCTATTTTTTTCTTTTTTTAATAAAGAAAATTGGGAATTCTTTGACTTTCAAACCTGCATTTCTTTGTGGGACACTGCAGTGTCCCATGCATCCAAGATTGGTTTTTGACAACATTTCAACTTGCATCAGTTGTTTGCAAATAATTTACTCAAGATCTATATTCAAATAACTATTATATTATCCTAATAATAAGTCTATTTGCACAAATCTCAATCTTATTTCTATAAAGAAAGATAAAAATTATTCGTGGCACTTACATGCTTGCTTGCCATTCTCTTTATTAATATAAAGTATTTTCACACAATATAAACGTAACGCAATGCAATGTCGATTTAAAATTTTTTTTTAGTTTCCAGCTTTTAAATTAAATCCCATGCAAATCCCACAGGAAACCCACGTGGGATTTCCCATGTGTGTAAATACCATATGTTTCCCACATGTAACCCATGTGGGATTACCCACATGGGTTTAAGGTGACAAATTTCCATACGGATACCACATGGGAAAATCCGTCCCACATAAATCCCATCAATCCCACACGGAACCCATGCGGAACCCATGTGGGACGCGGTTTTATTTTTCACTGGGACCAGCCCGAAAAAGTTTTTTATTTCAAACTCATTATGTTTAGTGAAACCACCTATAGTTCTTATTTTCGAATTTCTTTTTAAGTTAGAATAATAAAAAGTTAAAATAGGACTTATGCATATAATAAACTGGTTAGACTAAACTTAAGCCAGTTAAAACATCAAAACAAGCTTTTATCCAGGGTATCTTGATTTTAGAGAAAATACATTCAAATCGACTATTTGAACATCATGAAAAATAATTTTTAAGGGGACAAGCAATAATATTTGATATTGGCGCAAATATTAACTGTTCGTTTTATATAAAATGTTAAAGAATACAAAAACTTATTAAAAGCAGTACATATAAACAGAGAGATTAAAAAATATTTAAATTAATCTTTTAGAAGCCATTAACTTAATAAATTCATTATTATTAAAAATATTTATACCTGACATAGCTGGTTTTGCCTCTTTTATAAGAAAAAGTTCCTTTTTCATTGACCTAAGTTATGCTTCACTCGTTTTTATATGTTCATTGTATGTACTAATCAAAAATGAAGTTGCACCAAAATATGAATATATAACAACAGGAGAAACTGAAAAATATCTAAAAACTACCAGTTTTCACGATTTTTAATACCAACAAACAGATTTTCAAGGGACACCAAAAAACCATCTATACTTTAAACTAAAATATAGGCAAATAAAGTAAAAAAAAAAAGAATTCATGCAAAAAAAAATTGTCTCGCTCTCAGGATGCCCAAAAGTTAGTAAAAAAAAAATCTAATTTTTAGTAGTCTTCAACAGCATGTTTCGCTAGGTTCATCAGGAAGATGCTTTCTGATAAACCTGCTTATGGTAGAATACACTAGGTAGAATTTATTTATATGTATATATATATATATATATATATATATATATATATATATATATATATATATATATATATTTATATATATACATATGTATATATATATATATATATATATATATATATATATATATATGTATATTTTATATATATATATATATATATATATATATATATATATATATATATATATATATATATATATATATATATATATTGGAGACGGATTTTTTAGTTACTTGAGACAACTTTTTTCCAGATATCGAACAAACTCTAAAAATTTATATAATTATACCTATGCCAATTTAGGATGCTTTGAGATGATCGGAATCTGGGAACAAACAATCTCAAAAATTTTGGGTTTTTTTGTTTATAAATACAACTATACTTTCATTGACCTAAGTTATGCTTCACTTGTTTTTATATGTTCATTGTATGTACTAATCTAAAATGAAGTTGCACCAAAATATGAATATATAACAACAGGAGTAACTGAAAAATTTCTAAAAACTACCAGTTTTCACGATTTTTAATACCAACCAACAGATTTTCAAGGGACACCAAAAACCCATATATACTTTAAACTAAAATATAGGCAAATATAGTAAAAAAAAAATTCAATCAAAAAAAAAACTTTGGAGGCTCATTTTGTATATATCGGCCCTTTTCGTTGGGGTAAGGTTTCTTAGATTTGAAAATTAATACATTTTGACTATCCCTGAAGTAATGTTAAAATTGAACGGGTGCACAGGACAGGGAAAAAAAGTAGCGATGGAAAAAAATACAACAGAACCATAATAGTTAAATTTTTAAACTACAAAGACAAAAAAACTGCGTTGGATAACTATGTTCAGTTAAAATTGTGGAACGATCGATTATACGTAAATGAAGACTACAGTGAAAGAACTTTAGAATTGCGAAAACAGTTATTTAAAGAAACAAAAGATTTGAGAGCCAAAGGTAAATATGCTAAAGTTGTATATAATAAACTTGTAACGCGCGACTTTTAATAAATTCTTTTATTTTAGAGTTATTGATTTTATCTTTATTATTTATTTATTTTTAATTTTTATTGTTTTTAAATACAAAAATGGATTCAAGTCGCTCTAAAAATTTTGACATTTTTAAATTTAATTATTTTATACTTAACAAAGAGTCCGATCCGGATCAAAGTTATTTTAGTGAAACAGATGCTTTACAATGCAACTGCAGCTATTTTTATACTTTTGAAATAAAAGAATTTCTTGAGCGTGATAAATTTAATGCAATTCATATAAATATAAGAAGTTTAAAAAAAAATTTTGAAAATCTTTGCAATAGTTTTGAGGATAATCTAACTATTTTTAGTGTAATTTGCCGAACTGAAACCTGGTGTAGTTCTGCTGACTCAAATTTAGATAATAATTTCAAAATACCGGGCTATAATTTAATTTCATTAGGGCGGAAAACAAATAAACGCGGCGGTGGTTTAATTATTTATGTAAAAGAAAACCTACGGTATTTTGTTAGGCATGACATGAGAATTTCTGACCTCAATATAGAGGTTTTAACGATTGAAATATTAAGCAATAAAACTAAAAATATTGTAATTAGCTGTTGTTATCGCCCACCTACTGGCGAAATTAATACATTTAGTTCATTTTTACATGACGATATTGTAAATAAAATCAACCACGAAAAGAATTTACTTTACATATTAGGTGATCTGAATTTAAATTGCTTTGAATATCACGTCAAAAAAGACATTAATGGGTTTTATAATGGCCTATTTGAAAATGGAGCAGTTCCTCTAATAAACAAACCAACAAGAATTACTCAAACAACAACTTCCTTAATTGATAACATTATAACCAATGATATTTATAATAATTCGCTTAAAAAAAGGATTATTAAAAGTGACATATCTGATCATTTCCCTATTTTCTTTTCAATAGATATTTATGCGAAAGTTTTATATAATGAAAAAAAAATCATTTAAAAAACGACTTTTTCATAATAAAAACCTAGAATCTTTTAAATATCAACTTTCTTTAGTTAATTGGGACATTATTAACTTTTCTCAAGACATTAATTTAATATACAAATCTTTTTTTAAAATTTTTTATGAAATTTATGACATCAATTTTCCCAAAGTAGAAGTTAATTACAAACATAAAAAAATTAAATCGCCATGGATTACTAAAGGTATTCTAAAATCATCTAAAATTAAACAAAAACTTTATATTAAATATTTAAAATTGAAAACAACTGAGAGTAAGACCATTTATAAAAATTACGTAAGACTATTTGAACGCCTAAGGAAAAATTCAAAATTAATATATTACACTAATTTACTTGAAAAATACAAATTAAACTCTAAACGCTCTTGGCAAATAATAAACGAAATTACGGGTAACACTAAAAAAGCATCGCAATCTTTGCCCTCAGTTATTAAAGTAGATGATAATTTTATTCTTGATCAAAAAACAATTGCTTCCGAATTTAATAAATATTTTGTATCTGTAGGACAAAACCTAGCCGAAATAATTCCAAACCCTAAAAAATCATTTAAGGCAACATATGACCCTCTAAACTGGTATCTAAATTTTTTTGATTTGTCTTTTGAAGAGTTTGAAAGTGCTTATAAATTGTTAAAGTCAAATAAAGCAGTTGGTCCAGATGATGTCAATGGGAACATTATTATAAACTGTTTTGAAGTTTTAAAAGACATACTTTTCCAAATTTTTAAATGCTCTATTAATCAGGGAGTTTTTCCTGATGATTTAAAAATAGCAAAAACTATTGCTATATTTAAAGAAGGAGACAAAACTAATGTTAAACACTATCGTCCAATTTCTATCCTCTCTGTTTTTTCTAAAATTTTAGAAAGAATTTTGTACAACAGAATATACAATCACCTTTTATCAAACAAATTATTATATAACATGCAATATGGATTTAAAAAAAATAACTCAACAGAGCATGCAATTATTCAGCTTACAAGAAGTATATCAGACTCATTTAATAATTCTAAATTCACATTGGGAGTATTTATTGATTTAGCGAAAGCGTTTGATACCATTAATCATGAAATTCTTGCTAAAAAATTAAAATGTTGTGGTATAACAGGCAATGTTTTTAAATTTTTAAAAAGTTATTTAACTAATCGCAAACAATTTGTTTACGCCGATGAAACATTATCAACAAATTTGTTAAATACTACATGTGGAGTTCCTCAAGGATCCATATTAGGACCTCTTCTTTTCCTTATTTATGTTAATGATTCATACAAAGCCTCGGATTTAATAACAATTATGTTTGCTGATGACACCAATTTATTCATGTCACACAAAAGCATTCCTACTTTATTTAGTTGCTTGAACATCGAGTTAATCAAAATATCTGACTGGTTTAAGACTAACAAATTATCTCTTAACATTGATAAAACTAAATGGGTTCTTTTCCATCCTCTTATCAAAAAACATAAACTGCCAATTAACTTGCCTCATCTTGTTATTGACAATATACAAATTAAACAAGTAACAGTAACCAACTTTCTAGCTGTTTGTATAGATGAAAATCTTACATGGAAAAGTCACATTAAAAACTTATCAAGTAAAATTTCAAAAAGTATAGGAATATTGTACAAAGCAAGAAATGTTTTAAATAAACGTACTTTAGTACAATTATATCACTCATTTATTCATTGTCACATAAACTATGCAAACATTGCTTGGGGTAGAGCAAAGAAAATTAAACTTAAACCTCTTTATTGTCAGCAGAAGCATGTAGCACGTCTCATATATTTTAAAGACCGTTATACTCATGCCAAGCCTCTATTATTTGAAATAAAAGTTTTTAATATATATGAGCTTAATATTTTTAATATTCTTTGTTTTATGTTTAAATGTAAAACCAATTCATCCCCTATTTCTTTCCATAATTTGTATTCATCGAAAGATAAAAATAAATACATTTTGCGGAATGATAATTTTATTAAGCAGCCCATTTTTCAAACAAATCTTTTTAAATTTTGTATTGATTATCGCGGACCATTATTATCGAATAAAATAGTTTTAAAAAATTTTACTAAGGATTTTATTCATCAAAGTAACTACTTCTCTTTCAAACGAAAGCTTAAAGAACTCATTTTTCCAATTGAAGATGTAACAATATACTTCTGATATTTATTTTTTTTTTTTTTTTTTTTTGATCTTCCTTTTTACCCCCTATTTAACTATTGATTTATAAAAATTATATATGCATCATTAACAATTGTAATATACAATAATGTATCTTGTATTTGTAACGGAATATTTTAAGTTTCTTACTTCGTTAACTTATTTCTTTTCTTGTAAATATTTTATAAATTTTAACACGATCATTTCTTAGCGGTATTCGACGACAAGACCGTATGGTCTTCTACGAGTTCCCGCGTTCTTTTATTATTTAATTACGATTATATATATATATATATATATATATATATGATTATATATATATATATATATATATAATCGTAATATACCATTCTACCTAGTGTATTCTACCTAGTGGTAGAATACACTAGGTAGAATGGTGTATGAAGAATTCTATAGGAAGAATGTTACTGATGGTGTTTTACACTAACATAACATATATATATATATATATATATATATTTATATATATATATATATATATATATATATATATATATATATATATATATATATATATCAGTGGCGGATTTTTTGTTTATAACAATTTTCGGCTTATTTGTTTATAAACACAACTATAAAACCCCAAACGTTGGAGCAACTAGTTGACAAAATATCGTTTTACTTTTTTCAACTAAAGTTTTTTTAAATAAAGTATATTCATATAAATAAAGTATATTCACAAGTTTTAAATTTCATGGTATAATTTCTCAGCGTTCAAAAATTATGACTATAAAACTTTAATCCCCCTTAACTTGAGGGGGCTACAAATTATATATTGTCTTAATTTTTGAATGTTGAAAAATTATTATATGAAACATAAAATTTGTTGATAAATATAACTTTAATTAAAAATAGTAAAAAAAGTATTTTGTTAACTTGTTGCTATCATGATTAGGGCAGATTTGGCCAAAATTTTAACGCTTTTTTGTTTCAAGGCTCCAATCATCGCAAATTTTGCAAAGCATCCTTATTTGAAATAACCATAAACATATAAATGTTTAGTGTTTGCTCTATATCAAAAAGTTATCTCAAGCACCGAAAAATGCTGTATGTATGTATATATGTATGTATGTATGTATGCATGTATGTATGTATGTATGTATGTATGTATGTATGTATGTATGTATGTATGTATGTATGTATGTATGTATGTATGTATGTATGTATGTATGTATGTATGTATGTATGTATGTATGTATGTATGTATGTATGTATGTATGTATGTATGTATGTATGTATGTATGTATGTATGTATGTATGTATGTATGTATGTATGTATGTATGTATGTATGTATGTATGTATGTATGTATGTATGTATGTATGTATGTATGTATGTATGTATGTATGTATGTATGTATGTATGTATGTATGTATGTATGTAGGTATGTATGTATGTATGTATGTATGTATGTATGTATGTATGTATGTATGTATATATGCATGTGTGTATATACATATAATATATGTAGTTATATCATGTATGTATGTTTGTATATAGTATAATATTTATGGTTGTTTATAATATATAAATAGTACACGGGAAAAAACCCATTTAAAAAGTTTTGAGAAAGTATATATTAATAATTTAAAAAAGTTTTCATATAAAGCATGAATGTAAATTTAAAAAAATTATTTTTTGAATAACTTATCTGAAGTTTACATTTTTAATATAATATTTGTAACTTTTATAAAAATTTATTTTTTTCTAAACTTTATACAAATACTTTTTTAAATGATACATAAATACTTTCTTCAAACTTTTTAAATGCGACTATGCCGTTTTTTCACGTGTACTCTTCATATATCTATTATATCTATCATATATCTATTATATATATATATATATATATATATATATATATATATATATATATATATATATATATATATATATATATATGTGTAATACATTAATATAACATATATATATATATATATATATATATATATATATATATATATATATATGTTATGTTAGTGTATTACACCATATATATATATATATATATATATATATATATATATATATATATATATATATATATATATATATATATATATATATATATATATATATATATTTATATATATATATTTATATATATATAAATATATTTATCTGTAAAAAATCATTCTATTTAACAGTCATATTTGCTTTAGTTAACAAAATAAAATTAAAATGATTTACAATGTTCAATCAAATAAAAAGATAATAGAAATACATGTATAAGTACTATTATTCGACTAAATCGACTTTTAGTCGATTAGGAGAAAATCCAAAGTCAATTAGATAGACTATTAGATTTTTCAAAGTCACTAATTTCGACTTGTCGACATTTAGTCGATTTAGTTGAAGTCGATAACAACACTAGTTTAATCACTTTTTAATTTTAAATTTGCATAACGTAAGTTTAAACTTTAGATTTAGAATTTACAAAATAATTTGTTCGCTTTTCCTAAATAATGTAATTATGATATTTAAAAATTATAACATGCAATTCCCTTAAGGCCTCTAACGCATGTATATGAAATCATTGTTTCAACGTAAACGGGTTATTACTCTCTAGTGGTTATTTAGATGAGATTTACAAAGATTTCAATCATTACATTAAAACCATAGCAATCATTATGTCACGTAACTCTAAAAAGGAAATAAAGTTATAATAATCTCCTTAATCGCTATTTTTGACAAAAGCTACAAAATGCCAGGCAAAAATACGGCGAGCAAGAAATTAACTCCATTATTTACGGACAAACTAAAATCAATTTTAATGCTAGATTTGAAGGGATGTCATTTTATTACAATTACTTGTGATGGTTGGTCATCATTGAGTAAAAACAGCTACCTCGGTGTAACTTGTCATTTTATTGACAAAAACATGATTCTGGTTGATCGAAACCTGAGTATTAGGTTTATGTCTCAAGTGAAAACAGCTGAATATTTATTTAATTCGTTAAACGAAAACTTCAGTGAATGGTTAATCAGTAACAAGATTTTTGCACTAGGTACTGACTCTGGTGCAAACATTTTCTCTCCAGTAAATAAGTTTGATGATAATGTTCTTAAGATTCCATGTGCTGGTCATCGTTTGAATCTTGTGGTTAACGATCTTCTAAACACGAGAGATATAAAAGTAAAAAAAAATGAAAAATGGGTCAAAGCGTTACGAAGTAAAAGATTACGACGGTAAGGGAAAACTAATTAATAAAGAAATTACAAAAAGTGAAATTAAAGAAATCGAAAAAATTAACGAAGACAAATTGGAAATCGCCAAGGTTACTTCATCCTGCAGGCACATTTTCGGTTCATTTAAGCATTCGGAGATGTTACAAGAAAAGTTATGAGAAGTTCAAGAAACACTTCGATATGAAACTAAAATCAAGTAAGTACACGATATAGCTATTCGCTAGTATAGCCAATTCGATATGATTGAATTGTATTAACTAATAAAACTGCGTTGGATATGATAAGCATCAATTACCAAATATAAAAGACTATCTTCCCAGTGCTAATGAACTTAAGATGCCTAAGGTGCTGAAGGATTTATGTGACTTGTTACACCCAATTAAAGCTAACAAAACTTTTTAACGTAAAGAAATACCTTACAGTAACATTTCTGTTTTCAACATTGCATTCTCTTCTATATGGGATACTTGAATCGCAACCCACTTTTAAAGAACTAGTTAAAACTTTTCAAAAACAATTGTTAAGGTCTCTAAAAGGGCGTTTTGAATACATTTTTGCTAATGATTTTTAGCTACTTTTCTTGATTTCAAATTTCGTAAATTGAGTTTACCAAAAATGGTATCGATAGATATGAATGCATTACAAAGGCAGAAATATTCATAAAAACATTTTATGAAATGGATCTAAAAGACTCCGAAGAAATCGATATAGCGATTGAAAAAAATTGTTTAAACAACACTTTAAACTCATCTAACAGCTCGACCGACAATACTATAAAAACATTTCAGCAATCGCCAAAGACACCGTTTGCAAATACTACTACTGTAATTAACAATAAAAGACAAAAGCCAATCAATTTAATTGAACTTGTAACAAATAAATCATGTTGTAATTTAATTGAAAACAATGATAAACTTAAAAAGAAATAAACAATTACAGTCTGCAATACTTTCAGAACTACGTAAATAGTGCCATCGAGTTTTTTTAAGCTAATCAAAAATTGTTTCCGATTTTGACGCAAATTGCACGGGTAATACTTTCAGTTTCAGCGACATCGGTGGCATCAGAATGTTTATTTAGTTCAACGGGTTTATTAGATACGGAGCAACGATACCGGCTTGCGCTAAGCTTATTGAAGCAGTCAGTTATTGTTAAAGAAAACAAATAAAAAAAAATATTTCTTTATCAAATAACATTTTGTTAAAAGAGTTCGAATTAAACTGAAATTTGTTTTCACTTAAAATTCCTAGTAACTTCAAACACTCGTATTCCTTTTTGTTTACCTGATGAACTCTTTAACAAACGGCTTAATTAATGTGAAAGTGTTTTCTTTCCTGTCTTTACTTTCTTTTCCAGTCTGGAAAAAAGTATTCAATCATTGAACTACCACCAGGGCAGACGCTAGTAGGTGTCACATGGTAGGGTGCAATTAAAATTTTTGCAAATTAAAAAATACGGTCCTTGTTTTTTGAAATTCGACGACTGACTGGAATAAAAAGTCTACATTTGCCGACTTCTTTAAAAGGGTTAATTTTTCTGACTAAATGCAAAAAAAATGCATTGAGGAGGGAAGGGATGTGAATAATTTTAAATTTAAGTAATCTTTCCCCGTCACTGAATGGTTTAGAATTTGTAACTAAAGAGACTAATTTTATAGCTTGCAACAGTAGCATTTACTGTTAAGATATTACCTTTTTTTAACAAATCTTGTTGTGCAACGAATTAATAAAAAAATTAGTTTTCATTTTTTCCCCTAATTTGTCGTAAAACTGGTAAAGTATTTTTTAGATGTTTTGAATCATGGTGCCTCCTTATATTATACTCTTTACACACAAAAACAGATTTATTACATACCAAACATACTGGCACCGAATTAAATTTACCAAAATAATATTATTTTGCCATATATACATATATATATTTATAATATATCTCTCTATATTTAATATTTAAATACATATATATATATATATATATATATATATATATATATTTTTTTTTTTTGTTTTTGTTTTTTATTACAATATTTATTACAATTTAAATAAACTTTGTTACAATAATAAAAGTTAACAAGTCAAGATATCGTTAAGAAATAAATTTTAGAAATAAATATAAAGAATGCGGTTTACTCAAAGAAGAGAAAACCGCTAATTGCTTGTGGATAAAAAAACAGACAAAAAAATAAATAAAAAAGGATATACATTAAATATATACATACACTAATATAGATAAAGGATTTTCAAAAAATTTTAAAATTTAAAAGTAGATTAGTATATTATCAGTTGAAAAAATGAGTTTTATAAAATTTTTTTTAAAAAAATCAAAAATACATTCTTGAGAAAAATCTTTAAAAGTATTTAGAACTATACTATTCCATAAAAATGGTCCGCGAAATAAAATAAAAAACTTTCCAAAATTGGTTTGTGAAAATGGTTGTCGAATTAAATTATCGTTCCTTAAAATATATTTATTTCTATCTCTTTGTAAATACAATTTAATAAAAGATACGGTTGATAGGTGGGTCTTGCATTTATACACAAAACAAAGAATATTAAAAACATTTAACTCATATATATTGAGTGCTTTCATATCATATAAAAAAGGCTTGGCGTGAGCAAAACGGTCCGTGAAATTTATAAGGCGTGCTACATGTTTCTGTTGCCGATAGAGAGGTTTAAGTTTACTTTTATAAGTGGTACCCCAAGCAATGTTTGCATAATAAATATGGCAATGAATTAACGAATAATATAACTAAGTTAAGGTATGTTTATCTAGAAAGTTTCTTATTTTGTATAAAATGCCTATACTCTTTGAAATTTTATTGCACAAGTTAGCAATGTGGTTTGTCCAATTAAGATTTTCGTCGATATATAAACCTAAAAATCTTGTCACTAGAACTCTTTTAATAATTATGCTATCGATAAAAAGAAAGGGTAAGTTGCTAGGCAGCTGGTGCTTTTTACCATGAGGATGAAAAAGAATCCATTTAGTTTTATCAATATTTAATGATAGTTTGTTTATACTTAACTTAAAAATTTGGCTAGTTCCATGTTCATGTTGCTAAAAAGTGTAAAAATGTTTTTATGAGAAAGAAATAAGTTAGAATCATCAGCAAACATAGTTGTCATTAGGTTAGAAGCTTTTGGTAGATCATTAATATATATTAGGAATAGGAGGGGTCCTAATATGGATCCTTGAGGAACTCCACATGAAATATTTAACAAATTAGATGATACGTTATTATCTGCATAAACAAATTGTTTCCGATTATTTTGTTAACTTTTAAGCGAAATTTCAGTAATTCCTTACCACTCCAACTTTTTAAAAAGAATTATGTGATCAATAGTATCAAAAGCTTTTGCCAAGTCAATAAAAACACCTAAAGTAAATTGAGAATTTTTAAATGAATCAGATATATTTCTTGTAAATTGTAAAATGGCATAATCAGTGGAATTGTTTTTTTGAAATCCATATTGATTGCTGTAAAATAAATTGTTTATAGTAAGATGATTATAAATTTTATTGTACAAAATTCTTTCTAAAACTTTAGAGAATACAGAAAGTAGTGAAATTGGACGATAGCTACTTATATTCTCAACGTCACCACCTTTTAATATTGGCATGACTTTTGCTAATTTTAGAGCTTGTGGAAAAATTCCCTGTTTAATTGATATCAAAAAAATCCTAAAGAGTATATCTTTTAAAACATCAAATGAACTTATAATAATGTTGCCGTTAATACCATCAGGGTATTAACGGCAACATTATTACTACCGCTTTGTTAGATTTCAACATTTTATATGCAATTTCAAACTCTTCAAAAGATAATTCAAAAGAGTTCAAGTAAGAGTTAAGAGGGAAACATAGATCAATCATTAGGCTGTTTGCTATAGGAATGTTTTTTGAAAGATTTGGTCCTACACACACAAAATATTTATTAAACTCTTCCGTAATTTGTCTTTTATCATATAAAAACTCATTATTATATTTAACCAAGTTTGGCAAAGGGTGAAATATACTTTTTTTGCTGACAGTAATTTCTCTTATTATAAACCAAGTGCGCCTAAAATTTAATTTATATTTATCTATATAATTTATATTTCTCTATAAAATTTAATTTATATATGTAATAAAAGGTCTACCTGGCGAAACACCCCATGGTAAAATATTAAGGCCCCCTGTTATTTTAATCTTATTATGCAATCAAAATATAAGGTATTAAAATTACTTTTTGGAATAAATTTAACTTTCCAAAATTCTTCTTTTTTCTTCCTGAAATTAATTAAACTTTTCAAAATCTAATTTTATTTTCGAAATTAATGTAGCTTATCAAATATTGTTTGGTTTTTTTCGAAATTAATTGCACATTTCAAAATTAATATTTTTCTTTTGAAACTAATTTCGCTTTTCGAAATCCTTTTTTTTTTCAAAATTAATTAATTTTTTTTTTAGGTTTTTTAGGTGCTCTCAGAAGTCCTTACGGTCTTATCACAAAGCTACGCGTTAGAGCATTTAACTAGAGGTTCAGGCCTCCTTCCTTACCAATGTCGCTTATTGAGCTAGAGCTGGCGACGCACCTCGGACCTCTGAGTTCTGCGTCATAACCCTAACCACTGCGCCACGGCTGCTCTGTTTTACCATTATGCTCTAATTTAACGTTTCGGAAATCTTTTTTTCTTTCGAAATTAATTTCAGTTTTCGAAATCCACTTTTTTTGTTTTGAAGTTAATTTCACTTTTGGAAATTGCTTTTTCATTTTTGAAATTAATTTGGCAGGTTCGGTTATTTTCATAAATTTTTATTGATTTCGCAAAAAAAGAGGCATTTCGTTACCGTTTTAATCGAAAACTTTCGAAACTTGCGATTTTGATAACGAACCCTAAACAATATCGTTTATAAATTTTTTTTAAAAGTGAAATGTTTTTTACAACACAGTTCCTTGAAAAAAGACAGGTTTTTACTTTTTTACTTCGTTCTCACTCCTTGATAACTCTTTGATAATATAAATGTCGCTGCCCAAAAATGGGGATTAGGCTTTTGCTAGTAAATAAGATTTTAAAAAACTGAGGTAAACCCGCTAAAAAATGAGGCGTTGATTTGATGTTAATTAAATGTTTCTCGTCAACATTGATTCCATATTGATTTTTTGTCCTAAATGTTAGCCACTTATCGACGTTGGTTTGATGATTACAAAAGACGTTGATCTTTTCAACGTTTAATCAGCTATTATTTTGATGCATATTTAAAAAAAAATATACATCACCAATTTACGAAATTTAAAATTTTTAAATTTCGTAAATTGGTGATTTAAAATTTATCTTCAATGAACCACCAGAGACATTAAAACAGGCCCTAGCGTCCTCGCTCATCAACAACTTTCAAATAGCAATAGCCGATTTATATGGAGTATTACCACCACAACGGCTACGAGAATTCATCTATTACTATAAAAATAAAAAATACTCAAGGGTCGTTCGCAACACACGTCATACATTTTGTGACGTCACAATAAATTTTAAAAACTGCATAAAATTAAAAATATTTTTGCTACTTTTTAAAATAAACAAATAATAGTTTAACAAAAACACACAAAAATTACGTGACGTGACAAGGAGAAAAAATTTGATAATTTGTCATATTTTCTGACAAAGGGGGCAAAGAGGGGGTATAAACAGTTGTAATGCGTAACGTTATATGCGAATGAACCCTTATGTTTTAAAAAAATAATAATAATAAATAATAATATAACATTGAAACTCATACTGTTAACTTTCATTTCATAACAATTGAGTTATTATCAGTAGCAACTCATCACTCTACTCTTAAAAACATTGCTAGCCTTGACTTTTTCTTCTAGTAAATCCACATCAGATTTTGTTAGGCATTTTTCAAAAATGGGCTCTGTGGATAAAGAACTAGCGCTCACTATTGATGTAGACTGCTGTAGCTATAACTTATCTATCTACAAAATGTAAAAAAATCATGATTTACTTAATTTTAACATTACGCAATAAACGCAAAACCCCAATAAATCCAAAATTTAAACATTGAATAGAATATCGAATCAATTATACTATATATTTGCAAATCAAATTGAGTCTTGAATCTTAAAAAAGAGCAATTTTTAAACTAATCTTTTTTTAAAATAAGAGGTCACTGTATGAAAGCTTAGAGCAGGTATTTACTGCTCCCCCTTTTATATAAGATCTTACTTTATAAATTGCAGTATACTAATCAATCATTGTCATAAAACAATATTATCTCTTATGATAGTATTTTACAGAATCTTTATAAATAAAATTATCTTGATTTCTAAATATGGATTTTAAAAATTGGTTCTCGAATCATTTTTCTGATTTGATTCAAAATTTTGAAGATTTGTGGGGGCCTTATGTAATCCTTGATATTAAAATAAAAACCAAAAGTATTAACTTTTTATCTTTTTTTGCCATCCAGCTCAACGCAACTTTTTAAAATTTTCAGACATTGAAACGCTGCGTTTGAATATCTATGAAATTGCTAATAAATCTTTACCACACAATCATTATGACGACTTTAGCTTTTTAAACGAAAAATACTCCGAATCTGCATATTTTGATAAAGAAAATTTTAAATTTGAACTCAAAACCACTACACATAACTTGACGATAATACACATAATTATCAGAAGTTTACTTATTAATATAAACAAGTTAAAAAACTTTAACCTTGAATGCAAACATACTTTTAGTATGATCTGCCTAACAGAGACTTGGTGCTCTGACGAAGCAGCAGAAACAAACTCTGACCTCCAAATTCCAAACTATAAAATATTTTCTAAAGAAAGATCAGTTAGCAAAAGAGGAGGAGGAACTGTGAAATATATACGGAATAATCTAAACATTAAGATAAGAAATGATCTTTCAAACTCTGATGGCGATAATAAGTTCCTCACAACGGAAGTTATTAACACTGCCTCAAAGAACTTTCTAGTTTCTACGCGGTACAGACCACCTGATGGCGATACTAGTAAAGTTTTAAATTATACGAAACATATAATTTCAAAAATAGAGAGCAGTAAAAGTTATTCATTATTAGAGATATAAACCTAAATATTTTAATCTACAACAAGCATGCGATTACTAAAAATTTCTATTGACGACATGTTTCAACTTAATATCTTCCCCATTGTCAACAAACCTAAAAGGGTAACTTCCAAATCTATTACTGCTATTGACAATATATTAACAAACTCAATACAAGATCTTTCTCTAAAATCTGGAATAACAAAAACAGATATTTCAGATCACTTTCCAATATACTTCTCTCTGTCACAAAATTCCAAAAATATTGTTAATTTAAAAATCTTATGTTATAAAAAAATAATAAAATCGATGAAACGTCTACTCAAAAAATTTAAAGACTTGCTATCGGCAACAAATTGGCAAAAGGTCTACCAAGAATGTGACCTACGAAACATAAACTCTGCGTACATTAACTTTATAAACTTATTTATCCTACAATTTAATAAAAGTTTTTAAATTCAACAAAAAGAAATAAAAGCAAAATAATTAAACCGTCCATGGATAACAAAAATAATAAAAAAATCCTCAAAACGAAAACAAAAACTATACGTAAAATACTTAAAAATTAGAAGCGAAGCGAATCTATTCCTCTTCAAACAACACAAAAAACTATTTGAAAAAACAAAAAATAAACATAAAATTTTATATTATTTTAATCAAATACTAAAATGTAATAGTGACTTAAAAGAGAAATGGGAAATTATGAAGGAAATAATTGGTAAAAGTAAAT